>NC_056739.1:1154352888-1154680388 GCF_019279795.1 Protopterus annectens
CTCCTGATAAGAGGCCTAGGCAAAAGACTGACTGTGAATCTTCAGATCAGGTTTCTAGTTCTTCTGATTCCTCTTCTGATCAGGAATATTCTCTCCCCCCCCATGAAGATTCTGATGCTGAAGAATCTATTCCTTCAGCTTCTCCTCCAGAGGACTATTCTTTGGGGGAAACCTTGCATACCATGAGGGAGCATTTCCACTGGGAGAGCCAAGATTTTTCAGAATTTAAAAAAAGAGGCTCAGGGATTTCCTTTTACTACCTCAACACAGGCCACTAGCCATTCCACCTGTGTTAGACATTGTAGATGATGTGTTTTCGGAGTCTAGTCTTACCCCTGACTCCTTACCTCCAGCTCTTGTTAAGCCTGACATATATTACAGGGTTCCGGACTCTTATAAATTCCTTTTTAAAAACCCTCCTGCAGACCCAGAAACTATTTCACAGGGTCCCAAAGGAGTTAAGGCTTCCGCTGCAAAAAACCCTACCCCCTCTGACAGAGATTCTAGGGCATTGGATAGATGGGGAAAAAAGGTTTATACATCTGCTATTTTGGCTATAAGGGCCTTAAAACTGTCAGTTTCATATGCTCAAATATCAGCAACATTTCATGGCATTGCTTAAACAGAAAATGTTAAAATCTGAATGTGCAGAAAACAAGGAAATGCAGGATTTATTGCATGCAGCTGAACTAGTTGGAAAGCATAATTTGCAATGTGGTTTTGATTCTTAGGAGGCCTCCTGCAGGGCCGCAGTTACGGGTTCTGTAATTAGGAGGCATGCTTGGTTAAAGGAACAAAATCTGCCTGATCATGTCAAAGTTAAATTATTAGATGCACCTTTGCAGCATGATACTTTGTTTGGTGTTAAGGCAGAAGAGGTGTTAAAGAAAATGGAGGACAAAGCTAAATCTATGCAAACTGTCAAAGATTTTTTACAAGTGCAGCCACCTAGGTTTAGTAGACACTGGCCTACAAAGAATTTGTCCTTTCCTGTGTCAGACAGACCTCAAAGGGGCAGATCCAGATGCCCTAGAGGCAGATCCCAGGCGCAAGGTTCATACAAGTCAAAGCAATGGGGTGCTTCTACCTCCAAAGCTGGAGAAGACAAATCACAACCATACAGGAAACAGTCCCAATGACTTCCTCCTACCTGCACCAAGCGCTTATCTCTTGGCAGAACCCTTAGGGGGAAAATTAGCACTTTTTTCTCAAAACTGGCACATTATAACCCAAGACAAGTGGGTTCTAAATATCGTGTCACAAGGCTACAAGTTCCATTTCCATACCCTGCCAAAGGCAAACGGCTGGCCAGATCTGCCAAAAAATCAATGGGCAGAGGCACAAAAACAAATCTCATCCCTCATGGACATGGGGGCCATTCAACAAGTACCAGAGCAAGAGCAGGGACAAGGATTTTACTCAAGACTGTTCTTGGTACCCAGAAAGGACAAGGCCTGGAGACCAATACTGGACCTATCTATTCTGAACACATTCCTGGATATACCAAAATTCAAGATATTGACTTTGCAGCAGCTTCTGCCCATGCTGGGCAAGAACGCTTGGCTTGTGACTATGGACCTAAAAGAGGCTTACCTGCATGTCCCAATCAGACAATTATGGAGACTGTACCTCAGATTCAAAGCTGGCTCAATGTATTACCAATTCTCTGCACTGCCCTTTGGCTTATCTACTGCGCCCAGGGTCTTTACAAAGTGCCTGGCACCAGTAATTGCATTCTGCAGACAGAGGAATACAAATATATCCTTACTTGGACGACTGTCTAATTCAAGCAGAGAACAAGGACATTCTTCTACAGCATCTGGCTTTTGTGAAAAGACTTCTAACATGCCTAGGGTACAAAGTCAACTAAAAGAAATCAAAACTAGTACCCTCCCAAGAGATAATATTCCTGGGTGCTTAAATACAACTGCCCAGATGGCTTATGTCATGCCAGACAAACAAAGGCAACTGACTAACCATTTCAAAATGTTGACAATAAAGGCCCAGTTATCTGCAAGAAAAATTCTGCAGGCTTTGGGCTTCATGGCATCCTGCATCCTACTAATTCCATATGCAAGACTGTATATGAGGAAACTTCAATGGTACCTAAAAATTGTTTGGACTCAACATTGCCACAGCCTGGAAACAATGATTACTCTCATTCCCTGCCTGCAACAGGAGTTACGATGGTGGGCAAAGGCTTTTCACCAAAACAAGGGACGGCCATTCACGTTACCCCCAGCCAGGCAGACACTAACAACAGATGCATCAGATTATGCCTGGGGGACACACATGGCAGGAAGATGCATTCAGGGCACATGGTCCTCAAACCAAATGCATCTACATATCAATCAAAAAGAGATGCTAGCTGTTCAAAATGCCCTGACAGCCTTCAAGGACCTATTTCATCCAGGACAACTACTGATAAAGACAGACAACACCACGGTCATGTGGTATATAAACAAGCAGGGGGGCACACATTCTTACCCCCTTTGCAGACTAGCCATGACTTTGTGGGACACGGCATTGACTTATCAAGTACATCTGCAGGCACAATTCCTGCCAGGAAGGAAAAATACTCTGGCAGACAAACTAAGCAGAAACCTCATGGATCCCCATGAGTGACACCTGGATCCACAAGTCTTCAGCATGATAACAGGGAAACGGGGATGGCTGGACATAGATCTATTTGCCTCCCCTCACAACTACTAACTAAAAAGATTCTGCACAAGGACTTATCACAGACAAGCATGGAAAGTGGACGCCCTATCTTTCAGCTGGAAAAACCTATCAGTATATGCCTTTCCTCCACTGCCTCTCCTCCCCAAGGTACTCCTAAAGGTCAGACTGGAGAAGCCAAAGATGATACTGATTGTCTCAGACTGGCCCCGTCAGTACTGTTATCCAATCCTAAGGAACTTGTCTCAATGCCCAGCTTGGACCTTACCTCAAATACCACATCTACTGTCCCAGCAAAACAATCAGATCCTGCACAGCCAACTCAGGACTTTAAACCTGGCAGCATGGCGGATAATGTAGTCATACCAAACACACCTCTCAGTAAAGCTGTGATGGATGTCATTTTGGAAGCTAGAAGGCCTAGCACTAGAAAATCTTATGCTGGAAAGTGGAAGAGATTCTGTGCTTGGAACCAGGCACAAGGAACTGATACAGCTGTGCCAAATATTCCTCAGATTTTGCAATATTTAACTGCGATGCTGGACAAAGGCCTATCTTTTTCATCTACTAAAATTCATGTCACTGCCATTTCTGCTCATTACAATACAGAGCCACCAATCTTTTCTCATCCCTTATTAAAGCAGTACCTCAGAGGAGCCAAAAAATTAAGGCCTCCAAGGAGAACACCAATGCCTGCACGGGACCTCAACTATGTCTTGTAAAAACTCACCCTGCCTCCTTTTGATCCAGCTGCTACTGCTGATATAAAGTTTTTATCTTGGAAAACAGCTCTGCTCCTAGCAGTAACTTCTGCAAGATGAGTTTCAGAGCTACAGGCACTCATGGCTGTGGAACCTTTTATCATTTTTGTCCAGACAGGATCTCTCTGAGGACAAACCTAACATTTATGCCTAAGGTGGTGTCCAGTGTGGCTCTTAACCAAAGTATTCATCTGCCAACTTTTTATCCAAACCCACAGAACAAGGGGGAGAGAATTCTGCATTCTTTGGACATACACAGACAACGTAGATTCTCCTTGGACAAAACCAAAGTTTTCAGAAAGACAGAGCAACTACTAGTGACATATGCTGCAGGATCACAAGGAAAGGCTATCTCAAAGCAGACTATTTCGAAGTGGATAGGCCACTGCATTCGTTTCTGCTACTTACACCATGGCAAACCAGTGCCTAAGGGCATTAGGCCACATTCAACCAGAGCTGCAACCACTTCAGCAGCCTTTCTCAGGGGAGTACCAACCAAGGACGTTTTAGAGGCTGCCAATTGGAGTTCAGTGCACACCTTTACAAAGCACTATCATCTGCCACTCTACTCTAAATCCAGGGCAGGCTTTGCCACTGCAGTTCTGCAGGGCCTCATAGCCGCTCCTAATGCTGTTTAGCTCCAGCCTCCCAACCATAGCTTTGGGACTCTCCCCAAATGTAATGACTGCAACAGTGAAACACGAGGAACATAGTACAGTTGTGTACACTTACCATAAATGTAGATGTTCGAGTGTATTCACTGTTGCAGTCCAGGTCACCCACCCGCCATCCCCCTTTTCTTCTGATGAAACTTATCTTTCCTTCTCTGATTTATACAACCTATGTGGTGTATTTGCTTGTAGATAAAGGTAAAGTTTATATTGGTGCATGTATTTTTTATATATATATATATATATATATATATATGTATAAATATATATATATATATATATATATATGTACATTTTGCCTACCCTTTTATAGGGCACCTGACATCTGGGGCAAGAAAAACTAAAGAAAATGGCATTGGCTGCTTCTTTTGTACCCCTGACGACCTGACATCAAGGAGGGGGTGACAGCAGCCGACACAGGACCCGGGACTTTGGAATTCAGGCCAACTGAGGGCAGCCTTACTCATTGTGGTTTATCAGTTTTGTTGTTTGAGGGCAGCCTGCCAGCAGGATTACCCAAATGTAATGACTGCAACAGTGAATACACTCGAACATATACATTTATGGTAAGTGTACACAACTGTACTTTATGCCTCCTGTGGGGCAAAGCTTCTGGATACATCCATTAGCATAACCACTAGAAAAACAGTGCTAGTCTAACTGGGTTAACTACAGTAAAACTGCTGTACTGGCCACAATTAATTTAAGTTATCTATGTGTTTTTTTGTATATATACTGGCATTAGTCCAGTGGTGCTAACACTCTGTGACTCCAAACATATGGGTATGCTTGTGCCATTGCTGTGTTGGAACAGCTTATTTTGTCAGTGCATACTCAGAAATATGGTGGTTTACATACTATTGGACTTGCATGTATAGTAATAACATTACCAGTGATGGCCTTAGTTAAATTTGTTAAACATTCTTGATTTACTTCATAGATTTGTTTAGCAGGTTTCAACTGTGTTGCACTTTTGAATGCGACAGTTGTGTAATACACTAAGGTATATACACAGCATACTGACAGATTGTGATGTTTTCATGTGCCCCAGAGCCTGATGTTGCAAGAGACCTCAGGGCATTAACCTGTTTTTCTGTGACACAAAAGATAAATCCTGTTGTAAATACAATTAAAAAAAGTTGATTAACCTGTTTTCAGTAAGTCTGGCTGAGGTCAGTAGTGTGGCAGGAGTTTTGTTTCAGTCAATCGAGTGTACACCACAGAGGTGATATAACATCATGTCAGTCCTATCACACCACCCATTTCTGACTTATGTAAAACTGCCTAAGAAGTAAGCAGGTCAAGTGGGAAATCTGTGTCCGTTAATTGCAAATGTACATATTTGTGTGTGTGTGTGTGTGTGTGTGTGTGTGTGTGTGTGTGTGTGTTTAGATTACATCACAAACACCAGTGAGTGAGCGAGTAGGAGGAAGCCTGAGAATGCAGAGCAGATTTCTTTCATAAAATACTGTTTGCTTGTGGTCCATCAATATTAACTGCAATCTGTGACACAATATCTTCTCTTTTAAACACTGTATATTCTGGAACCACTGCCTGGCATTCAGATGTTATTCTTCTGTAATTAGGTTGTTTTGCAGATCTGTGAATCTGCCATGTTCAAGATTGTCAGAGCTGACTCGTATGGGTAGCTGGAAATGTTCAGATGATTCCTTCCCTGTTATATCATGTTAGAGCACAGCAATGAAATGTAAATGTAATTGTATTGTATACCTGTCAACCTCTAAGTGCAAGAAATCTGGACAAAACCAAAAATAATGGAGTGATAAAGACCAGAAAATAGGGACAGATTGTAAATATTGCTCTTATAAACTTAGAAAGTTGCAAGAATAACCTTTTTGTAATAGACATTTTCTGAAGGATATATAGTTTGAAACTCAAATGTATTTCATTATTTATTGACTTGAATCCTCAGTGATTTGCCAGAAAACAAATTTTACGAAGAACACACTGACAATATGAGACAAAAATCTAGACGTTCTGTGAAAATCTAGATAGTTAAGACGTGGTCAGCTGTTAACTCCCATTTTTATCCGACACCTCTGAACTGTACCCATTTCTTTTTTCTGTTTTTCTTACTGTCCTTTGTTTACAGATGAAACCTATCAAACTCATTCTGACACTGACAAGACATTTTCTGGGGTTTTTTTTGGTTCTAGATGCAGGCATAATGGGGACTATATTAAAAGACTGAAGAGGTGTTTCAGCGAACACCTCTTGTTCAACATGTAATGAGCGAATGCACTAAAGTGCATATGCTCAAAACAGCGATTTTTTTCCCTGGGAAAGAAATCGCTTGGCCATCCCCTTGTGTTTGCCCCTTTCCTCACTGTAGTGCAATCTCAGAGTTGGTATATTTAGTTAGGGGGGGTGTGGGGGGCACAGTTATGTTTTAAAGTGTGTGTGTGTGTGTGTGTGTGTGTGTGTGTGTGTGTGTGTGTGTGCTAGCAGTTTCTTTCCCAGGGAAAGAAACCGCTGTTTTGAGCATTCATGCTTTAGTGCATTCGCTCATTACATGTCAACCAAGAGTTGTTCGCTGAAACACCTCTTCGGTCTTTTAAATATAGACCCAGCATAATGATAGAAGCAAAATATAATATCGTATATCACCAGGTAATGTAAGCAGGTAGTGAAACATCCTGTAAATTGATAACTAAGTAGGGTTTTTAGTGTCTCTAATGTGGCATTGTAGAATGGCAACACAGTAGTCTGTTGAAAAGACAAAGATTTACAAAATGGGTGTTACGCATGAGAGGACAAAAAAAGAGAATCAGCAATGAGTGGAAGACTAAACAGAAACTTCACAACTATTATTTAGTTCAAAGATATGCAGAATATATTTTGTGTAAAACAAAGCATAGTGGAAATGTATTCATCTCTGGGTAAAGTATTTAAAACAACAAATGTGCAAATGAGCTGAGGGTAATATTTTTAGATTACCTTTAAACAGGCAAGCAGTGTGAGAAGGCACAGGGCAGTTTAGAATAACTTGGAACTTCCAAGTATAATGTACAGTTAGTGGGGCAGAGACATGCATGAGTATTTTGCAGAGTCTTGGAGTCTGCACCTCTTCAGTGACATATTTGAAGTAGTTGAGCATTGTTGTAGTTAGATCAGTTGGTGTCCTGGGCAGTGCCCCCTCTAACCTGTTCCCCATCCTTAGACAAGTTGAGGAAGAATTATAAAGGTATTAAAGCTAGCACAGTAGTGCAGCAGTTAGCGTTGTCGCCTCACAGCAAGTGGTTCTCCAGTTTGATTCTCGGCTGGGGTGCCTTCTGTGCAGAGTCTGCATATGGTGGTAGGTTGGCATAATGGTTAAGGTCAGACAAAAAAAACGCTGTAGAGGCAGGCTAAAATATGCTCCAGGATATGAAAACCAAAAATGTCTCCCAGCTTAACAAAACCAGTACTGTCTTTATTGCAACACAAGCGCTTTCACTCACAGCTTCTTCAGGTGTATATACATAGCAATAAAATCCACCTTCTTATATACTCAGATAAAAACACATGACTAATTACCTTAAAGTCATATTGTCCCATGCACATTAAATACATTAAAAACATTAAAAAACATTAAAAAACATACCTATAAACTCAAAAAAAAATAAATATGCATAATACACTCATGTAAAAACATTACAACAACTGTCTGTGGAGGTACCTGGTGTTTATTGGGCATTTTTTGCGTTATAATGGTTAAGGTGTTTACCTTACAGACAGAAGGTGCAGGGTATGATTCTGACATGGGGTAATTGGCTAGGCTTAAAATGTCCCACAAGGGCATTTAGCCTAATACTAATCTATGAATCTATGAACCTATGTCCTCCCTGTGTTCACATGGGTTTCCTCCATGTGCTCCGCTTTCCTCCCACATTCCTAAGACATGGTGCAGGTGGATTGGACATTCTAAATTGGCCCTAGGTGTGAGTGTGCTTGTGTGTGTGCCTTCTGAGGAAGGTTGGGTGCAGGGCTGCCATCTCGACACCGTAAAATTCTACTGCCACTCGTTCTGAAGACCAATGATCTGCTATGGTGACCCTTAATGGAAACAGCTAAAAAGAGAAGAAGATCAAAGCTAGACAGGAAGCACTGGACCATCTACATGGTGTCTTTTTGCTAAATATCTCTTTGCTATATTGTTTCAAACAAGCATCTACAATATAGCAAAAAGGTATTTTAGCTCTTTGATACTGCAACATTGTAGCACACAGATACTGCTAACTAACTTAATGAAGTTTAAGTAACCACAGTCACAATAATGGCAGTTTAAATTATTTGGGAAACTGTCTGTGGCCTTATGTTACAGTTCTCATTTGTGCCCTCTTAAATCAACAGTACTAATCACTTAATGCCATGTAAACAGCAGCAGTCAGAATCTTGGATGCTTAAATGATTATATAGGCTCCTAGCAAGGACTGCTCAGCATTTGTTCTACAGTGTTAATTGCACTCCTAACAGCCTGCACTAGTGGCAGCCCCTCCTTTTGCCCCATCTTTGCTACAGCTGTTTGGAGGAGATAGCTCACAGAAAGGCAGCTTACTTGGGCAGAGTCTGTAGCAGAAGGCAAAAGAACCAAGACTAACATTCCTGGCATGTTTGCCTCCTTGGAGTCCAAGAGAATATCATCTTTCAAAGAAAATGAGACGATCACAAATAAGGATGCATAGATGAAAAATTTCAGGTCTTGGAAAGACAAGATCTGATCTTCGAGGCAGCCCTGTAGGTAACACTTGGTACTTCATACTAGTTTCGCAGTGTTACATACTACATTTTTGGACCAAAGGTCAATAGGAAATGAAGCCTTTCTTATGTTGTGATAGCATTTCCTTGGTCCCACCTGACTATCTGGCAGTGACTTGAATATATCAAAAGATGCAGCATTTCTAACTCCCATAGAAGTTTATTCCATGCTAATGGAATATTCGGAGTAATAAATATTTTCCCTTTGTGTTACTCTACTAACAATATATTCTCCTGAGGTCTGACATCACATCTGCTAAGGCACATTTTTCGACATAATAACCTCTCTATATAGTGTACCCCCCTCTAGTTTATAGGCCATACATAGTTTCCCTTTATAAGAAGGTAATTTACCCCAAAAAGGTGTCATCCCTATAACCTTTTAGTGAACGTTAATAACAATTTTATTGATGGAATGCACTCTGAAAACCTTCTCAATAGCCACTTTAATTTGTTTATATCTGTCGATGTATACACATAAAAAGGAAAATTTCTAATCTAGAGTTACACAAACAGTGGTCTTAAATAAGATAGCTAGTAGTCTAGTCCTTATAACTCTGAACATTTGACCCATATGTCTCATAATCTTGTTTCTTATGCATAATGTATTCTCTTTAAAACTAAATTTTTTATTTACTAATATACATAGATATTTTATACCTTGGACAACAGACGATACTAAACCTCTCATGTTTATTGTGGTGTTAAGATATTATTCTCAAAATATGCAATGCTACTCCTATCACATTTGAAAATTAGACCTGCCTTATTTCCCAGATATGAATATTTAATAAGTGCAAGTTCAAAGCTTCAATATCCAGTGAGGTTGTTAATACATCTATGTCTTATAGTCCTCCACTCATCTGGAGATCCATATTTGCTGTCCTTAAGGAAATGCTGAATATCCAAAATTAAACAATCCTAACCCCAAAACAAAACCTTATGGTAGCCTATAAGTTGTCCTTATCCAAGGAGAATTTTTTGCCTATGACTGTTACAAGTTGCTTCCTCTCTGTGAGTCACCTATCTTTCCAAAGTATCATATATGAATTTATTTTAATGGAAAGCAAAGTTCTCAGAGTTCCTCTGAGGGGTAATAAATCAAAGACATTATCCAAGTTCAGAAAGACCACAGCTGACATTAGGATAATTCTCTATCTTTAGTTAATATTTCTTTTTTTTTTTTTTTTTTTTTTTTTTTTAAATTCTTTTTATTGATTTTTAGTCATAACATAACAAATCATATCCTACAACATGACTAAAAGATAAGTACAGACAAACATTTCTCTACATACAATAACTATATACAAAGCCCATCTATGAGTTAATATTTCATGAAAGTCAGTAATACTAGACAGTGCCAGTTCACGCTTCATTAAGCCATGTTGCCATACATCTCAGTCGCGTAGAGCTGCTCAGTGCTTGACATCCTTGCCATTGGATTGAGACCATGATTCGCTAATTTTGACAAGCTCTCAACTTGAAACATCTGAGAAAAGAACGTTGTTGCATTTATATTGCTTTACACATATTCCTAGCTTTTTATGATCTCATTTGGGGAAACTTTGGTTTGTATTCTAGTGAGACTAGAGAATAACAGAGTCATTTCTAATTTTGAGAAATCTGAAGAGTGGGCTGTTCTGCTATTGGCCAGAAGGCCACTTGATATATATATATATATATATATATATATATATATATATATATATATATATATATATATTTTTGGTTTTTTTTGTTTTTTTTTTTTAATTTCTCTGCCTGTATAAGTTAACCTTGTTTGCATGGCCTGTGGCTAATTTGCTCAGAGATGTGCAATCCTTGGCATCCTCATTGGACTGAGACCATTATTCACTGATTTCTACTAGCTATTAGTCTGAAACTGCTGAGATAAGTAATTTGTTGAACTTCATATTGCATTTATACAACGTTGCTGTGTTAACTCTGCATGTATGTGGCTTATTTTGTAATCTAAGATGGGAAACCTTGGTTTGCAATTTACTGAAAGTAGAGAGGAACCAAGTCATTTTCGCAGACCGAGATGAAAAAAGAACATTAAGGTGCACTGTACTGCTGTTGGACAGAGGACTGTTTGATTTTTTTTTTTATTTCTGTGCCTGTGTCTTGGATAAATGTAGCAACATGGAAACTTAACTTTCCTTATAAAACCAACCTCAAAAACTTCTAGAGTATTTAGTATTCAGTAGTTGCTCGATGAGCCCCTAATTTGCATGAAAAGGCATGTTGCCCATCACATGCAGACATAGATTGTCACCTTTGATTAGTACCCCAATATGTATGTCCAGACATTTCTTGACTTCATTAGTACAAACTCTCTGGACCAGATAGTCCACACCCCGACTATGTGTGACAAAATCCTGGACTTAGTCCTTACCAATACATGAAATCTCTGTTCAGTGCCAGTTGTAATGCCCCAATCAAATTAGATCACAACTCAGATAGATTTACCATATGACTGAAGTTGAGAATATATTTCAAAACCCCAGTATTCAAAGATAATGTTAAGGCTAGTATACTAAAACTGAGTGATAGCCTAACTAAATTCAATACCCCTTCTAACCTGATGAATCCATTGCATATGCAGAATCCTTTACTGTCAAATTCTACCCTCGTGTAAATAGCTTCTTAGAGGCATCAATCCGCCTACAGAGTAAATACATTGCCAAATTTAAAAATAAAGCCCTGTGGTGGAAGCCAAATGTAAACAGGCTCTACAACTACAGAAAAAAATAACACATTGAATGGAAAAATAAATATAATTCCCAATGTTACAAAACACTCTTGCTAAACTTAACAGGGAACTCTAATCCCTAGTCAAATCAACCAAAGCCAGATATGAGGTACAAATAGCCACCCAGTCAAAAGATGACCACAAAGCCTTCTTTAACTAAGTTGTAAACCTCAAAACTAATGTCTAGCGCTGCATAGAGCTTATAGTAAATGATACCACCTACTCAGACTCAGAGGACAGAGCCAATCTACTGGGGGATAACTTTAGCTCAAACATCCCCCCAACATTTTTAGATCATATATCTTCATCTGCGCCCAGCAAATCTTCCAAAAATAAGTTCTCAAGGCACTATCCAAGACCAGGAATACAGCTTCTGTGAGGCCAGATATCTTATCAGGATGCTTCCTCACAGGCCTGAAACAGGACATGCCAAACCCCCTAGAAAGACTATTCAGTATCAGCCTTCAAACAGGCTATGCACCAGATGAATGGAGGACAGCAACAGTTATCCTCCTACATGAGAGTGTGACATCAAGTAACCCAAGTAATTACAAACCCATAAGTCTGACCAGCCTCATCTGTAATGCTGTGGAAAGAATCGTTATGAAATTAATAAAGGACGTAGGTAACCTACAAACCATTGAACCAAACCAGTTCTGTTTTGTCAAGGGCAGATCCTGCCTTTTCAACCTAATTGACGTCAAGAAGGTTACGGAAGTAGTGGATGAGGGGAAAATTCCTATATAACTTAATTAATAGTGAATTTTCTCAGAAAAAGAATCCAGGAAATTATGATGAGTGACTCCATCTCCCACAAAAGAACTGTTACTAGTGATGGGTGCACCCCAGGGAACTGACCTGTGGCCATTCCTCTTTGGTAGTGACTTCTCAAAAGCCAAACTTAATGCTAAAGTTTTATGGCTGATCAAGCTTGCTGCTGAATGTAAACTAAGACCAATTATAAATTCTCCAGAGGACACCAAGATCCTCTAAGACGACCTTTCCAAAACTAAGAGCTGGTGTCAAAACCATGGACTAAAACTAAATGCCGAAAAATATAGAATAGTATCCTTCAGCAAACATGATGCCCCTTCCAGCTGTCACGCTGGTAACAGTATCCTAAAACTAATCCAGTAGTCAGGGAACTGGGAGCCTATGTAGATAAACTGTAGTTTGATCACCATGTATCTGTTATTGTAAGAGTTTTTTTTTTCATTGTGCAGCTTTTAATACAGGCATGGCATCCAGGTTCAGGGATGTAATTATTTTGCTGTGTTCTGCACTTAGAGCAATTAATGATTATAAAGCCCCCTTTAGCATTTACCACACAAAACACTTGACATGGCTTGAACACCCACAATATTTTCTCACCAAGAAAATCAGGGGCCTAAATCACAAAAACTACAGAGATCATCTCAAAGCCCTGTCTCTGTTCCCGGTATCATACAGGCTACTGAGGGGTGACTTCTGCATTGCCTGAATAGATCCTGTCCTTTCAGAACTACTGCATATCTGCTGAAGAGATTTTAATTTCTTCTGCAACATAAACAGAATGTGTTGGAGGGATAAATATGTATCACAGAGAATACCACTTCTTTGGAATAGTCTTCCTCTCCCAATACAGCAAAGTACTTCTCTTACTCTGTTCAAACTAAATCTGGATGAATGTATGGGAATTCACAAATTCATCCCTGTATTGGCACCTTTTATACCTTATGAAAATGTGTAACATGCAAATGTGCAGTGTGCTCTGCATTATTTCTGTCTAAAACGCAAAGGCAAAACTTCATGGGAATGCATGGCTAGGCTTCTAAAGATTATCAAGGGTCAGTAGCCTAATAAGCACTTATGAACCTATTTGCAGCCCCCCCTCCCCTTTTATATATGTATCACTTCTGAGATCATTGTATCTTAGGGAAAGGATACATTCCAACAATACTGCAATCTCCTTCTTCTCCTGGAGCACCTGGCCTTCACACACCTGTTATAATAACAGCACTGATCACTAGTGTATTGCATACATGCCTAGCACCTCAGGTACAAGATCTTCCACTGGAAACAGTGATTGAGACTCGAGAAATTAGCTGCAGATTTTGAAGTGGATTTTGAGAAGGAGAAGCTGTCTGGGGTACTTTGCACTTTTTTTATTTTACTAGAGATTTAGAAGACATAGCTTCTCAGCATTTGTTGGCTATTTAGCAATTCAAGTAGTACCATTTATTTACCAGTAGAATCTAGAGCAGAAGATAAAATGATTTACAGGATGCGGATCCAGTACTATAGCAGGAGGGGTAACTGGCAAGGAGGTGAAAGAGATCTTGAGTGGACATTGATTGACTTTTTATGGGATCTACTGAACTTCTTGTGAATCTGTAACCTCCAAGAGAAAATGTAATTTTATAGCTAGCTTTGGGAGATAACTAAGACTGAAACTTAATCTCCTTAGCTGCTTGCTGCATTAGACAGACTGACAGGGTAGCACAGCCTGTCTTAGCCACAAAAGTCCTTTTTATTAAGATAATTGAAAGGACCTTGTTCTGTCGTTTTACAGGCAAGGTTATTATAAAAAAAAAAAAAACTTCCCATTATGATGCTGGTTATTTAATCAGAAAGACCAGTACACGTCAAGCTTTCTTCAGATTCTATAGTAATGACTGAGATCATGAGACTTCTCCGAACAGTTAGTCCAACTTAATTTAAATTGTTAATTAAAGTGCTATGATGTATCCTGGCAAGTTTAACAGAGAAAATCAAATGTTATTATTGTAAAGACTTGGGTACATTTGTGGAAAACAGTTTCTGTTTTCATGAGAATGTCAGTGTTATCCACAGCTAGTGTTTTCGCATAATAAAATAAATGTAATATTATAAAAGTACAAGAAAGTCCAAGGTATTACTTCCTGTTTATACTGGTGTATTTATGCCAATCATTAACTATGATGACATAATTGTGAAACTTCACTCAGTAGACGAGAATCCATTCAGAGACAGTTTACAAAGAAAGCGCATGGCATATCTTGTTACTGGTATATTGAAAGACTTCAGAAATTGTCATTGCATACAGTTAGAAGAAAATACCAAATTGTGACATTTAATATCATTCATTTTGTTGCTTTATAGGTTCTGTATGATATGTGCTGTTTACAACAAGTATATAATACTAAAAACAGAGTGTACATGGCTTATGTTAGTAAGACGTTATTGTAACATTTGTTAATGTCTGTTATGTACTTCACAGATAGATTCTAGTTGTCTACTGATGTACTATGTTCTTCATCTGTAAATATGTTGTAAGTAATTGCTATGTAAATTGTTAATTGCTATGTAATCCAATGTAACTACTGTCTGTTTGTTTTAACTGTGGAGCTTTTCTCCCCGGGCCACCGCTGAAAATGTACCTACGTCCAGTCGGACACTCCCGGTCAACAAATATAAGTAAATAAATAAATAAATAAAGACATCCCAATATTTAAAATCTGAATTTTTTTCATCAGCAGATCATACATTTATAGAATGAACTACCACTGTATCTGAGAGAATTGACTGATTTTATAACCTTTAAGAGAAAGCTGAGATCTTTATTAGTAACCAGAAGTATAAGCTGTATGCTGTAGTATGCAAACTCCTTAATGTTTTTCTTGAAAATTTGAGCTCATCAGAAATGTGAATACATTAAAGTGATTTCTTAAGTAAAAAAAAAGTTTACCTTGCCATAACAGCATGTGGTGAACAATCACATTTTCGCCCCATTGGCAAAGATTTTCTGGTGCTCCTTTTGAAATGGCAATGTTTTGTAAGCACTGTTTTACCTAATGTAGAGCCACTGCTCATAAACAGTAAGGTCTGACTTCAGTAACATCAAATTAGGGCAAGCATGATGTGTGTCTTCAGACTTTAATGGAAGCATCATCCCACATGCACAGTGACACATCCATTAAAGTCTGTGGACGTATGTAACTTTATTCCTTAGTTGATGTTACTAAGCTTTTTATTAAAATAATGGCTAAAATAAATATGGAACCAAGCAATATAAGCACATTGTGGCACTTAACTCACTAAGTGCCATAACAGACCTAGGAAACTGAACAAATCCCTTTAAGTTAACATTGTCTGTTGTGCCTTATGATTGAATGTGAGAACATGTTTAGTCAGAAGGTCATTGCTTAAGTGATTTATGAATAAGGGAAGGGTTACTTTCAATCCTACCAAAGAGAGGTGGTTAGTTAGTAGACAGACGGGCTTTCCTTTCATTTTAGTGGCTAAATAGTTTCCTTTAAGTTCATCTAAACTGTGTTTTATTTTTATTCATTCAGTGATGTAGCCACCTGAGGATAACTGCACAGAGTTAGGGGCTATCTGATGTTTCATAACTGTGTCTGTCCTTTTAAAAGAACCATATAATGATTAAAGGGAAGCTGAGTTCTAGACTAGCCACAGTCTATGCTAGAGAGGACACCATACTGTGACAGCTGAGTTTGATGGACAATTGTCCTTTAGCTAAGAACAGGAGTTCATGTTCAGTAATGATCATCTTTCATCTGCTGGTGAGATTTAACTCTTTGAGTCATAGTGCTGTGTTTTGGGGAAGTTTCCCTTGGATTGTTTTGACATTTATTTTAGAAAGCTAAATAACACAAATCTGCTGTGGATGTCATATGTAGTCCTCTACTGTACATTGCATATATCTCATATAACCATCCAGTAGCACTACAGTTAAAAATTAATGGCAGAAAATTTAAAAATGCAGACTATAAAATTATGTCTGCATAGCAACTGCCAACTGTAACCACGTCCATAACCATACAGTCTCACTCATATGTATAGATCATCTAAAACAATGACATAACTTTCATGATGTTCAAATTAAAAATACATAACTTTAGAAATGCTGCTACAATATTCCTTGTCTTATAGAAGTACTATAAAAATTTAAAGAACAAAACGTAGATATTTTTCGAAAAGTAAAAAAAAGAAACATGGACATGGGAAAGAAAGAGGTCTGATTTGGTACAATATTTATACAAAGAAGAAAGCCAGCTAATCAGTACAAAATAACAGCTCCAAAGATATTTGAAGAGAAATACAGGCAAAGGCAGCCAGCTGTGGAAAGTTTCACAATTATTATTATTGCATTATTGTAACTGTTAAAATGTATGTATTGTAACAGAGGATACTGGAAGAGAAGAGGTTAATCCCAAGCCACCTGACTTTGAGAAATACTGGACCTAGGCCATAAAGATGTTATCTCACAGTTTTGAATGCAGCCAGAGGCAACAAGTCTGTACTAGAAAACTTCCTGCATTGTCATTGGGGTGAAATAATTGCTACTCTGGAAGGGCAGAGGTTTGAAATTATATTATAACTTCCAAGAGCTGCAGCAGATCTTAGCATGGCTCTCTGTGTGTATATTATTGACATCTATGTGATAAATCCTAACAGCTTCTAGCAATGGGGGGTTGCATGGGAACCAGATGTCAGATGGCCAGAAGTGGTGTCATCCTGTAAGCTATCCCGAAAATAATATTTAGATATTATACTGAAAAGTCTGTCAGTCAAACTGGGCAGTCTGTTTCTTGGAACCTGACATAGAAGGATCCGTCACCTACGTTGTCTTGCTTTGCTCTAGCAAATGAACTAGGCAATAGTAACTCTTTAGATTAGTCAGGAAAATGTAGTGAGATTAGTTAAGTACTGTTTTTCTGTAACTGTGTGAATCTATTTATCTGTGTTATTTTAATATTTTCTGTGGTTGAAACTCTGTTTACTGCAAAAAGATAGTATTTTATTGTTCTTTTTTTATTTATTATTAAATATATTTACACTTTTTATTGTGGTTGGTCCATTTAGAAAATGTTTAAGCTTTGAGAGTATTTGCATATATTTATTTGGTGATAACTGTGGCCACTCCTGAAAGCTTGTCTGTTAGTCAACATTGGCATTCGTAGTAATATTAATTTCACTTAGTATAATTGGATACCTTTTAAGAGCCCCTTATAGTAACTGACCAGTGGCAATGAATCTACCTTATAGTCTGGGCAAAGTTGGTAGACCGGGTAATTAGTGCCAGCTTTTCCCAGGTGTGTGTGTGAAAATCAAATCTCAGAGTGTGTGTGTGTGTGTGTGTGTGTGTGTGTGTGTGTGTGTGTGTGTGTGTGTGTGTGTGTGTGTGTGTGTGTGTGTGTCAGCTATTTGGAGCAGGCACACAAAGCACTGGTTTCACAGAGAGGGTGCTGGAGGACTTGGATTGTACACTCTGCAGAAGACCTAACTCTGCAGCTGCACAAGTGGGGAGCCTTACTGGGGATGTGGGGAGAGACAGAGAAACCCAGACCTCAGGCTGAGTGTGTCCCTGTGTGCTCTTAAGGGAAATTGTGCTTGATGCAGAGAGGTCTGCTTCTATAAAATACTGAGTGTAACCATTTGTATTCCAAGTGAATGCCCCTCTGCAATGTCAGTGGTCAGGATTCAGGCTCCTTGATTATTGGTCCATATTGGTGAGCAGCGGTGTGGATATTAATTGAACTTCCGTAGCCTGTAGGCAGTTGTCACTAAAGGTGGGTGTACTCTCAAGCAGCCACAAGGCAAACGTTCAAGAGTTTCATTTTACAACAGTTCTGTTTCATTTTTTTGTTAGTTTAGTTTAGTCAGGGAAAGCAGGCAAAGATTTTAGCAGAGGTTTATGGGAAGCTGACAAAGAACCAGTTGGCCAAGGTGGGCAAAGCCAAAGGACTGGTGCATGACAACCTGACTAAAGAGGAAATTATTTCAGCCTTAGTCGCAGCTCAGACCAGCAACCAGGAGGATAAACAGTGTGTTGCTGGGGATTTGCAGCCCTCAGAAACAGGACAGTGCACCTTTTCCTCACAGGACTTAAAAATTTGTCTGGGGTTAGAGACTTGAACTGGAGGCCAAACATTTGGAATTAGAATCAGCAGAAAGACTGCAGCATTTGGATGCTGAAGAAAAGAAGAAACAGATGGAATTAGAATCAACAGAGAGTATGTGGCATTTGGAGGCTGAAGAAAATGAGAAGCAGCATCAACGTGAGATGGAGATGCTGACTCTTCACCAGGGTCATGGAGGTAATGGGGAAGATAATAACCGAACCCCAGAAACAATAAAGTTCAGTAAATTTCTTTCACAATTTACAGAGGTTGATCATTTTGATAGTTTTATTCATATATTTGAAAAGGTATATAAATAATATAATGTTGACCAAGGGCTCTTGGTACAGTTCCTGACACCCTTACTCCATGGTAAAGCTGTAACTGCTGTTTCTAAATTGTCTGATGTTAATTGTTTAAGTTATGCTAAAGTTAAATCTTTACTTGAATGCAGTTAACACCTGAAACTTACAGAAAAAAAGTTTTGTGAGCATAGATGCAAGACACATAAAAGCGTGTGTGATTATATTGTTGAGTTAAGCACTTATTTTCATAGGTGGCTAAGTGGGTGTCAAGTCACCACTTTTGAAAGGCTGGCAGACCTTTTTGATGAGGGAACAAGCCCTTAGCACTTTGACTGAAGACATGAGAATCTGGTTAGCAGATCGAGAGTGTAACTCTGCAGATGAGCTGGGGAAAAAGGGGGATCTCTACTTAGCAAACAGGGCATCACTGCACAGGAAGGGGATATAAGGGAGCCCATGGTAGGCAGACTAAACCACGCCAACAGAGTTCACCAGTAACAGGGGAAGCCACTAGTTCAGGTACATGGCCAAGATCAAGGTTTAAATGTTTTAAATGTAACCAGTGGGGCCACGTATCATAAAGATGTCCATGGAGACAAGGTGGGGAAGCCGGCAAGTGGGAATAACAGTATGCCAGTGGTAAGTTTTCTGGAGACAACAGGGGTATCAAACTATCACAAGAGGTTATATCCTACCTTAGTGTGTAGAAAACAGGCCACTGCTAAGAGAGAGACAGCCTCTGATATAGCCATTGTAAAACCTGCAGTAGTTAAAGAGGGGCAGTACTTGCTTGGGCAGTCCACTCCAGTCAGAGCTTTAGGAAGGATCCCATTCCAAATGCCATTGGCCAAGGTTCATCTTGACTAGAAGGGTGGAAAAGGAAGCAAGCAAGTAGATGTGTTTGAAGATATCCCTGCAGATGTCCTGATAGGGAATGATTTTGGTGATGCAGTACCTTGTGTGCATGCAGTTTCATGCAGTCAGGCTTGGAGACAAGCATGTGGGTCTAGCAGCCTGGGGGAGACCCAGACAGACCCCCACACCTGAAGCCAGGGCTGGTGAGGTGGCTATTTCAAGGAGGGACCTACCCTGTAGCAGTGAGCCTGAAAGTGAGCCACAGCCACTGGTAGGCACTGACGTTCTCTTGGAAAGAATGACTGCAAGGCCAGAGGTGAGTGGTAGTACCCAGACTGACAGTGAGGCACCACTGTCAGAAGATACCAGACTTCCTGCAGCAGGAGAGCTGGGAAGAGTTACAAAAGTAGGGGCGAGACAGGCTCAGCTCTCAGACCCTACATTACAAGGCTTGAGGGCAGTAGCTAAGGAGGTGCCTCATTCTCAAGGAAAAGGGGAGTCTGCGTACTGGAACAAAGGGTTACTGTATAGAGAGTGGACCCCTGGGGGGGGGCTAGAGGGTGAGGTGATACAGCAGTTGGTAGTGCCCAGAGCCTACTATCTGGCAGTGCTAGCCATAGCCCTTGATGTTCCTTTTGCAGGTAATATGGGCATAACGTGTACCAAGAGACATACTATGCAGAACTTGTATTGGCCTGTAATTGCAAGGGATGTAATAGGGTACTGCAGGACCTGTAAGTAGTACCAAAAAGTAGGCAAGGCAGGAGACAAGGTCAAAGCTCCTGTGATGCTTTTGCCTGTGATTGAGGAGCCATTTCAGAGGGTAGCTATGGATATTATGGGGCCTATAAATACCCCAAGTTCCACAGGGAAGAAGTATATCCTGACCTTGGTAGGTTATGCTACTAGATACCCTGAGGCAATGGCTCTGTCCTCCATTGAGGCAGAGAAGGTGGCAAATGCTTTGCTAGAGATTTTCAGTATTTTAGTTTTCCCAAGAGAAATACTGACTGACAGAGATGCCAGTTTCATGTCAGACCTGCTGGCTTGTCTGTGGAAGTACTGTGGGGTGAAGCACCTAAAGACCACTCCCTACTATCCCCAGACTAATGGTCTTGTGGAGAGTTTAAACTGCACACTGAAGACTATGCTACGGGCATTTGCAGACCAGTTTAAGAGAGAGTGGGACAAATATTTGCCCCATCAGCTGTTTGCTGATGGGGCAAACAGCAGATGGGGCAAATATTTGTCCCATCAGCTGTTTGCTTACACAAAGGTACCTCAAGAATCCACAGGTTTTCACCCTTTCAGTTGCTGTATGGGCATAGGGTAAGGGGGTCTTTACATTTGATTTTGGATGAGTGATGGGTGAGTGTGAATACCACAAGGAGTCTCTTGTGGCATATGTCCTAAGCCTCAAGACAAAGCTTAGGGAGCTCATGGGCTTGACCCAGGAGAACTTGGCAGGAGCCCAACAGCAGAAAAAGGTCCGGTATGACAGGAATGCTCGAGCCAGAGAGTATGCTATGAGGCAGCAGGTTATGGATGTTCTTCGTCTTCCCTTGCTGCAGTCCTGACTATTGGGTATAGTCCGCGTCCCAGTCGGCCCGAATACCAGAGTATAAGGCTGACGTCGGTCATGGCGCCTTAGACTGACGTCAGTACATCAGGGTACTAATGCGCATGACCGACGTCATTTCCTCAGTCTTTTTTGCCGCATGGTCCGATGCAGAAGCAATTTTGCGAGTGCAGGTTGGCGTTCTGAGATTTTCCGAAACCGGAGTTTCAGACCGAAAACAGAGTTGGCTAAGTAACCCCGTTGGGGAACATTTTGGTTTTCTTGCCTCAGTATTTAACCGGATGTCAGAAAAAGTGAATAACTGTATTTCTTGTGGGAAACAGATACCGCATAGGGATTATCATACATTGTGTATACCTTGTTTAGGGCCTGAGCACGACGTTGTTGGTTGCCGCTCTTGTGCTAGATTTAATAAGCGCACTATTAAGAGGAGGCTTGATTGTGCTAGGTTAGTGTTTGGGAAGCGTTGCAATTATAATATGCCGTCGGATGCTCCGACGCCTGCTTCATCCAAGAAGCGCAAGGACAAATCAGTGAAGCCTAGGGGTGAGGAACCGGCAGTCCCGGACGTCGGTCCTTTAGAAGGCTCAGGGGAGCCAGAGGTTTTGCCAGGAGTTTCTATGGAGTCTCAGGCAGATACTTTACTGTTACAGGATGTGCCCTCTCAGGAGGTAGGCCAGGCTGAGGGGGCTTCTCAGGTAACTGTTCTTCCCTCTCTTCCCAAGGTAGTTAGGGCCTCTCCTTCTGTTGCCAAAGCTTCTTTTAGAGGTAGGCCAAGTTCAGCTTCTGTGGGGGCTTCTCCTAGCATTTCGGGCTCTGTGCCTAAGAAACATATGCTTAAAATGGCAGAAGATTTGATTACTCTGATTAGAGGTTCTATGCCCCACCTGATAAGAGGCCTAGGGTGGAACAGGAGTTTGATAGTTTTGAACAGTGTTCACAGGCTTCAGAGTCTTCTGTGGAAGACTTGCAAGAGTTTCCTACTTATTCTGATTCTGATGTGGATGATTCCACTCCTTCAGCTTCTCCTCCTGAGGATTTTTCATTTTCAGAGACTCTTCACTCCATGAGGGAGCACTTTAAATGGGAAGGCCAAGATTACTCTGACTCCAGAAAAAGGCTTAGGGAATTTTGTTTTACCCCAGCATAGGCCCTTAGCTATTCCTCCTGTGTTGAATGTGGTGGAGGATGTTTTGCAGAGGCTTCTCTGAACCCTGACTCCTTGCCTCCTGCTCCTGTTAAGCCTGATAGGTATTATAGGGTGCCCGAAGCTCATAAGTATTTGTTTAAGAGTCCCAGGGCGGACCCAGAAACTGTTTCTCAGGGGCCTAAAGGTGTTAAAGCTTCTGTGGTTAAAAATCCTGTACCCTCTGATAAAGAGGCAAGGGCTTTGGATAGGTGGGGTAAGAAAGTATATACTTCTTCCACTCTAGCCATGAGGGCGTTGAATTGTCAGTTTCATATGCTGAAATATCAGAATTATCTCCTTTCACAATTGAAATCTAAAGTGGATGCTTTGGCGGAAGGTATTGAGTGTAAAGAATTGCTGGATTTGGTTCATGTGTCTGAACAAGTGGGTAAGCATTCTTTGCAGTGTGGTTTTGATGCTGTTCAGGCCTCCTCGAGGGTGGCTGCTACTAGTTCTGTTCTTCGCAGACATGCCTGGTTGAAGGATCAGAATTTAGCTGAGCATGTTAAGACTAGGATTTTGGATGCTCCTTTACAGTCTGATGTGTTGTTTGGACCGCCTGTGGAAGCAGTTTTAAAGAAAATGGAGGACAAAGCTAAGTCTATGCAGACTGTTAAAGATTTTTTGCAGGTGCAGCCTCCGAAGTTTAGTAGAAATTGGCCTGCTAAGGGGTGGACATATCCTGCTTATGGTTCCCAGTCTAGGGGTAGGTTTAGACGTGGTAGGGGCAGGGCTCAAGGTTCATTTAGGCCTAGATCAGACAGTTCACCTGCTCAGACTTCTGGTGAGGGCAGGGGTCAGTCCTTTCGTAAGCAGAACCAATGACCTGCCTTTTCAGCTGCCAGTGGACTCTCGTCTGGCAGCTCCTTTGGGAGGAAGATTATCTCTTTTCAAAGAAAATTGGGATTTAATCACTCAAGACAGATGGGTGCTGGATATCATTCATCACGGTTACAGATTTTATTTCCACACAATGCCCCCTTTCAAAGGCATGCCAGATGTTCCTCCTCCTCAAAGAAAAGAGGCTCACAAGCAAGTTTCTCAGTTACTCCAGATAGGGGCCATTCAGCCAGTCCCTATATTAGAAAGGGGCTTCGGATTTTATTCTCGCCTGTTCCTAGTACCAAAGAAGGGGAACACGTGGAGACCAATTTTGGATTTATCTATCCTCAACACTTATCTGGACATTCCCAAGTTCAAGATGTTGACGTTACAGCAACTGTTACCTCTGCTGGGCAAGGATCACTGGATGGTAACTTTGGATCTCAAGGAAGCTTACCTTCATGTGCCTATAAGGCTAAGTTGCAGAAAGTATCTGCGGTTTCGAACTGGAGATTTTCATTATCAGTTCTCTGCATTGCCCTTTGGCTTATCTACTGCCCAGAGTATTCACAAAGGTTCTGGCTCCAGTGATAGCTTACTTCAGGCTTCAAGGCATTCAAATCTATCCTTACCTGGACGACTGCCTGATCCTGGCTCAAGAAAAGGAACACCTTCTACAGCATCTGGAATATGTCATAGCAGTGCTAAGATGCCTAGGGTATTCTGTGAATGAAATAAAGTCCAGTCTAGTACCCTCTCAAGACATGTGCTTTCTGGGTGTGAGACTGAATACAGCAGCCCAGATGGCTTTTTTAACCCCGGACAAACAAAAGAGTCTGTCACTTTACTTCCATCAACTATCTCATCAGTCCGTGCTGACTGCAAGGACAGTCCTTCAAGCATTAGGGTTCATGGCATCTTGTATTCTGGTGCTTCCCAATGCCAAACTGCATATGAGGAAGCTGCAATGGTATCTCAAAATGTATGGACACAGCACTGCCAAGATTTGGACACTGTCATTCAAATAATACCTTGCCTTCAAAAGGAATTCTTGTGGTGGGCTCAGGAATGTCACCTAAACAAGGGACTCTCTGTGACCCGGCCAGAGGCGAGTCAGATTTTAACGACAGATGCCTCGGACACTGCTTGGGGAGCTCATCTAAATGGAAAGTGGATACAAGACAAGTGGCCTGCCAGACTACAGCATCTACATATCAACATGAAGGAGATGTTAGCAGTCCAGTTTGCATTGATGGCGTTCAAGGAGTTACTTCTGCCAGGGCAGGTGTTGATTCTGACAGACAACACAACTGTCATGTGGTACATCAACAAGCAAGGGGGAACACATTCTTATCCTCTATGCAGGCAAGCAATGATTTTATGGGAGACTGCGTTAAGCCTGCAACTGACTCTTCAGGCAAGGTTTCTGCCAGGAGCACAGAACTCCCTAGCAGATGTATTAAGCAGACAAATCATGGATCCCCACGAGTGGAAACTGGATCTTCATGTATTTCAGAAATTGACAGTGTCATGGGGAACTCCAGACATAGATCTGTTCGCTTCTCCACTAAACCACCAGCTGCCAAAGTATTGCACAAAGGGGTTTCATCACACAGCTTGGAAAGTGGATGCTCTGTCTTTCAGTTGGAAAAACCTTCATGTCTATGCCTTTCCACCTCTACCTCTTCTTCCAAAGGTATTACTAAAGGTCAGACAAGACAGGCCAAGGATGATTTTGATAGCTCCAGATTGGCCTCGCAACACTGGTACCCACTTCTAAGGAGTCTTGTAAAGAAGCCTCCATGGCCTTTACCTCTGATTCCTCATCTGTTATCTCAGAAGGACGGTCATCTGCTCAATGTCAAGCTTCAATCTCTTCATCTCACAGCTTGGCATATTCTGTGTTGAAGCACGGTAGGTCTCAGCTTCCTCAACAAGTTTTAAATGTGATTATGGAAGCTAGAAGGCCTAGTACTAGGAGAGTGTACGCGGAAAAATGGAAGAGATTTTTATTTTGGTGTACAGCAAAGAATTTGGAGATTTCAGAGCCTAATTTGAGTGTGGCTCTTCAATATCTTACTGAATTATTGGACAAAGGTTTGTCCTTCTCTTCCATAAAGATTCATGCTGCAGCAATTTCAGCTCACTATGATTGTGACCCACCTTTGTTTTCGCATCCTTTGTTCAAGCAGTTTCTTAGAGGGGCAAAGAATATAAGACCCCCGTGAGCTCCTACTCCTGCTTGGGATCTCAATTTTGTGTTGGAAAAACTTACTCTACAACCTTTTGAGCCTGCAGCTACTGCTGAATTGAAATATTTGTCATGGAAGACTGCTTTTCTGTTGGCTATTACTTCTGCAAGAAGGGTGTCTGAGTTGCAGGCCCTTATGGCAGTAGAGCCCTTTTGATTTTCCATAAGGATAGGGTATCATTACGTACTAATCCTTCCTTTATGCCTAAGGTGGTTTCTAGTGTGGCTTTAAACCAAACTATTCATTTGCCTACGTTTTTTGCAGACCCTCAAACTAAAGGGGAAAAGATTTTGCACACTTTAGATGTACACAGGCAATTGCGTTATTATTTGAGCAGGACTAAAGATTTTAGGCAGTCTCAGCAGTTACTTGTTTCTTTTGTTTTGAGTTCACAGGGCAAGCCTGTGTCAAAACAAACTATTTCTAGGTGGATTGGCTTTTGCATTGCATTTTGTTATTCCCATCATGGCAAAGAGGTTCCAGCTGGGATTAGGCCTCATTCCACTAGGGCTACTGCCACTTCAACAGCATTTCTAAGGGGGGTGGCAACTAAGGATATTCTGGAAGCAGCTACTTGGAGTTCAGTGCATACTTTCTCTAGGCATTATCACCTGCCTATATACTCTAAGACTAGAGCTGGTTTTGCCACAGCTGTTTTACAAGGCATGTTGTCAGCTCCTGCTACTTTATAATTTGCCAGCCTCCCTTACCTCTGCTTTGGGATTCTACCCAATAGTCAGGACTGCAGCAAGGGAAGACGAAGAACATAGTACAGTTTTGTACCTACCATAAATGCAGATGTTCGAGGATTCCCTTGCTGCAGACCAATTTACCTCCCTCCTTCCCTCTGTGTTTCAGGGTGGTTGTGTAGGTGAGTTTACATGCTTATATTTTTGTATATATTACTGTATATATTGTACATGTTTTTGGTGCAGGTTGTTTTGGGACTTGTCTTTTGGGTCTTCTGACATCTGGGGCAAGAAAAGACTGAGGAAATGACGTCGGTCATGCGCATTAGTACCCTGACGTACTGACGTCAGTCTAAGGCGCCATGACCGACGTCAGCCTTATACTCTGGTATTCGGGCCGACTGGGACGCGGACTATACCCAATAGTCAGGACTGCAGCAAGGGAATCCTCGAACATCTACATTTATGGTAGGTACAAAACTGTACTTTCTCATTCCTGTCAGACAAAATAAGCTACAGGCAGCTTTGGAGGGACCCTTCAAAGTGGTAAGGAAGGTCAGTGGTATTAACTGCATGGTAGATCTGCTAAGCAGGAGGCAGGAATACAAATTGTAACATGTTAACATGATGAAACCTTACCATAATAGGGAGGCCCTTGTGCTAAATATTATCATTTGGAGATAAGAGGAGTCTGAGGGGGATCTGTGGCAAAAGCGAGTCAGTCAGCAAAATGCCAGTTACTATGGTGGAGCCTAGGTTTGCAGGCATATGACATGAGAGTGCATCACTATAGTGGGGTCAGCAATGCCAATGCAGATGGGATCTCAAGACAGGGTATAGGATAATGTATTCCCAGGTAGTCTCATTCCTGTCAAGCAACTTTTCTCAAGGGGCACTTGAAAAACTAGCTTGCATCTTCAAAGGGAGGAGAGATGTGATAATAGGAGTTACTGCCAGCTATGCCAGGAGAAAGGGCAGTGGATGTGTAACATATGCCAATGCAACTAGCTGGAATTTAGTAAAGAATTATATGCTATTTGAATATCAAACTGATTTGTACAGATACTTGTGTTGAAAATGTATTTGTAAAGTTGCTTGTGTTAAAAATGTATCAACAGTGTCCCTTGCTAGAAAGAAAAGAAATGTACATGCATTATTGTAACTGTTTAAATGTATATATTGTAACAGATGATACTGGAAGAGAAGAGGTTAATCCCAATCCATCTGACTTTGAGAAATATGGGGCCTAGGCCATAAAATATTATCTCACAGTATTGAATGCAGCCAGAGACAAAAAAAATCTGTACTAGAAAGCTTCCTGTATTGTCATTGGGGTGAACTAATTACTACTCTGGAAGGTAGAGGTTTGAAATTGTTTTATGACTTCCAAGAGCTGCAGCAGATCCTAACAAGGTTCTGTGTGTGTGTCATTGACACATATGTAGTAAATCCTGACAGCTTCTAGCAATGGGGGTTGCATGGCAACCGGTAGTCAGATGGCCGGATGTGATGTCATCCTGTAAGCTATTCCAGAAATAATATTTAGATATTATATTGAGAAGTCTCTCAGTCAGACTGGGCAGTCTATTTCTTGGAACCTGACATCAAAGGATCCCTCACCTACTTCATCCTGTGTTGCTGTAGTAAGTGAACCAGGAAACAGTAACTCTTTAGATTAATCAGGCACATATAGTGAGGCTAGTTAAGTACTGTTTTTCTGTACCTGTGTGAATCTATTCATCTGTGTTATTTTAATAGTTCCGTGTTTGAAACTCTGATGCTTGCTGTAAGTATTTTCTTGTTCTGCTATTTGATTACACATTCTTAAATGTGTGGAGATAACTGTTAAGCTGTAAAATTCCTGTTGCTGCTTTTACAGAATTTAACTTTCAAAAGTCATTAAGTGTTTCCTCATTACTACAACTCCTATATGGATATTCAATTAACATCTATCCTTGCCTGACTGCTTTAGTACTGTTTTTAAATCTGCAACTGTTCTATCCTCACTTTGGCCAGTAATATTACCTTTTCTCTCTTTACCTTACCATCTACACTTTCTCCCAGAAGATTTGCACCTGTCTCCCACTGCACTCTCTCAGCCACCCTGCCTTACCCACAACTCTCCAAATCCTGTTACTTACTACATTCACCTAAAACCTTGTTACCAGAAAAGCCCTCCAATTCCCATCTGTTAATAGAAAGTAGTTTCTTGAACACTGCCATAACACTGCTCTCCAACATATCTTTTTCATTCATCTCTGAACTATTCCCTCACCTCTACCTAATTTGTTTTGCAGAGGTTATGCAGCCCTGATTAAGAAAAACTGCAGAGGACCCAACAGTAACTGTCTGGTACCCCGAGTGTACTCCCCAAGGAAGGACTATGAACCCTGTGTACCTGGACTGTTTCTACGACTAATGTATGTTTAAAAACTCCTTAATGTAATTACATCCTGCCGCCTGTTTTATGGTTACTTGCACATCCCAAGAGTTGGTAGTATAACCCCTACCTTTCTGCTCCCTGACTGCCTTTCTAATCTCCTCAACTCTCACTACTGCCAAGATTTAGCTGGAAACTGCAGTTTTTAACCCCTCCAGCATATTGAACTAAAAGCCCAAATTGGGAATGCTAAGTAGCTAAACCAAAAAGTGTCAGCTTTAACTTTGTACAACAGTCAGACCTCCAAATCTCCAACCTGACTAATTGTTTCTAGAGCTTACTTGCTTGGAAAAGTGTCTGTGTTTTTTCCCACTCCACTCACCCTGCAGGCTCATTTCATTACTCTACCCTACCCCCATTCCCACCCATCCCCACTTTAGTTTGGTTTATACCCATAGACCACTCCTCCCAATTACCACAAGCCACCTCCCAACACATCTATTACCCTATCAAACACCACTACCCTATCAGCCCTCATAACAGGTCTACTATAAACCTCTCCAAAGTAAATAATTACTCTGTCAACTCTCCCTTATTCAATTAACCATGTACCCATTACCAGTCAAATCCATTCTAAGACTTCTTCCTTATGCAATCTCAATATCTGTCCTACTCTTCCTGTCAACCTTAACCAACTATCATGTCCATCTTCATCTTCAGCACAACATTACCCCCACAAGAAGACCTCATCCCTAAACAGTACTTTAGCCCCACTAAACATTCCATGTACTCCACACCTCTTCCAACCCTCTCACATTGATTATCACCAACATAAATTGCTTCCAACAAGTAGTAAGTCCTACTCCTATATAATATACACTAACATCATCATAAAACTCAACAAGCTCTACCAATCCATGCTTAAAAAACTCACAAGTTGTGGGGACATACACCCCAGCCCAGGTCCAGCCACAAGCACCCCAAACCCCAATCTAATCCATTCCCTACTCCTTAGGCAAAACATTTCTCTACTCATTCTTAACCTAAATATGAGAAGTATCCTCAATAAGGTCCATGACCTACATGCCCTACTAGCTCTATATAAACCAGACATTCTCCTACTGACTGAAACCTGGCTAAAGCCTGAAATTCACGATAATGAAATCACAGCTCCTGGGTATAATATCTACCGCAAGGACAGAGTAAGAAAAAGGGGGGTAGCTATAATGTACAAGAAACACCTTATCCTTGAACAACTTGATACTTCCATCCCAGACAGCAATAATGTCAAACTCATTCTTGTCAAGTTTAAATTGAATCCCAAAAAACATATTAATATCATAGGAGGCTCCATCCCCCCTGGAAACAATATTACAATTATGGAACACCTAGTAGAATGGGTCACAAACTCCCTATCTCAAGAAAGCATCATATTAAGTGACTTAAACATAGATTGGCTCAGCTGTTCTAGCCAAAATCCAGTCACCCACATTAACCTCTATGGGTTTACCCAGTCATTACATCCCCTACCAGAAATGACAAAAGAACCAAACACCAGTACATACTGGACTGGATACTTACATCCCACCCATCCCTAGCAGCCCAAGCTGGATGTCTTCCAAACATTCTCAGCGACCACCTACCAACATATCTACTAAGAACCAAAACTCCACATAGAAGCCAAGTAACACATAAAGAAGTCAGGAACAAAAAGAACTTAACCCTAGTGCCTTTAGCAATGGCCTAAAAAGATGTAACTGGACCCCTTTAAAACAGCTACCACTAGATGAGACAGTGCAATACTTTAATTCAAGCTTCCTAAACATAGTGAAACAGCATACTCCCCCCCAAACTACTAGAATAAAAGTTACATATGCCCCCTGGCTAACTAAACCCGCCAAAACTATTCTAAAAGAAAGGAACAATGCATGGGATCAGTATCACAAAAACAGAACCCAAGTAGCTAAACAAAAATACCTAGAACTGCGCAACACGGCCAAGAAACTCATCAAAATAGGCAAAATCACATATTACCAAAATCTATAAGAAAAACATACCAAAAACCCCAAAAAATTCTATGCTGCAGTCAACTCTGTATTGCAGCCTGGGAAAACTACTACCCCCACACCCAAAACTGGGAACAACCTAAATAACATCCCCACACAGTTTAACAAATACTTTATTGAGGCAGTCCAGGCCCTAGCAAATATCCATATTAACTCCACTCACCCAACCCCAACAGACACACCAACCATAATGGAAACTCTAGATAGCGGCTCCCACTTTAACTTTCAGCCAGTATCTATCAAAACCATCCTAAAACTCCTGCAGAAATTCAAACCCACCACCCTGGCTGCAGACAACCTACCCGCAGAATACCTCCAAATAGCAGCAACAGCCATAGCCTATCCTGTTGCTATTCTCATTAACAGATGTGTTACAGAGTGCAAAGTACCCCAACTATGGAAAACATCCCATATAATACCGCTACACAAAGGAGGCAACTCCTTTGAACTCAGTAACTATTGTCCCATTGCTATCTTACCACCCATATCTAAAATTCTAGAAAGGGTCATACGCACTCAGCTTATGAACTACCTCCTAGAAAACAAATTGCTATCTAAAAACCAACATGACTTCAAACCCTTCCACAGTACATCCACCGCACTTATATCATTCACTAACCCCATTAATTACCATAGAAATCACAGACAACTCGTTTCAGCCATATTTTTAGACTTATCTAAAAATTTTGATATGGTAAACCAAAAAAGACTCCTCAACTCACTCTCTGATCTAAACCTCAGTACCTCCTCCATCTCATGGTTTAACAGCTATCTATCAGGTCAGCATCAAGCGGTAAAATGTCAAAGCAAACTATCCCACCTACTACCAGTATCCTTAGAAGTCCCCCAAGGGTCCATCCTAGGCCCATTGCTCTTCACTCTGTTCACCAATCAACTCCCATCCTCCACCCCCAGGGCCTCAGTTGTTCAATATGCAGATGATACCACTGTCATATTTGCAGTCCCCACTGTAGACCTCCTTCACTCACTAACACAAAAGGCTTCTCACTAGCTGAAACCTAGTTCACTAACCATCAGCTTATTCTTAACCCAAATAAAACAAGACTACTACTCTTTTCTTCTCATAACCCCCCCCCCCCCCCCCAGCAGACAACTTCATGATCACCTCTTGTAACAAAACTGTAATCACCCACACTAAACTTTTAGGAGTTGAAATAGACAACACTCTAAGATTAGACCTGCACATCACCCAAACTCTAAGATTAGATCTGCACACCACCCAAACTATCAAAAAAGTCCACAAAAAAACTAGGTTTGCTCTATCGTAGCAAACAATTTCTCTCAAACCAAGCTAGAACCACTATAGCCAGGACACATCTGATGTTCATCGTGTTATACTGCTGCAGTCATTACACTTGGGCTATCCTGCCGTCAGGCGGTTCCCCAGTCGGCCTGAGTTCCAAAGTCTTGGTCCGCCGTCGGCTGCTGTTGCCTCCTCCCTGATGTCAGTGCGACAGGGGTATATAAGATGCAGCCGACGCCATTTTCTTCAGTCTTTCTTGCCGCACGGTGCCCAAAGCAAAAGCAGTTCACAAGTGCCGGTTGGCCGTCTCCTGAGATTTTCATTCCGAATCCAGAACCAAAGTCTTCTACAAAGCTAAGTACCCCGTTGGGGAAACATTTTCTTGCCTCAGACTGATGTCAGTAAAAGTTAATAACTGTATTTCTTGTGGGAAGCAAATACCTCATAAGGATTTCCATTCTTATTGTATCCCATACCTAGGCCCAGACCACGACATCAGTGGTTGTCGGTTTTGTGCTAGGTTTAACAAGCGCACTATTAAACGTCGGTTTGATTTTGCCGACATTATTTTGGTAGAAAATTCAATTATACCATGCCGTCGGAACTTCCAATGACTGGAATACATAAAAAGTGCAAAGACAAGGATAGGCATTCGAGGCCCAAAACTGACGACGAAGCCTCTTCTAGGCCAGTCGCTGGTTCTCCAGTTTTCAGCAAGGCGCCTTCGCAGCCCCTGATGACTGCTTCTGTAGAACCACAGGCTGCCTCTGACTCCCACATGGAGATGGCTGGGCTTTCGGACACACAAGTTATTCAGCCTACCGAAACTAACCCTTCAGAGGTTTCCGGAGTAGCTGAGCTTCCCACAGCTTCAGAGGGTGTTTTCAGACCTACTCAGTTAAGCATTAAACCCTCTGCTAAGTCTAAACCAACTTTAAAATAAAAAAAAACAAATACAGCATTCTCGAGCACAGGCCTCCATGCCTAAGAAACAAATGCATAAAATGGCCGAAGACCTAATTACTCTGATCAGGGAGTCCCATCCACCTCCTGATAAAAGGCCTAGACAGGATGCAGACTATAACTCATCTGACCAGGTGTCCATCTCTTCAGATTAATCCTCAGACCTAGGATATTCTTTACCCCCTTATGAGGATTCTGATGCTGAGGAGTCAATTCCATCAGCCTCTCTGCCTGAGGATTACTCCTTTGGGGAAACCTTGCATACCATCAGGGAGCATTTCTATTGGGAAGGCCAGGATTACTCAGAATCCAAGAAAAGGCTCAGAGACTTCCTTTTATTACCTCAACACAGACCCCTTGCTATTCCACCAGTGTTAGATATTGTGGATGATGTGTATACTGAATCCAGCTTAAATCCTGATTCCTTAACTCCAGCCCCAGTTAAACCTGACAGATACTACAGAGTCCCTGACTCACACAAATTTCTGTACAAAAGCCCTGTTGCTGACCCTGAAACTATTTCTTAGGGACCCAAAGGGGTTAAGGCCTCATCAGCCAAAAATCCAGCTCCCTCTGACAGAGAATCCAGAGCATTAGACAGATGGGGAAAGAAAGTATATACGTCTGCAACTTTAGCAATGAGAGCCTTAAATTGCCAGTTTCACATGCTAAAATATCAGCAATTTTTAATGTCTCAGTTGAAACAAAAAAATGCTTCCAGATCAGGGTTGCCAGACGTCCCTATTTGGGCGGGACTGTCCCGAGATCAGCAGCCTGATCCCAAGTCCCGCCCTGCCGATTTAAATCCTGGCCAGCCTCCGCTTTGTTTGTTTTTTTTTTTTTTTGATTGGCCCGTATACCTGGCATACGAGCCAATCAAAAATCGCTAAACACAGAGCTCCTTGCGTTCCGCATTAAACAGAAGTAGCTCTGTGTTTAACAATTTTTAATTGGCCCGTATGCCGGTATACGGGCTAATCAAAAATCGCTAAACACAGAGCTACTTCTGTTGAATGCGGAACTGCAATGTTCCGCATTAAACACAAGAAGCTCCGTGTTTAGCGATTTTTGATTGGCCCGCATGCCGGTATACGGGCCAATGAGCTACTTGTGTTGAATGCGGAACTGCCATGCATTAAACACGAGAAGCTCCGCCTTAGTGCAGAGCTACTGTTCTTTAATGTGGAACTCTGTTCCGCATTAAAGACCTTTTTTTTTTTTTCTGGTCTTCACTTGCTGTGAGAGGCCTTTTTTTTTTTGTCCCTACCTGGCTGGTTGGAAATCTGGCAACCCTGTTCCAGATTCAGATCCTCCTACTTTTAAAGAAATGCGGGATTTATTGCATGCAGCTGAACAGGTGGGAAAACATAATTTGCAATGTGGTTTTGATTCTTTAGAGGCCTCCTGTAGAGCAGCAGTTACAGGCTCTTTCATTAGAAGACATGCTTGGTTAAAAGAACATACATTACCAGATCATGTTAAAGCAAAATTATTGGATGCACCTTTGCAGCAGGATGTGTTATTTGGAGTTAAGGCAGGAGGTATTAAAGAAAATGGAGGATAAGGCAAAATCTATGCAAACGGTGAAGGATTTCTTACAGGTTCAGCCTCCTAGATTTAGCAGAAATTAGCCAACTAAGAATTGGTCCTTTCCAGTTACAGACAGACCTCAAAGGGGCAGATACAGACGTCCAAGAGGTAGAGGTCAACCACAAGGTCCTTACAGGCCTCGACAATGGGTTGCATCAGGCCAGAAAGAAGGGGAAGACAGGCCCCAACCATATAAAAAGCAGCCCCAATGACTTCCCACTACAGCTGGCAAACAACTCTCTCTTGGCAGCCCCCTTGGGAGGAAAACTGGCACTTTTCTATCACAATTTGCATATGATCACCAAAGACAAATGGGTTCTCAACATTGTATCTCAAGGTTACAGGTTCCACTTTCACACTCTGCCAAGGTTAAAAGGAATGCCAAATCTGCCACCAAATCAATGGGCAGAGGCTCAAAAACAAATTACAGCACTCATGGATATGAGAGCTATTCAAAAGGTACCACCACAGGAGCAAGGACAAGGATTTTACTCAAGACTCTTTCTGGTTCCCAGAAAGGACAAAGCCTGGAGGCATATTCTGGATCTTTCTTCTCTAAACTCTTACCTGGATGTTCTGAAATTCAAAATGTTGACACTACAGCAGCATCTTCCCATGCTGGGCAAGAAAGCTTGGCTCGTGACATTGGACTTCAAGGAGGCATACCTGCATGTCCCTATCAGACAAAACTACAGAAGATACCTCAGATTCATAGCTGGTTCAATGCACTATCAATTCTCTGCACTGCTCTTTGGCTTATCTACTGCACCCAGAGTCTTCACAATGTGCCTGTCACCAGTAATTGCATTTTGCAGACAGAAAGGAATTCAAATTTATCCATACCTGGACGACTGCCTGATTCAAGCAGAGAGGAAGGACATTCTTCTAAAGCATCTGGCATTTGTAAAAAAGTTATTAAGTTGCCTGGGGTACACAGTAAACGAAAAGAAATCAAAACTAGTGCCCTCACAAGAGATAATATTCCCAGGTGCCAGCTTGAACACAACGGCCCAGATGGCTTATCTCACGCCAGACAAGCAAGGACAACTGACTCAATACTTTCAATTGATGGCAACAAAGACCCAACTCCCTGCCAGAAAAATTCTGCAGGCCTTGGGTTCCATGGCATCTTGCATACTACTAATTCCATATGCCAGACTGCATATGAGGAAACTACAATGGTACCTAAAGAATGTATGGTCTCAACACTGTCAAAGTTTGGGAACAGTTATACCACTAATTCCTTGCCTTCAACAGGAGTCTCAATGGTGGGCTCAAGCTTGTCACCTCAACAAGGGACAGCCTTTTGCTCAACCCACAGCCAGGCAAACACTGACAACAGATGCATCGAATTACGCCTGGGGAGCACACATGGCAGGCAACTGTATTCAGGGCAAGTGGCCCACAGAACAAAGGCATTTTCACATCAATCAAAAAGAGATGCTAGCTGTACAAAATGCCCTTATAGCTTTCAAGGACTGCTGCATCCAGGACAACTACTACTAAAGACAGACAACACTACAGTTATGTGGTACATAAACAAGCAAGGGGGCACTCACTCCTACCCCCTCTGCAGGCAAGCCATAACCTTGTGGAACACAGCTCTAAACTATCAAGTTCATCTGCAAGCACAATTCCTGCCAGGAGAGAAAAACACACTGGCAGACGACTTAAGCAGAAACATCATGGATCCCCACGAATGGGAATTGAATCCACAAATATTCAGAATGATAACACAGAAATGGTGGAGCCCGGACATAGATCTGTTTGCATCCCCAATGAACTGCCAGCTACAGAAATTCTGCACAAGGAGTTAACATCCACAAGCATGGAAGGTGGATGCCCTCTCATTCAGCTGGAAAAACCTACAAGTATACGCTTTCCCACCACTACCTCTCCTGCCAAAGGTACTCATAAAAGCCAGGCAAGAAGAGCCAAAGATGATCCTGATTGCACCAGACTGGCCACGCCAGCACTGGTACCCAATCTTAAAGAACTTAGCACAAGGACCACCCTGGATTTTTCCTCAAATCCCACATCTGCTGACTCAGCACAACAATTAGATACTACACAGCCAGCCAAAGACCTTAAACCTAGCTGCATGGAAGATTCCTTAGTCAAGCAAGCAATGCCGCTCTCCAAAGCTGTTATTAATGTCATTCTGGAGGCCAGCAAGCCTAGTACCAGGAAAGTCTGTTTGGATAAATGGAAGAGATTCTGTTCCTGGAACCAAGCTCACAGCCTTGACCCTCATGTCCCAAACATTCCTCAGATGCTACAATATTTAACTGAGATGCTGGACAAAGGCCTCTCCTTCTCATCTATCAAGATTCATGCCTCTGCCATCTCTGCTCATTACATCACGGATCCACCAATTTTCTCTAATCCTTTGCTAAGACAGTACCTCAGAGGGGCTAAAAACATAAGACCGCCCCATAGAGCACCTACTCCAACTTGGGACCTCAACTTTGTTTTGGAAAAATTAACTTTACCTCCTTTTGAGCCAGCTAACACAGCAGAATTTAAATATATCTCTTGGAAAACTGCTCTGCACCTGGCAATAACATCAGCACAAAGAGTTTCAGAATTACAGGCACTAATGGCAGTGGAACCTTTCCTCATTTTCCACCAGGACAGGGTGTCTTTAAGAACTAACCCTACGTTTATGCCAAAGGTGGTTTCAAGTGTGGCTCTAAACCAAACTATCCACTTGCCAACTTTTTATCCAAAACCACAGAATAAAGGGGAGAGACTACTGCATTCCATGGACATTCACAGGCAGTTACGCTTCTACTTGGACAAAACCAAAGCTTTCAGGAAATCTGAGCAATTATTGGTAGCATATGCTGCAGGAGCACAGGGAAAAGCCATTTCAAAACAGACTATTTCAAACTGGATAGGACATTGTATACGTTTCTGCTATACACACCATGGGAAGCCTGTACCTAGCAGCATTAGATCTAACTCCACTAGGGCAACAGCCACTTCAACTGCCTACCTCAGAGGAGTACCTACCAAGGATATTTTGGAAGCAGCAACTTGGAGTTCTGTACATACCTTCACCATGCATTACCATCTGCCTCTATACTCTAAATCCAGAGCTGGCTTCACCACTGCAGTGCTACAGGGCCTTATAGCCACCCATAATGCCTTATAGAACCAGCCACCCTACCTCAGCTTTGGGATTCTACCCAAGTGTAATGACTGCAGCAGTGTAACACGATGAACATAGTACAGTTTTGTACCTACCATAAATGTAGATGTTGGTGTATACACTACTGCAGTCCAGGTTACCCTCCCTCCTTCCCCTCTTACTTGCTGGTACGTACCTATGTCTTCTACCCTTTACTACCTATGGGGAGTATTTGCTGGTAGCTGAAAGTTGTTGTTTGCTTTTCTTATGTATGTTTTATTAGCAATTTGAATTGCCTACCTATTTGGGGGCACCTGTCATCTGGGGCAAGAAAAACTGAAGAAAATGGCATCGGCTGCATCTTATATACCCCTGTCGCACTGACGTCAGGGAGGAGGTGACAGCAGCCAATGCCGAACCAAGACTTTGGAACTCAGGCCGACTAGGGAACTGCCTGATGGCAGGATAGCCCAAGTGTAATGATTGCAGCAGTGTATACACTTGAACATCTACATTTATAGTAGGTACAAAACTGTACTTTATCCACCCTCCTCTACGCATCCCCAGTACTAACCAACCTTCGTACATCTGACCTAAACAAGCTAGAATCCTGCTACAATAAGATAGCTAGATTTGCAACAGAATCTACATATAGATCACATCACTACACCACCCTAAAAAAACTGAATTGGCTAGAACTCCCTCTACTACTTCAGCTCAATCAACTGTCACTAGCACATAAGCTATACTATTACCCAGACAACATCCCAGCCCTCCAACATCTTATACGACCTCACACCACAACTAGAACTTTGAGATTTAGCACCCATAACCTTCTAGAAGTCACCAAATATAAAAATGAAGCAGGGAAATCTCTCTTTAGCTACTACATCTCCAAACTCTGGAACTCTCTACCAGCCACCCTCACATCCAATACCTCCACTACACAATTTAAAAAACTCCTAAAAACCCACCTTTCAAACAACTGGCTATGCTCCTGTAAGACCCCTGGGTAAAGACAAAGATACAAGCAACAACTTTTCCCTCCAAGTTTCTAATTCTAATGTGACCTTTTAAAAGCATTACTGCAAAATATTGTGTCTATAAATGCTAAAGAAATGCATGCTCTGAACTTATAAATCTACTGTGTACAAAATGTACTAAGATGCATGACAACATAGTACTGTATATACATACTAGTCTTAATATGCCTGTGTTGTATGTTACAGCATTGTATGTAAAATGGAGCTTTTCTCCCTGGGCCTCTGCTGAAAATGGATGTGTGTCCAGCCAGACTTTCACAGTCAACAAATGTAAAGTAAAATAAATATAAATAAAAATTATGTACTATTAAATATATTTAAACTTTTCAATGTGGCTGGTCCTTTTAGAAAATATTTAAGCTTTGAGAGTATTTGCATATATTTATTTGGTGATAACTGTGGCCACTCCTGAAACCCAATTTGTTTGGTAAGCATTACCATTTGTATTAATATTAATTTCACTCGGCATATTTGGATACTCTCTTAAGAGCCTTATAGTAACTGACTGGTGGCAGTGAATCTGCCTAATTATCTGGGCAAAGTTGGTAGAGTGGCTAATCTGTGCCAGCCTTTACCAGCTGTGTGTGTGTGAAAATTGAATCTCAAAGAGAGTGTATGTCAGTTACTTGGAGCAGGAACATAAAGTACTGGTTTCACAGAGTGTGTGCTGGAGGACTTGGCTTGGACACTCAGCTGAAGACATAATTCTGCCAGTGGGGAGCTTTACTGGGGACCTGGGGAGAGACAGAGAGCGAAACCCAGACCCTGGGCTGAGTGTGTTCCGTGTGTGCTCTTAAAGGAAATTGTGCTTGATGCAGAGAGGTCTGTATATGGAAATACTGAGTGTCTTCTTCTCTTTCAGCTGTTCCTGTTAGGGGTCACCACAGCGGATCATCTGTTTCCATTTCTTCCTGTCCTCTGCATCTTGCTCTGTCAGACCAACCACCTGCATGTCCTCTGTCACCACATCTGTAAACCTAATCTTAGGCCTTCCTCTTTTCCTCTTACCTGGTAGCTCCAACCTTAGCATCCTTTTCCCAATATACCCAGCATCCCTCCTCAGCATATGTCCAAACCAATGCAATCTCGCCTCTCTGGCATTGTCTCCAAACCATCCAACTTGAGCTGATCCTCTGATATACTGATTCCTAATCCTGTCCATCCTCACCCAGTGCAAATCTTAACATCTTTAACTCTGTCACGTCCAGCTCTGACTCTTGTCTTTTTGTCAATGCCACCATCTCCAACCCATATAACATAGCTGGCCTCACTACCCTCTTATAGACCTTCCCTTTCACTCTTAATGGTACCCGTCTGTCACAAATCACTCCTGACACTCTTCTCCACCCATTCTACCCTGCCTGCACTCTCTTCTTCACCTCTCTTCCACACTTGCCATTACTCTGAACTGTTGATCCCAAGTACTTAAACTCATCAACCTTCACCAACTCTACTCCCTGAATCCTCACCATTCCTCTATCCTCCCTCTCATTCACACACATATATTCTGAGTGTAATCATTTTTATTCCAAGTGAATGTCCCTCTCCAGTGTCAGTTGTGAGGATTCAGGCTCCTTGATTACTGGCCTATGGTGGGGACATCGCAATAGGCATGGGAAAGAAAAAGATTTAATATGGTGCAATATTTATGCAAATGTGAAAGCAAAACTAATCAATACAAAAAAGTAGCACCAAAGATATTTGAAAAGAAATACAGACAAAGGCATTCAGATATGAAAAATTTTACAATGCAAAATATAAGAAAACAAAGTGGAGTGTAGAAAAGAGGATTAGTAATGGATACGTTAAAGAAATCAAAACTGAAGTTTTGGATTACCTGTGAAGTGAATGATTTAGTGTTGAAAATCCAACTCTGGTAATGTCACAGCATGATTGAACAATGAGTCCCTAAATTAATGAAAAACAGGTGGAATGGGAAACATCTAATCAGTTGCCATATGAAGATACCCTGGAGCGTTCAGTAGGAAACCAGTACAAAAGTTCAGCTGAAGTTGCACAGAAAGGAAAGGAGCAGGAAACAGTAGCAACTCTGATATAGTCAATGTTGTGGAGTGACAGGCCAGTGAGTTTGCATATGAATGAGCAACAGATGATGCAGGATACAGCGTGAATACAAGAGAATATATCACAGGAGGATGTTCTGGAACTTGCTGTAAAATGTCCGCAGGAAAGGAGCAGGAAACAGTAGCAACTCTGATATAGTCAATGTTGTGGAGTGACAGGCAAGTGAGTTTGCATATGAAAGAGCAACAGATGATGCAGGATACAGTGAGAATACAAGAGAATATATCACAGGAAGATGTTCTGGAACTTTCTGTAAAATGTCTAAGGAAACAGAGAATAAAGAGTGTGCCGTCAGTCTAGAAGAAAAAGATCAAAGAAAAGAGTTGCTTGATTTAATAAAGATGGATAGACATATTAAGATCGATGAAAAAAACGATTACAAAAAGTCAGTAAGACTTAAAATGTTAGAAGTCTGATAAAAAAAAATTAACACAATATTTGACTATTAACAGAAATTCATGTGATATTAACAGAAGCAAATAGAATATACTACTGTGCAGCTGAATTAATAACAGAAAAAGTCTTACAACAATACAGGGCAATAAGGGAAAGGAAGGGATGAAATCAAATGCCATCATGGAAATATCGAGTAGAGGAAAGTATAAGCCAATTAAGACAAGACGTGTCACTGTTAGAAGAGTATAGAAGAGAGAACAGATTAACAAAAATACTTAGAAATATAGATGTGATAAAAGCAACAACAGACCACAATCTAGTGAACATTATTACAAATAAACAAATAAAATCTGCCAGATATCACCACAGGAAGAAAAACTTACAAAATTTGCAGATTTATTTAAATGAAAAGTACAAAGTAAGCAATTAATTGATGACCCAAAAAAGTTTTGTAGAGAATTGGGAAACAAAAGCAAGGAATAGAAACATCACCAAAAAAGAAGAAATAGACACATTTTGGAGAAATATCTATGAAGTGGAACAAAACAAAGTTGCAGAATTGATAGAAGAAGTAAAAGTAACAATAAGAAGTTCAAATGTACAAGATATGGAATGGGATGAAGTAACGCAAAAATTAAGAAAGGCTCCTAACTGGAAAACTCAAGGCCCAGATGAAATATCTAACTTCTGGCTAAAAGTTTTAACATCTTAACATGAAGATTTAGGTAAGGACTACTTCTATGCAAACCCAAACAGACACCAATCTGGTTAACAGGGCAAATTACACTTCTTAAGTGTCAATCTGCAAGTTATCCTAAAAACTGTAGACCAATAACTTGCCTTCCAGCAATGTATAAACTTTATACTGGAATTGATGTCAACATAATTTGTAGTCATTTAGAAGAAAACTCAATCATGGCAGTAGAACAAAGGGGTAACAAAAGAAAGTCCTATGGAACAAAGGATTGTTTGTTATTAAAAAAAAATCATAATGGAGAATTGTAAAAAGATGAAGTATCTAAGGTAAGGCATGGATAAATTACAAAAAAGCATTTGACAGCACCCCACATTCATGGATAAAGGAGTGCTTATAGCTGTATAAGATGCACCCTACACTGATCAGATACATTAAAGTGACAAATCATAATCTGAAGAAGTGCCCATAGTGGTGTGAAAGTGCATATCAATTAAACAATGATTTTATAACTTTTCAGCTGTGTTGTGTTGTCTTCTTTTGGTGCTCTGTTTTTCTATTTTTGGTTTATGTGAGAACACTTTATCCACACCTTGGTTTGTGTGTTCTTGGTCTTACATTAAAGTGACCGTGAAGCAGTGGCAAATTACTTTGCAACTAAGCCATGATAAAGGATAAATTATTATCACAGGGATAAAAATTCATAGGGGGATATTCTAGGGTGACTCATTTAAGCTGTCTACTTAACAGATTAGGTCATAGTTTTAATTTGGCTCCCAGACAACAACAATCTTTTAAGATTTCTCCTCTTCTTTTTGTGGATAATTTAAAACATGTAGTTCATCAAATGAGGAAATGACAACTGGAAGTGGTCAAAACTTTCTCGGGTAATATAAGAATGTCATTTTGTCCTGATAAATGTGCAAAAGCAATATTTAAATCAGGAAAGCTGCAGCACCAAAAAATATCAGTCTGAGGCAGGAATGTTATATAAAGGAACTTGAACAGGAGGGAGTATATAAATATTTGGAAACTGTTGATGGATCAACAGTAAAACATAAACAAATGTGAACAAAACTTAGTAAAGAATATTTTGGAAGAATAAAAGTAATACTGAAAACAGTTCTGACATCTAGGAACAAAGTCCAAGCTATAAACCAGTTTGCTCTTCCTTTTCCAACTTACAGCTTTGAGGTGACTGACTGGCCCTAAAGGTATCAGATCAGTCAGACAGGAAAACAAGAAAAATGCTTCATGCTTATCATATGATGTATAAAATTCAGTGTATACCATGATTATACATCCCTCATTCTGAATGAGGTATGCGCCTCCCCAAAATTTATTACATGTATAGATTTGCTGTCGTAGGACTCTAAACATATCTGCTGACTTAACCAGATCCAAACATAGTGAAGATTTTAAAACATAAGGAGAGCAAATCTAAGATGACTTCCCTATTTAGTTCAGCAGCATATCGGTGTCAAGTGAGAATGGAAACCAAACCAGAAGTAGGCAAAAATTAGGCAGCAAGTGAGTGTGCCATAAACAAAAGAAAGAATATGAGGAGGAGGATCAGATGAGCACGCAATAAATGCTGAAAAGGCATAAATATAGTTGCAAGTACAGTAAACTCCTGAAACAGCCTTATATCAATCAGGATCTGATGCAGGAATAGTTAAGGACAAGTGAATTTAAACCAAAAGAGGAAAGGTTAATATTAGCAGCCCAGGATTGTGGACTATGTACGTGCTGGTTTGCAAAGTCCATTGATCATGCGGGAGAACAGAACTGGAAACAGTCACACATCTTGTTGCTGGGTGTGATACACTAATGTTAGAGGGCCTGTATACTGAAAGGCATAATAATGTCTCACGACTGTTACACTGAAGATTGTGCAAGCTTTACAATATTGAAGTAACTGAGAAGCATTGAAAACATGAGCCACAAAGCATTAGAGTGATGAAGTTTATAGTATATGGGATTACCCATTACCAATACTTCAAAAAGTAGTTGTGAGAAAACTAGATATAGCAGTCCATGAAAAGAAGACTAAAGTAGTGTTGATAGCTGAAATTGCTACATCATTACAGTGTCTCACATACAGAGAGACACAGAGTCATAAAATACCAGGATTTTCAGGCAGAAATGAGGGCAATGTGGAAAAAGGATACCCAGACAGTTCCAATAGTAGTAGGAGCAATAGGTCTCATAAAAGAGAATTTATAGTATTATTTAGATATGCTACCGATATTTGTAACTTCATATGAATTGCAGAAGGAGTCAGTTCTGGGCATATTGTGGGTGCTGCGAAGAGCACTTTTAGCTAACATCAAAGATTGAAACAAATACCAATTTCATGAACTTTAATCATACTTTCACTTAGGAATGGGGTCCATTCCTGTCATGATATTAGAAACCCAAAAGTCTTGGAGAAATTAAACTAAGAACTATAACTTGTGAAAAATGCATCACAATAATAGTTATTTTAAAAGGAGTTTGCTATAAAACAACTGCATCCTGTTTAAAAACCATAGCTTGTCACAATTCAAACAATATCTTCAGTGTTGCAGAATGCAAAAACATTTTTTTCTTTCTGCAGGGAGAAAGCCTCCACATTTCTGAGCTGTATATGCCAAGTCTGAAATTACACAAACTCTTGAGAAGCGGGAGAAACTGAACAAAGTGTGGTAGTTAATTTCCCAGTATTCTGAGAGTCTAAGAGGAATTGCAAGAAGCCAGTGACCTTTCAGTGTCAGCATTCTAAGCATTGATCAAGTAGACACTGGCAAACAGTAGGATTCCCATTTAAAAGTTTAAATAAAAAAGCATTCAGATGTTGTATTATAGTTTTATGTCGTAATTAGATGTGAGTAGAAATACAGATGATGTAGTATTAAAAGTTATATGCCATAGTTATATGTGGGTAAAATAGGTATTGCACTGAATGGGGGGGGGGGTATATCATTTTTGTTTCAGCATTAAAAATGAAGGCAGTGAATTAGCGTGGAAAGTATATTTTTGGTTTTACAGCATTCCTAAAGAAAAGGGAGGCAGTGTGCTTTCTCATGGTTGAGTAAAGAGTATTTGAGTCTTTGAAAACCAGATTCAGTTACTTAGGTTAGAACCTGGAGCACTAAAACAGATCAACATGGTCTTCATGTCAGATTTGGCTAGTTTGTCATCTTCTGGGATGTATCTTCATGGATGTTCGAATACACTGGTACTAGAGGCCACTGTTTCAAACATACCCCAACATACCAGGATATGTTGCTGCACAGGAAGGCAATGGGGAATTCTAAACAAGCACCACCTATTCAGTGTCCCTGATCTTTTTTTGCACTGAGTGGCATCTGTTCAGAACTCTTGGATCACAGAGTGCTAAACTCACAACTAGGATTAGTTGTTGATACCAGAAGAACTTAAAGAATAATTACTTCTATGTTGCTGGCACCAAAGATATCACAGCCCATGTATGTCAGTGGTGGTTGTAAATTAGTGGATGCTGTAACAGTATATTGGACAATGCCCAAAAACTGGAATAATTGGAGCTGGCTGGATAGAAGCATGAACTATAAAGCATCATCATGGGGAGGATTGTGCATACATACTATTAAGGTTATGCCACTCCTTTTTGCTGCAGCTGTGTGTAGTCACATTGTCAGCAGTAACCAGACATCTCTGAGTCACTGACTGGGAAGTAAATTACATCCACACACATCCGTGTCTGAGTTCCTGTGGTTTGTTTACTGCAAGTTACCCTATTTCTGTCCCTACTTCTTATATTTGTAATAAAACTCATTTTGGCATAGATACTATGTAGTAGGTCACATACTAATGAGAGATCCACCAAAGCACATTTGGAGTTCGGAGTAGAAGAAACCAGATGACTGCAAATTTCACTCTTTTTCATATTAAATAACTAAACATTTCGTTCTATTCATTCTTTCTCTTCTCTCTCTGCCTTGTAATACTTTTCTAGCATTTTTTAATTTAAAAACATTTTAACATGTTAGTTTCTTAAATGGTAAAAGTGTACTTACCAACTTAAATATTCCATAAATTTAATGTTTGTTATAATGCATTACGTTTCTGGTGTGCGAGATTACATTGTTGGAAAAGATCTAGGACCACGGGAAAGTAATGCAAAGCCAGATTAGACGTTAATGCCCTGAGTTACAAACTGACATTCTATTGTTCCCAAGAACTGAACCTGTAGCCCTGTGCAAGATATAGGCCCATTACATAACCATGATTCAACATTCACCTTCAGACAAGTATGAGAGATAGTCAAAATAGTTGTGTAAAGTATAAAAGTGACATTGTCACCACTGACTGGCTTAGATGAGCAACATTTATTAAAAACTGCAGCTGCTAGACAATATGGAGTGAGTGTGACTTCTTAAAAAACAAATAGAATGCTGTCAGTCTGCGCAATGTTATCCATTTCTCTCACAATTGTTTAGTGCAACTGCAAGTAAATTCAAAAATGTATATCTTCTTCCTGTGAGCAGAAATTAAAAATGAATCACAAAGGGAAACGATTAGGTTTTTGATTGTAAGGCCTTCAAGTGATCGGAATAAAAGCATTTTCAGTTTGATGAAGTTTGTGGCTAGCATTTTCCCATCATTTGAGTGCAGTGTTTAATTTTATACTACATAGTAACAAAACTAAGATACTTAAAGTTTTGTGAACTGAAACTAGGAAGTATTTATTTAATTAAGTCATAGATACAAATATTAACAGTTCCTAATGTACTTGTTAAATAGTTCTGTGTTTTTCAGTGAATAAAGGAAGGAAAGCGTTTCGTTTTGTAAAATACAGATGCTTTAACCAGCCAAAGTGTCAAGATATTTTAGAATTCTTTCTCAAAGAAGTTTGGGTGTACCAATGATGTATCTGACTGTGTGTGTGTGTGTGTGTGTGTGTGTGTGTGTGTGTGTGTGTGTGTGTGTGTGTGTGTGTGTGTCTGTGTGTGTATGTGTGTGTATGTGTAAACTACACAAAACGAAGATGAACTAGTTAAACACAAACCAGCCAGCAATACAAACACAGTCAATTTAATGGTAAGCGCTTTATAATAATAAAAATGAACTAAAACAATAATCTGATAAATTATTAGCTGTACATACACCTATTCATAACAAAATTAATATCCTTTAAAATTGGGATTGTAAGTTTACACCAAAGCTTTTTTAAGAACATTTAGACTTGTAGGCATATTTTTATGCAATTTTAATATGTTTTTTATATATAAAACATTTATGCATTTAAACAAAGTTGAAGTTATATAGAAGTTTAAATATTTTAACTAACATTTGATATTTAATGACGTGTATGAAATGTATGAATATAATATTAATTATGCAGTTAAATGTTGGAATGTGGATGTAAAAATCAATTATTAGATAATTGAATAATTGAGTGTTTAGATTATGTATTTAAATGTTGAGTTCATTGTCTTTCTTTGTCTGAAGAAGTTGGGGCACTGACTCCTCCAAAAGCGTTTACCATTAAATTGACTGTGTTTGTATCGCTGGCTGGTTTGTGTGTGTGTGTGTGTGTGTGTGTGTGTGTGTGTGTGTGTGTGTGTGTGTGTGTGTGTGTATGTGTGAGAAAGTGCAGGTGTGAAGTGCATCTATATATATATATATATATATATATATATATATATATATATGTGTGTGTGTGTGTGTGGTATGTGCATGTGCGCACATGATTGGTTGTATATTATTATTATTATTATTATTATTATTATTATTATTATTGTTATAAAACACACACATGGATTTGTCGGTGTGAAAGTGACTGGGGTTCCATATAGTTTGTATGGTAAGAATGTACTGAAATCAACTATCAAAGGATACAAAGGTTATTTTTTACTTTGGCAGGGGAGTAAGTAGTATCTGCCAGTATCCCTTTATTTGATCCAGTGTTATCAAGTATCTACTTTTCTAGACTCTGTGTCAACTGATGAATTCTGGGTAGGAGACAGATATCAAATTGTTAAGTTCTATTAGTTTAATTCTCCCAGACATTTCAGAAAATGCTCTTTTAATTAAAAAAATCCTCTCATTTGCTGCTGTTGTACTTTTAAAAAGAATTTCTCTTACTATACTTCAGAGATTTTCTTTTCTCTCCAGTATGAATTTCAGCTTGCAGTATAACTGCAGAATTGTATGTAGCTTTCCATGGATTCAGTACATTAATGTGATTGATTTGTTCTATCTTTCTACCTCCTATTTGTAGCTCGTTTCATTTATTCTTTGTCACTTCAAATAGCCCATTTCATGTGGTCAGAACATTGTGTTCTGTGGAGGGCTCTAACACTGTTATCTCATATCCTGGATTAAATTATCATGGTAGACTGAACCTTATTTGTTAATCTTTAAAACCGTGGCATAACTAATGCAGTACCCTTCACACAGAGGTCAATATGTACCTCTTCAGGGATATGAACATGAGAGAATAAAAGTATCAGTTCTCTGGTAGTAACCTTTGTTTTAATTCTGCATAATAGCACAGCATCTAGAAATTTCATAATATACTCCATTAATAAAAAAAAACCCAGGCCTGTCTTTTACTAGTTCCACTCCCAGTACCCATAGCCATATGTTAACATGGCACTTTTATGATTAGTATTAGGACTGAGATTACTAAATCCAGGATGGGATGCAGTTTTCTGGTATTCTGGACAAGAAGCACAGAAACCTTTGTTTCTTTCATTATTCCTGTCCAGTAAAATCTGGCTAGTACTCTTGCCCTTCCTTTGGTGACCTCCTAATATGTCTCTGTAGACTAGCTTTCTAACTAGTGCACTATAAGGTTTTGTCGCTAATCCCTGATGTAAAATTCCCACCCTTTCTTTACTTCCTCTGTATAAAAGGTTATCTGATAATTAAACAGAGGAACATTCTTTTACTATTCCCTACAACCTTATTTATTTTCTTGTCCTTCTTAAAGTACTTTCTTTTCACTATGTGTGTGTGTGTGTGTGTGTGTGTGTGTGTGTGTGTGCATGCGTGCGTGTGTGTGCATGTATGTGTGTGTGTGTGTGTGATTTTTAAATTTGTATTATTTACTTGTAAGTCCACTAACTCTGTGTTATTTTCATTGGTAACCTATTTTGAGGTGGAAAAGATGACCACTTCCTCCAAATTATTGGTTACTGCACCATTGTTTTCTGCTACATAGGGTAGTTTTAGACAAGAAAGCAGAAGATGATTCTTATCTTTATTTTTTTACCTTCCTTCTGCAAAAGGTATTTCACAACATTTGTTGTCTTCAGTTTTACTTCTTTCCTTACTTACTTACCCGATGGTAATTTCTTTTATACTAACAGAAATAGGGCAGAACACTTCATTTTACTGCCTGTCCTACAGTGTTCTCTCTGTGCTGAGTGATCTCACTTGAGTGCCATTTCTCTTCTGTTTTTTTTTCCTCTCTCTTTTGCTATCACTGCTTCTGTGGTAATGCACTTTGTACGTTTCTGTGTCGACTACTGTCTTGAACTGATTTTTACTTTGTTCTCTTGTCAGTTCACCTTCACTTCCAACATTGACGTCTTGTACAGGTTTGAATTTCTGTTATCTGTCATTAGGGTAGGTCTCTAATAACACTCAGGATCTTTTTACTGTCTAACCTTGACTGAATTCTATCCCCTTTTTAACTTCTATGCTAACACCTTCTCCTGGCTTTGATTCTGGATCTCTGTTTGAGTCTTCCTGTCTTGCTGTCCTCCTCTCCAGTTTCAAAAGCCAAACACTAAGACTAGGAAAAAGTAGGTGTTTTTGTTGATGTTTTCTATCTTGGAGAGAACAGAATTTTGGTGGTAACATTTTTTTAAATGCAAACAACATTCAGGTTTAAGTGAAATTATGTCAATCTCTAGTGTTTTAACACTACGTTTTTATGAAGTTAAAAAATGAATAGGTTTTATAATGTACATTATTCTATATAATATATTTTTACTTGTATTTATGTCTGCATTTTCTTATTTTACAATTAGGGTTTAAGTTGCTTTAATGAGTAGTTATTGGACTGCAGACTGTGATGTTTGGATTAATTGAAGCATTCTTTCACGGGGTGGTATTTCTTAACTAATGAGGGTCATTGTTTGATTATTGGCCTATTTTGAGCATATTTTTTACATCAACATTTTTATATTTTACAACATGTTTTGGCCCAATAGTTCTAATGAAGTTTCCTGTTGTATAGAAATGAAAGCACGTAACTGTTTTTACATTTAATGTGTGGAATGCAGCTACATTTTCTGAGGCATTATTTTGTTGACATTTACTATTGCTAAATAAAGCTCTTTCAAACCTGTTCAGTACTAAAGTTTCTAGAATTTTCAATTTATTCTTCCTATCAGTTTCTATCCAGAGCTTTAAAATGTGTATTAAATCATTCATCTGTACTGTTATTAGTTTGTCAGCATTAAAAGTCTAGATATACAACTTTTATTGCTTGTATGCTAAAAGTTTTTTTTCTTTAAGTTTGTCATAGTCCATGTAATTAGTACCCTCTGTGTTCATTTATGTTTTCAGCAGACAGTATTGCAGTTGGCAGCTGCATTAGCCAGCACAGTTAGCTTTGAGGGTTTGTGCACCTGCTTCTGGTCAAGCTGTGAGGGTTTCTGCACCAGCTTCTGGTCAATCTCTACCCATGATTCCACAAGTCTTTTTAGTAAGTCCTGTTTAATTGAGGTCACCAAGAATAACATTCTAGGAATAGTAATAGCAGTACTTCAGGGACACAAAATAATACTACTGTAGGGAATTGGTGGCCCAGGTATGACATTCACTTGGCAACATGAGTAGTGGAAGACTCTGTAAGTAGTAATTCTTTAACTAACTGCCTTTGTATATGCACACACACACACACACACACACACACACACACACACACACACACACACACACACACACACACACACACACACACACACACCACCAGCATAAGTCCAAAGATCACAGGAGATAGTACATTATAAAAAAAGAACAATAATTTTACAGTCTTTAAAAACAGTATAAAAAAAGTACAGTTTAAATAATTATGCCAAATTATGCACAATATGAAACAATTGATTAAGAATAGATGCAAGTTATACAAAATAATTTAATAGTTCTAGCCAATTTGAGAGAAATTAGAGATAATTTTGTATAATACAAACAGGAATTGCAATTTGAGATGAGATAAAAGCAGGCTTATGGTATATTTAGAGAAAAAGCCAGGGAAGAGAAATTGATAGAAGTAAGGAAGTGAGTGAAGCAGGAAGAGTAAGGAGGTGTAAGGTATGAATAGGTATTTGTTCACATTTAGGGATATAGATTCTCTTTCTGTTGAGCAAGAACAGAGGCAGCTTTTGGCTAGAAAGACTTTCAGAATGATTTTGAAGGATGAGAAGGAGGGTATTGACCTGATGGATAAAGATAAGGAGTTCCTGGCCTTAGCAACATAGCAAAATTACAGACAATGCCCAGCAGATTTGTGGATAGACAGGAGTTTTTGATCATTGGATCGTAATCACAGACTGGGAACATAGTTGTGTAGAATGTTATTTAGTGCTGGGCAAGCATATGGATTCTGGATAATTTTATAGGTGGTAAGAAGCTATATGTATGTTAGTTGGTGGGGTAGTTTTAACCAGTTTATGTTTTTTAGTGCTATACAGTGGTGGGTTCTGAAAGGAGTATTGGCTGCAAATTTAGCAACTTTGTTATACCTTTTTTTCCAAGTTGTGATTTTGTGATGCCTGAAGGTTAGTAAGGATGGGAGCACCATAAAGAAGTGTGGGGAGAAGATAAGTAGTGGCAGGTGTGGCTTTACTTGCATTGGTAAGAAAGTTTTTGGCTCTGTAAAGCATTCCTAGTTTTTGCTGAGTTTTTCTTATGCAATTTTATATGCACAGGTCAGTGTTCTTGTTACTGATGTTGGGTAACAGTGATTACTAGGAAATTGTGTCTTTCATGTATCTCTTTTTTAATTTCTCCAAGTATTTTGGGTTTCTGATGTCATGACAAGAATGGACCCCATTGCTAAGTCAAGGTATAATTAATGTTCATGAAATTAGTATTGTTTCAATCTTTGATGTTAGCCAGAAGTGCTCTTCACTGCACTTGCAATGTGCCCAGTAATGACTCCTTCTGCAGTTTATCTCTTTTATAATTTCTCCAAGTATTTTGGGTTTCTGATGTCATGACATGAATGGACCCCATAGCTAAGTCAAGGTATAATTAAAGTTCATAGATTCATACTAGGCTATCTGCCCTAGGGCATTTATAAGCCTAGCCAGAGTGTGTTTGGCTTTCGCCACCCATTTTAAATTAATTTTGCTATGCCCTTTTTCGAGGTTAGTATACTGTGCCTCTGTCTAACAGTGACACAGAAGTGATACCCGAGGTAAACCTGCCATCTCCATCCACTCATCAAGATTCCTCTTGAAGAGAGTCAATGAGGGACTCTGCCTAACCTGGACTGGGATTTTATTCCAGAGTGAAGGAAGCTTCTGGGTTATGAATCTGTCCCTCCAGCATGCCCTATTTATTTCAGTGCTGAGGTTCAAGTCTCTCGGGTGCGTAGCTCGATGGGATTTGGATTTTCTGAGGTGCAGCATGTCCATTAATTCCGGGTTGGACATGGCTTTATACGTCAGGCACAGATCACCTCTGAGCAGGCGGTATGCCACTGTGTAGAGCTGGAGTTTCTTTAACCGGGCAGCATATGGCATCTCTTTGAGCCCTTTGATTCTTTTGGTGAGGTACTTTTGGGGTCTTTCCAGTTGCTGCAGGTGTCTGGTAAGGTACATCCCAAAAGGGGCATTGTCCTCAATTATGGGCCTGATGAGGGATGAGTAAAGAGGCACGATGACCTCCCCTGATATAGATGTGAATCCCTTCATGATTAGGTGGGCTATATAAAATGTTTTTCTAACCACTTTGGCCACGTGGTTGTCAAATAAGAGATTGCTATCAACTTGGGTCCCCAGGTCCCTAATTACTTCTTCTGTACTTAATGGATTACCATCTATGTGGTAATTTGTGGGCACTTTGTTTTTGCCAAAGGGGATGACTATACACTGTTTGGCATTTAGCTTGAGGCCATGGCTCTGGCACCAGTTGTCTGTTTCTATGAGGCCCTTTGGAGGATGCTTGTGTCGGCTGGAGAGTCGATTATGGCGCCCAGTTTGCAGTCATCTGCGAACTTGGTCAGCCACAGTCCTTCTGTGTTGGCCTGTACCTCCGAGAAATATATACCGAACAAGATAGGTCCCAGGACTGAGCCTATGGGACGCCACTTGTAACTGGTTTGGAGTCTGACATGGCTCCAGCAATTCTAACCATGTGGGTTCTGTCCTTGAGCCAGTTTGCAACCCATCTAGTGATTTAGGGGTTTATATTTAAGCTGGTGAGCTTTTCTATAATGCCCGAGTGGAGTATTGTATCAAGGCTTTTGCGAGGTCCAGGTAGGCTGTGTGGACCACCTTCCCCTCATCAATGGCCTTGGTGACTGTTTCAAAGAAATCAACCAGGTTTAAGAGGCAGGATCTGCCCTTAACAAAGCCGAACTGAGTAGGATCCAGTGTCTGTAGGTCCCCAATATCTTTATTTATGAGGTCCATGATGATCCTTTCCATAGCTTTGCAGACCAAGCTAGTCAGGCTTATGGGGCGATAGTTTCCAGGATCCGTTCAGGTACCACCTTTGTGGAGAGGGACCACTGTTGCTGTATGCCACTCTTTGGGTACATATCCTGTAGTAAGGCTGAGATTGAACAGTAGTTTTATGTTTGGGTTTAGCTCTTCCTGGAGTTCATGTAGGACACAGCCTGGGACACTGTCTGGTCCCATTGATGCTGTGTTTTTTGCTTTGGAGAGGGCAGCTCTTACCCTGAGCATCTGAGATGTTAGGGGGGCAGCACTCTGCTGGGATAGATATTTGCCCTTTTGGTGGGGAGGGGGGGGGAGTTTGCGCTGAACCTGTCAACTAGGATTTTGGCAATGTCTGTGGGTTCGGTGTATTTTTTGTCATTTTGGACTAATTCTGAGCATATCTGGAAATTCCCACCCAGGTTCCTAACATAACTAAAGAAAGCCTTGTGATTATCCTTAGTGTCCTGTGCAATTTTTCTCTCGAAGCTGGCCTTAGATGATTTTATGAGTGCCCGTAGTTTTTTGCCAATACTGATCAGAGATGCCTTCCCTTTTTGGGATTTTGCTCTATCATGTAGTAGCTTCCTCCTTCTATTGTATAGTTTGTTTATGGCTGGGGTCCACCAGACAGGATGTCTGCCTTTGGAGGATTGGGTCTTGGTTTTATTTGGGATTGCATGATCCATGCATTCCTGAAGGTGTTCATAGAATGCGTTTATAAAGGATTCTGTGGTCTGGGCCTTATTTTCCACAGGCCCGGGGGCTTTGAAGGATTCCACCTCGGTTTTGAGGAGTGTGAAATTTGCTTTAGAGAAGTTTTTCACTGTGGTTTTCAGGGCAAGGGGTGGAGTCGGGATGTGAATATCCAGTGAGATTAGTTTATGGTCTGATCTTACCAGTGAGGGATACACTTCTGGTCTGGAGCATAGAGTCCCCATGTTGGTGATGTTCAGGTCCAGTATGTTTTCCCCTCTTGTGGGAGTGGTAACAAGTTGTTCCATAGCATTTGAGTTTATAAATTCTAGGAACCTTTGGGCTAGGGTGTTGGAGCTAGAGTAATGCTCCCAGTCTGTGTTTGGGTAGTTGAAGTCACCCAATGTAATGGTGTTTGGAGAGACCTTCATATTTTCCAGTGTTCTCAGGAAGGCCGAGTGGGGTTCCTGGGTTTGGGAGGGTGGTCTGTAGCAGGCTATAAACTGTAAGGCAGTTTTACCCACTGTTAGTTGCACATGGATAGTCTCTGATGCTTCGTGCTGTGCCACCAACCTGGAGGTGTGGGTATCCTTGACTAATATTGATACTCCCCCTCCTTTTGTGGTTCAGTCCAAGTTTTGGGGCTGAAAAGCATGGTATGAGGTATAACCTGGTAGTGCTGGGGTGCTCTCGGGAGCCTTGAACCAGGTTTCTGTTACTGCACAGATATCAATGTTCTCCATGCTAAGGAGAGTTTCGAGTGCATGCATCTTGAGGTTTAGACTTCTGGCGTTGAGTAGCATTACTCTTAGTTTCTTATCCCTTGTGATACCTATGGAGGTGGGTTTGTCTTTTGAGCCTTGCCTAAAAAAGGCACTTTGGGGGTAGCAAGAGCCTTTGCCAATATCCGAAAGCCCAGGGGTGACAGGTGCAAGCCGTCCCTAGCGAAGCATCGTGGCTTGTCAAGCATGTCATCCCAGGTTGACAGGCATTGGATCCTCTTTGAATGACACCAATACTTAAGCCAATTGTTGAAATTGATCATCTTGTCTTCATATTGTGGCATCATTCTTGGTGAGGGTAAGATGCTACTCAAGGTCAGGGTCATACCGGCCTGGGCTACATGTTCAGAGAGCTCCTCTATGTCTCTTTTCATTTAGTCCAGGGAGGTACATCTCAGGTCATTCATACCAGCATGGACAATGATTGAGTCATATTTGTACTTGCCTTGGAGTGACCTGAGTACTTGTGTTATGTGGCGGATCCTAGCGCCCAACAGGCAGCTCACCGTGACATTCTCCTTGTTCAGCCTGGTTAGCGGGACGTCAGTGTGCCTGACGATAGAGTCACCTATTACAAGTGTAGCAGGTGTGTTGTTTAGCCTTAAGGTCTGTGACTGTTCAGCACACTGGCTTTGTGAGCTATGTGTTGCACGTGTTTTGTTTTGGGGTAGTGGTTGCTTGGGTGTCTGCTTTGGATGTCTCTGCTGCTTAGGCAGATTTTTATTTAGAGCCTCCGAGTATGTTTTTGTGTGTTTATGTGTTTGGTTTGCTGTCGTAGTAGGTCTATGTTAGACTGGAATTGTAGTGAGTGTGGTTTCCTTCTCCTCCTGACTGGTTTCACCAGTAATGAGTTGAGAGAGCTTAGCCTCCAGTATGGCTATATGGTTGCATCTCTCACATGTGTTGGAATTTGTTGGTAGGAGGAGAGGGTTGTCTGTGTACATGAGGCAGTTGTAACATTGCCTCAAGATTCCCAGATTCACCAGCTGGACCAGAGAGGAGATTGACAACTGACCTTTGGACATGCTAGAATAGTATTGGGAATTCCTTTATAATTGAAAAAAGGGCCAATGGGGAATGAGGTACTCAAGGGGAGTTTGTGAGGGTGTAGTGCTTTTAATATTTTAGTGCTGACTTATATAATTGCTTTAGTGAGCAAGTGCCAGGTAACTTAAATGCAATGTGTTACAGGTAACTTAAATGCAAAAATGACAAACAGTAACTTTCTTTCAAGTTAAACAAAGAAATAAGTACAGTAAGCAATGCAGATATCACTAGGGATCCACAGAAGCACTGAAAAGCCGCATTTTAGGTGGAATTAGCGTTTCAGGGAAATAACAAGCAAACAAATAACAAGCATACAAATAAAGCTAGATTCAGCAGGCCTGGATGTAAGCTACCTGTTCTGCCACCTCAGTGCAGGCCACAAACCTTCCTAATGTAAAACAACTGGTCTGAAGCCCAAGTGCTTAATCCAAAATACTTAGAATGATAGCTACACTTTAATCAAGTTACTACCAAGCAGTAATAAATACAATTGAATACTTTAAAGAATGCCTAGATTAGTGCTCAAGTTATACAAACAAAGCTAGATTCAGCAGGCCTGGATCTAGTCTATGCTACAGCAAACAAGGTGTACCAATTTCAGTAAGAAGCAGTTCAAATATGCAGGCACTATAAGCCTTTAACCAGAAATTCCCAGCGCAGAAGGGCAGAGTCCAGCCTCTCCTCCCACAAGAGTGCAGACCACGAACCCTTTTAATGTAAAATAACTGGCCTGAAGCCCAAGTGCTTAAACCAGAATTAATACACTTTTAGAATAACAGACACTGAGCCCTCAATCAGCAGTTCCCAACTTAGAAGGATGTAAGCTACCTGTTCTGCCACTACAGTGCAGACCACAAACCTTCTTAATGTAAAACAACTGTCTGAGCAAATGAGATGGGCTTCCCTCCAACACAGAAAGGCTTGGGGGCTCAGAAGCTTACAAATCGTCCTGGATACAGCAAATCTGTATCTGGAACACTAATTACAGGAAAGGTAGGAAACAGGCTTACATTTTTTTTTCCATGAAATTAGTATTGTTTCAATCTGATGTTAGCCAGAAGTGCTCTTCACAGCACTTGCAATGTGCCCAGTAATGACTCCTTCTGCAGTTCGTAAGGAGTTGCATGTATCAGTAACATATCTAACTACGATTGTAAATTCTTTTTTATAAGACCAATTGCTCCTACTACTACTACTGGAACTGTCTGGGTATCTTTCTTCCACATTGCCCTCATTTCTGCCTAAATATCCGGGTATTTTATGACTTTGTGTGTCTCTCTGTACATAAGACACTGTAGTCACTGGGTGTAGTGATTTAATAATCAATTCTTTTGTATTCTTTTCATGGACTACTATATCTGTTTTTCTTGCATCTATTTTTTGAACTGTTGGTAATGGGTGACCCAATGTGATATAATCTTCATCATTTTCTATGATGCTTTGTGGCTCATGCTTCCAGTGTTTTTCACCTACTTCAGTATTATAATCTTTGCATAATCTTCAGTCAACAATCTTGCTACATTATTATGCCTTTTAGTATATAGTCTTTCTGCCATTAGTATATCACAACCAGCAACAAGATGTGCAACTGTTTCCATTCTCTTTTACCAAACCTACTGTGATGATAGGATGTACTGCTAGCCATGCCAGGAGAAGTAGGGCAGTGGATGTATGACTTGTGCCAGCACAGTTAGCTGACATTTTATAAATAATTATGTCATTTATATATCAAACTGATTTGTACAGACGCTTGTGCTGAAAATGTATTTGTGAAGTTTGCATGTATTAAAATGTATCAACATTGCACCCTGCTGGAATGAAAAGAAATGTACATGTATTATTGTAACTCAAATAAATGTATGTATGTTTTAATAGAGGATACTGGAACAGCAGAAGTAAACCAGCTAGCTTACTTGAAGAAGAATAAGGGAAATGTAAATGAGCTGTTAAACCATTAAAACAGCAGACTAGGACCATAGATGGTGGGTCTGGAAGAAGCTTTTGTTCATTAGTTCAGTAAAAAGAAGGGAAGCCCCAGGCACTGCTATAAACATTTAGATGTGTATTGTAGCTATCTGTGCTAAATTCCTGTCTCAGCTTCAAAGGAGGATACTGTGAGAACCTAGAGTCAGGTGACCAGATGAGATCATTCTGCAGACCATCTTGGATATTATATTTTACAGGAAGTTATCTCTTGAGTATTGAGTATTCTGTTTTGGGGCACCTGACTACAAAGGCTGCTCATGTATTTCATTGTTCCTTGTTCTATCAAGTAAGTTTTAGGGAATAGTAATTCTCCTAGATTCAGTCAGGAATATAGTGAAGCTTAGTTTAGAGATTGTTTGTTTTTCTTTATTTGTATGAGTATGTTCCTCAATGTTATTTTCAATATTTCCTGTGATTTGAACTTGGTGGTTTACTGTAAACATATATTAAGTATTTTCTTACTCTTTTATTATTTATTATTAAATACAGTTAAAACTTTGATTGTGGCTGGTCCTTTTAGAAAGTATTTAACCTTTGCAAGTGCTTATATTTGTTTGGTGACTCTGTGTGGGCCACTCCAGAAAGTCTAGCTGAATTGGTCAACTACTACCATTTGTATTAATGTTAATATTACACAGTATAATTGGACACTCTTTGCTATGGGCCTTAGAGTAGCTGATTTGTGGAGTGTCTGGTGGCAGTGATAACTACCTTATATTCTGGGCAGACGGGGACCCAGCAGGTAAATATGTGCCAGCCATTCCCTGGTGTGTGTGTGTGTGTGTGTGTGTGTGTGTGTGTGTGTGTGTGTGTGTGTGTGTGTGTGTGTGTGTGTGTGTGTGTGTGTGTGAAAAATCAAATCTCACAATATGTGTGTGAGTGTCAGCTACTTGGAGCAAGTACACCAAGCACTGGGGTTACAGAGAGGGTGCTGAGAGGTCTTGGCTAGGACACTTGGCTGAGGACCTAATGCTACAGCTGTACCAGTGGAGAGTCTTATTGGGGACCTGGAGGGAGACAGATAGAGAGATCCAGACCCTGGATTGTGTGTGTGCCCTATGTGCTCTTAAGAGAAATGTTGCTTGATGCAGAGAGGTCTGCATGTGGAAATTATGAGTGTATCCATTTGTATTCCAAGTACACATCCCTCTCCAGTGTCAGTGGTGAGGATTCAGGCTCCTTGATTACTGGCCCAGTGTGAGGATGTCACACCTACATTTGTCTGTTTTTCTCACATGTTCAGTTTTCTTTGTAAACCAATGTGTATGTAGTCTACTATCTTGAGCCGCCAATATTAACCTTTCATCTTTTCATTTAAATTCACCTCTTCTTAACCATTCCTGCGTTCGATCCTGATCAACATGAGGTTATTCCAAGAGTTTCCTCTACTTGCAACTATATTTATGCATTTTCCACATTTCTTGCCTTCTCATCTGATCCTTCACCTTATATTCTTTATTTTGTTTTTGGCACATTCAGTTGCTACCTGATTTTTATCTACGTCTGGTTTGATTTCCATTCCCACTTGATGCCGATATGCTTCTGCTAAACTAAGTATGGAAGTCATCTTAGACTTGTTCTCCTTGTGTTTCAAAACTTTCACTATATTTGGGTCTTGCAAGATCAGCAGATATGTATGCAGTCACAATATTGCAGATTTGTGCATGTAATCAATGTAGAGGTGGCCCATACCTCCTTCAGAATGGAGAATACATAATCTTGGTATGCAGTGATTTTTATAAATCATTTCATGAGCATGAAGCATCCTTCTTGTTTTCCTGTCCAAACTATCCAACACCTTTTGGGGCCAGTCAGTCACTCCAAAACTGTAAGTTAGGACAGGAAGAGCAAATTGGTTTGTAGCTCGGACTTTGTTCCTAGATGTCAGTGCTGTTTTTTAGTATTAATTTAAGCCCTCTAAAATATTCCTGAGTTTTATTCACATTTGTTAATGTTTTATTGTTGATCCTTCATCATTTCCCAAATATTTATACACTCCCTCTTGCTCAAGTTCTTTTATATCACATTCTTGTCCCAAACTGATGTTTTCTTGGTGCTGCAGCTTTCCTGCTCTAAAGGTTGCTTTTGCATATTTATCAACACCAAAGGGCATTCTTATATCATCTGAAAAAGTTTTGACCACTTGCAGTTGTGCTTTCCGTTCCTCATCTGATGAACTATATAGTTTAAATCATCTACAAAAAGAAGATGAGAAGTCTTTACACCTTGTTGTTTTCTGGGAGACAAATTATAGCCATGACCTAATCTATTAAGTAGACATATTAATGGGGTAAGGGCAAGACAAAAGAGCAACGGTGAAAGAGTAGCCCTGGAATATCCCCCTTTGAATATTTATCCCTAGAATAATACTTTTTCCTTTATCATGGCTTAACTGCAGAGTGGGTTGCCACTGTTTCATGGTCACTGTAATGTAATCGATCAGTGTAGGGTGTATCTTACACATTTTTAAGCAGTCTTTTACCCATGAATGTGGGATACTGTCAAGTGTTTTTTTATAGTCTGTCCATGCCATACTTAGATTCTTCCCAGTTTTACAGTTCTGCATTATGACTTTATTTAACATCAAATGATCCTTTGTTCCATACAACTTTCTTTATTACCCTTTTGTTCTTTTGCCTTGATTGAGTTTTCTTCCTAATGACGTTTGAGTCTGTCAGCATCAATTCCAGTATATAGTTTATATGTCATTGGAAGGCAAGTTATTGTTCTATTCTTTTTAGGATAGCTTACAGGTTTGCTCTTAAGTAGGAGTATTGTTTTTCCTGTTGTTAGCCAGGCTGGTGTCTGTTCAGGGTGTCCTTATAAATAGTTTGTACTCATGGCTAAATCTTCATGTAAAGATATTAATACTTTTAACCAGAAGTTAGGTACTGCATCTGGTCATAGGGTTTTCCATTTAGGAACTTTTTTTTAACTTTGCTTCAATCTCTGTGGCCATTACTTCATCCCATTGCATATTCTGTATATTTGAACTACTTCTTTCTTTTACTTTTTCTATCGGTTTAGCATCTTTGTTATGTTCCACAGGGTCTTCAAAAATATTTCTCCAAAATGTATCTTTTTCTTCATTTTTGTTGGTGGTGTTTAGATTCTCTTTGCATTGTTTCCCAAATCTCTGTAAAACTTTTTGGGGGTCATCAATAAATTGCTTATTTTGTACTTTTCCCTTATATTTATCTGCATATCTTCTATTTTTTTCTGAATGTGCTGATATTTTTAGTTTATTTGTGATAGCACACAACAGATACTGATCTGTTCCGATACTGTGCATTGCTTTTATCACGTCTAGCTTTCCGAGTATTTTGTTGATGTGTTCCCTGTTCTATAACCTTCTAACAGTGACACTTCTTGTCTTTCTTGATTTATAATTTTCTCTTTTCCATACTTCCATGATGGCATTCGATGTCTCCCCTTTTTTTCACTTACTACACTGTATTTTTTGGTAAGACTTTATCTGTTATTAATTTAGTTGCACAATAATATATCCTGTTTACTTCTGTTATATCACATGAATTTCTGTGGACAGACCTAATTACTGTGTTCATTTGTTTTATCAAACTTCTAACATTTTTGGTTTTACTGTAATTTGTTTTTTTCACTGACTTTAATATGTCTGTCCATATCTATTAAATCAAGCAACTTTACTCTTAGGTCATTTCCCTCTAAACTGAGGGCATATTTTTTGTTCTCCATTTCCTCTGGGCATTCTATAGGTAGTTCCACAGCATCTTCCTGTACTACATTCTCTGGTTTCATCCTGTGTCACCCATTGCTCTTTTGTATGGCAACTCTGGCCTATCACCCAACAACATTGGCTGCGTTAGAGTTACCACAGTTTCCTGTTCCTCCCCTTGCTGTCCAACTCCAACTGGACATTTGCACTGGTTTCCCATGGAAGTCTCCAAAGTATCGTCATCTAGCAACTGATCAGATGTTTCCTGCTTCACTGGTTTCGCCTTCATTTGGGGATCCATTGCTCTATCCTGCTGTGATGTTTTATGAGTTAGATTTTCTACACTAAATCCTTCACTTCGGTGGTAATCTATAATGTCAGTTTCTGTTTCTTTAACTTCTCAATTACTAATCCTCTTACTTTTCCTCTTTGTTTTCTTATTTTTTGTATTGTGAAATTTTCCATGTTAGGATGCCTTTGCCTATAATTCTCTTCAAATATCTTTGGCTCTGCTTTTTGTTTTGATTATTTTTGCTTTTTCCTTTGCATAAATATTACACCATATTAAATCTCTTTTTCTTTCCCATGTCCGTATTTTTTCTTCAGATGTCTCCTGATCCTCCTGTTTCTCCTTACTTTTGGGGACTCATTTTTCTATCATGCTGTGATGTAACCTGTGTTAAACTTTCTACACTAAATCCTTCACTTTGCAAATGTTCCATAACTTCAACTTCTATTTTTTTTTTTAACTTCTACATTACTAATCTTCTGATGTTCATCGTGTTTCACTGTTGCAGTCATTACAATTGAGTTAACCGCCGGCAGGCTACCCGCAGTTGGCCCGAGTTCCAAAGTCTTGGTCCGGCATCAGTTGCTGTCACCTCTTCCCTGACGGCAGTGCACCAGGGGTATAAAAGATGCAACCGACGCCATTTTCTTCAGTCTTATTTGCCGTGCGGTGTCCAAAGTAAAAGCAGTTCGCAAGTGCCAGTCGGCCGACTCCTGAGATTTTTGAAATTGAGTTTCAGAACCGAAGTCTTCAATAAAGCTAAGTACCCCGTTGGGGAAACTTTTTCTTGCTCCAGACCGATGACAGTAAAAGTTAATAATTGTATTTCTTGTGGGAAGCAAATACCTCATAAGGACTTTCACTCTTACTGTATTCCTTGCCTAGGCCCTGACCACGACGTTACTAGTTGTTGGTTTTGTGCTAGATTCAACAAATGCACTATTAGACGTCAGTATGATTTCACTTTATATTATTTTGGCTGAAGGTTTAATTACATAATGCCGTTGGAACAACCGACGACCAGAATTTATAAAAAATGCAAAGACAAAGAAAAGGACAGGCATCCGAGGTCCAAAACCGATGACAAAGCCTCTTCTAGGCCAGTCGCTGGTTCGCCGGTTCTCAGTGAGGCACTTTCGCAGCCCCTGACACCCGCTACCTCAGAGCCACAGGCCCTATCCGACAGCCATGTGGAGGCACCGAGGCCTGTGGAAACTCAAGGTATTGGGCCTACGGAAACTATTCCCTCAGATGGGTCCAGAGCCACTGAGCAGGCATTGGCTTCTGAGGGTGTTTTCAGACCTTCACAGCTTACAATTAAGTCCACTACAGCAGCCAAGGCAAAGTTAAAAACACCATTAAAGACCAAGAAACAAGAACAGCATTCTACTGAACAGTCATCCATGCCAAAGAAACAGATGCTTAAAATGGCCAAAGACCTAATTACTTTAATCAGGGGTTCCCATCCCCCTCCTGACAAAAGGCCTAGGCAAGACACTGACTATGATTCCTCTGACCAGGTTTCCATTTCCTCTGATTCCTCTTCTGACCAGGGATACTCTCTCCCTCCCTATGAGGACTCTGATGCAGAAGAGTCTATACCTTCAGCCTCTCCACCTGAGGATTATTCTTTTGGTGAAACCCTGCACACCATGAGGGAGCATTTCCATTGGAAGAGCCAGGATTATTCAGAATCCAAGAAAAGGCTCAGAGACTTTCTTTTATTGTCCCAGCACAGGCCCCTGGCTATTCCCCCTGTGCTTGATATTGTTGATGATGTTTTTTCTGAATCCAGTCTGACTCCTGATTCTTTACCCCCAGCACCAGTCAAGCCAGACAGGTACTACAGGGTCCCTGACTCTCATAAATTTCTTTACAAAAATCCTGCTGCAGATCCAGAAACAATTTCTCAGGGTCTTAGAGGGGTTAAGGCTTCCACTGCTAAAACTCCTGTCCCCTCAGTATAGAGATTCCAGATCTCTGGACAGATGGGGGAAAAAAGTTTAGACTTCTGCTACTTTAGCTGTAAGGGCTTTAAATTGCCAGTTTCACATGCTTAAATATCAACAGTATCTCATGTCATTGTTAAATCAGAAAATGGTTTCAATCTCAGAAAGTCCTGACAGTAAGGAAATGCAGGATTTATTGCATGCAGTTGAACAAGTGGGAAAGCATACTCTGCAGTGTGGTTTTGATTCATTAGAGGCTTCTTGTAGAGCCACAGTTACAGGCTCTGTTATTCAAAGGCATGCTTGGTTGAAAGAACAAAGTTTACCTGACCATGTTAAAGTTAAATTATTGGATGCTCCACTACAGCATGATACTTTGTTTGGTGTTAAAGCAGAAGAGGTGTTAAAGAAAATGGAGGATAAAGCAAAATCAATGCAGACAGTAAAGGATTTCTTACAGTTTCAACCACCAGGTTTATCAGAAACCGGCCTTCAAAAAATTGGTCCTTTCCAGTATCAGACAGGCCACAAAGAGGCAGATACAAACACCCAAGAGGCAGATCTCAGCCCCAAGGCTCCTACAGACCTAAACAATGGGGTGCTTCAGCCACCAAAGGAGGGGAAGACAAATCACAACCTTACAGGAAACAGTCCCAATGACTTCCCTCTACAGATGCCAAGCACTTTCCTTTTGGCAGCACCCTAGGGGGAAAGCTAGCACTTTTCTCACAAAAATGGCACATAATCACCTAGGACAAATGGGTACTGAATGTTGTCTCTCAAGGTTACAGGTTCCACTTTCACACACTTCCAAAATCAAGTGGTATGCCAGACCTGCCACAGAACCAATGGGTAGAGGCGCAAAAACAAATTGCTGCTCTCATGGGCATGGGAGCTATTCAAAGAGTACCACAGCAAGAACAGGGGCAAGGATTTTACTCAAGACTTTTCTTAGTACCCAGAAAGGACAAAGCCTGGAGACCAATACTGGACCTGTCAATCCTAAATACTTTCCTGGATGTTCCAAAATTCAAAATGTTAACACTACAGCAGCTTCTACCCATGCTGGGAAAGAAGGCTTGGCTAGTTACTTTGGACCTCAAGGAGGCATACCTGCATGTCCCAATCAGACAAACTTGCAGAAGATACCTCAGATTCATAGCAGGCTCAATGCATTACCAATTCTCTGCACTGCCCTTTGGCTTATCTACTGTGCCCAGGGTCTTCACAAAATGCGTGGCACCAGTAATTGCATTTTGCAGACAAAAAGGAATTCAAATATATCCCTACTTGGACGACTGCCTTATTCAAGCAGAGAGCAAGGATGTTCTACTAAAGCATCTGGCGTTTGTAAGAAGATTATTGCCTAGGGTACACAGTAAACGAAAAGAAATCAAAACTAGTGCCCTCTCAAGAGATAATATTCCTGGGTGCAAGCTTAAATACAACTGCCCAGATGGCTTATCTCACGCCAGACAAACAAAGGCAACTGACTCAATACTTTCAACTGATGGCAACAAAGACCCAGCTCCCTGCAAGAAAAATTCTGTAGGCCCTGGGCTTCATGGCGTCCTGCATTCTACTAATTCCATATGCAAGACTGCATATGAGGAAACTACAATGGTATCTAAAAAGTGTTTGGACTCAACATTGTCACAGCCTGGAGACAATCATAACTTTAATTCCTTGCCTACAACAGGAGTTTTGTTGATGGTCACAGGCCTGTCACCACAACAAGGGACTGCCTTTCACATTACCCACAGCCAGGCAGACAATAACAACAGATGCATCAGATTATGCCTAGGGGCACATATGGCAGAGAAATGTATTCAGGGCACGTGGCCCAAGGAACAAATGCATCTTCACATCAATCAGAAAGAGATGCTAGCAGTACAGAATGCCCTGACAGCTTTCAAGGACCTACTACATCCAGGACAACTACTAATAAAGATGGACAATACCACAGTTATGTGGTACATAAACAAGCAAGGGGGCACACATTCCTACCCCCTGTGCAGGCAAGCCATGACCTTGTGGAACACAGCACTAACCTATCAGGTACATCTGCAGGCACAATTCCTGCCAGGAACAAAAAATACACTGGCAGACGAACTAAGCAGAAATCTCATGGACCCTCACGAATGGAAACTAAATCCACAGGTGTTCAGCATGATAACAAGGAAATGGGGATGCCCAGACATAGATCTTTTTGCCTCCCCTCACAATTGCCAACTACAGAAATTCTGCACAAGAACTTATCACTCTCAAGCATGGAAAGTGGATGGTCTATCATTCATATGGAAAGCTCTGACAGTCTATGCCTTCCCACCAATGCCTCTTCTTACCAAAGTGCTCCTAAAAGTCAGACAAGGAAGGCCAAAAATGATCCTGATTGCTCCAGACTGGCCACGCCAGCCCTGGTACCCAATCCTAAAGAGCTTGTCTCAGGCCCCAGCTTGGCCTTTACCTCAAATTTCTCATCTTCTGACTCAACTTAACAATCAGATTCTGCACAGTCAACTCAGAACCTTAAATCTGGCGGCATGACAGACAATGTAGCCACTCAGACTGCACCACTCTCTAAAGCTGTTATGGATGTCATTTTAGAAGCCAGGAGGCCCAGCACTAGGAAATCTTATGCAGAAAAATGGAAGAGATTCTGTGCTTGGAACCAGGTACAAGGGCTCGACCCACTTGTTCCAAATATACCTCAGATTTTACAATATTTAACTGAGATGCTGGGCAAAGGCCTATCTTTCTCATCAATTAAAATTCATGCCTCTGCCATTTCAGCTCATAACAATACAGAACCTCCTATTTTTTCACATCCTTTACTAAGACAGTACCTCAGAGGGGCAAAAAACATAAGAACCCCAAGGAGAGCACCAGTACCAACTTGGGATCTCAATTTTGTTTTAGAAAAACTCACACTGCCTCCTTTTGAACCAGCCAGCACAGCTGATATAAAATTCTTATCATGGAAAACTGCTCTGCTCCTAGCAATAACTTCAGCAAGAAGAGTATCAGAGTTACAGGCATTAATGGCTGTGGAACATTTCATCATTTTTCACCAGGATAGGGTTTCTCTCAGGACAAACCCAACATTCATGCCAAAAGTAGTTCCCAATGTGGCCCTGAACCAGACCATTCACTTACCAACTTTCTACCCAAATCCCCAGAATAAAGGGGAGAGACTTCTGCATGCTTTGGATATAAACAGACAGATACAATTCTACCTGGACAAAACAAAAGCTTTCAGAAAAACTGAGCAACTGTTTGTAGCCTATGCTTCAGGATCACAAGGAAAACCTATCACAAAGCAGACAATTTCAAAATGGATAGGACACTGCATCCGCTTCTGTTATGCACACCATGGCAAATCAGTGCCTAAGGTCATTAGGCCACATTCTACCAGAGCAACAGCCACTTCAGCAGCCTTTCTCAGAGGAGTACCAACCAAAGACATTTTAGAAGCTGCAACCTGGAGCTCAGTGCACACTTTCACCAAGCACTACCACTTGCCTCTCTACTCTAAATCCAGAGCAGGCTTTGCCACTGCAGTCCTGCAGGGCCTGGTAGCCTCTCCAAATCCAATCTAGACCCAGCCACCCAACCTCAGCTTTGGGATTCAACCCAAGTGTCATGACTGCAACAGTGAAACACGATGAACATAGTACAGTTGTGTACCTACCATAAATGTAGATGTTCGAGTGTATTCACTGTTGCAGCGCAGGTTACCCACCCACCATCTCCCTTTACTTTGCTGGGACTTCTCTGTACTTCTCAACTCTATACAACCTGTGTGGTGTATTTGCTTGTATATGAAGGAAATGTTTATATTAGTTCATGCATGCTTTTTGGCATAATTTTATTTTTCCAGCCTTCCTATCTGGAGGCACCTGACATCTGAGGCAAGAAAAATTGAAGAAAATGGTGTCGGTTGCATCTTTTATACCCCTGGCGCACTGACGTCAGGGAAGAGGTGACAGCAACTGACACTGGACCAAGATTTTGGAACTCGGGCCGACTGCGGGTTGCCTGCCGGCGGATAACCCAAGTGTAATGACTGCAACAGTGAATACACTCGAACATCTACATTTATAATAGGTACGCAACTGTACTGTCTGCATTCCCTCTTTGTGATCTTATTTTTTTATTGTGAAATGTTCCATATCTGGATGTCTTTGCCTATGTTTCTCTTTGAATATCTTTGGAGTGCCTTTTTTATGTTGATTAGTTTGGCTTTCTCCTTTGCATAAATATTGCACCAGATCAGATCTTTCTTTCCCATGTCCATATTTATTTTTTAAACCTTTCAAAAGTCTCTAGATTTTATTCTTTATATTTTTGCTGTTCTTCAGTTGCTTCTTTTTCCAAACGAACCAAGATTTCATGGGCTATATAATGTTTTTCATAAATCTGTTGTATTAATCAACACCAATTTTTATTTGAAGCTTCTGACAGTTTTTCTTGTAGAAGTATTTTTCTTTCCTCTAATTTCTCTCTTTATCTTTCTGTATGTCTTCTGTCTGGAAATTCTGGGCTTTTTGCATAATAGTAACAATACATAATTTATTTCTTATTCTCAATACTCTAATCCACTTTATCGTCTTATCCTCAGTAGTCCAGTCTGTCCTGTTATCCTCAATAGTCCGCTCTATCAAGTCATTTATCCAGTAGGTAGCTGCAGATGTCATATAAATACTGATGACATAAGTGCCGTTTATAAATGGGAATTCATGACAACAGCCCTAGAAGTATATAGGGAAGTAGTCATAATAGCAATGTGAAAGATATTTTTGCAATTCATTTTTTTGGCATTTATTGATTATGCTGCACAGGATATAAGTACATAATTTAAAGTGATTGAAGTGTGATGTATTGCATTTTCATCAGTGTATTGTTGTATTAAGATACATGCTGCTTTGCTGAAATATTTCTGTCACCAATGAATGAAAATTGATAGTGTACATACAGAAAAGTGGTAGGGGAAGGGTACAGGTGTGTGAGTGATGGTAGTGTAACCTCAAGTGCTTGCAGTACAACTTTGCGTTTGTTGATGATGCTGTAAACATTATTGCAAAACAACTGTAACTGGGTGAATTAGGACTTGCAGTATGTGTCTATGGGTCTTCTTTGAATGAACGAAATCCGACTTTCTAAACACCAAGACAACATCACCGACAATGCATTTGAATGACCTCTCCGAACACCAGCTGAAAACTACAGGTAAGTAACCATTTGCCCACCACGACAAACTTTGCCGTTTCCCCACTGTAGTGCGATCTCAGAGTTTTTTATTTATTTTATTTTTATTTATCATTTGTTGACCGGGAAAGTCCGACTAGGTTCCACAGAGCCTGTTTTCAGCGGAGGCCCGGGAAGAAATGCTCCAGATGCATGTCTTTGGAATATTTGTTGGAATAAAGTTGTTATATTTAGTTAGGGGAGTGTGGCGAGCAAAGCCCCCCACCTGGGTGGGTTTAATCTGCTTCATTTTGTTATTTTCTGTTGTGGTGCAGACAAATGGTTACTTACCTGGGGTTTTCAGTTGGTGATGTGAGTGTTTGTTCAAATGCAGTTTCAGCTAAGTTGTGTCAGTGTTTATAAAGTCGGGTAAGTAGGATTTTATTCATTCAAAGTAGATCTATATATAGATATATATATATATATATATATATATATATATATATATATATATATATATATATATGGGAGTGCTACAGAATCCTGAAAGCCCAAAATCCTGAAGACCAAAATCCTGAGACCATAATCCTGAAAGTTCAAAATACTGAAAACTCAAAATACTGAAAACTCAAAATCCTGAAAACAAACAGGATACCAACACTCATTATTTTCCAGCACAGGTACATAGAGAAACATATTACCCTTCAATTATATGCAGGGGGGCAAGCCTCTCTGTACCCCCCATGTGGGGGGGCTGTGCCACCCACACCCCCTGCTTCTTAAATATTTCAACTCCGAGATTGCACTTCACTACACTAAGTGCAATCTTGGAGTTGATATATTTAAGTAGCAGGGGGTATGGGGGGTGCAGCCCCCTGCTTATACTTGGAGAACAGTAATATAGTTTGCATTTTATTTGTTTCTGTATGTACTTGTGCTGGAATATAGTGAGTGTTGGTATCCTGTGTGTTTTCAGGATTTTGAACTTTCAGGATTTTGGTCTCAGGATTTTGGTCTTTCAGAATTCTGTTGCGCTCCTATAGATATATATATATATATATATATATATATATATATATATATATATATATATATATATATATATATATATATATATATTTTTTTTTTTTTTTTTTTTTAATATATATATTGGTATTGTGTCACCATCCATGTTTTTAAACTTAGAGCTTTGATTTATTGGTGATGAATGCAGGCTTGCTTTTATTGCTATGTTTTTTAGCTGATAAATGGATCAGAAGTTTCAGTATGACTTTGGCTTATTATTTTAAGTAAAAAAATAAAACAGCAGTAGGGATTCAGCCAGAGAAAAGAAAATTTTAGGCATGCAGAGAGCCACATCCTAATGGCAGCCCTTAGGACATGGAGCAAATGTCTTTTTGGAAAATGTGAATATAAATGTTAACACAAAAAAATTTAATTAAAATAGTGAAAGAAAAGGGTGCCAGAGTAAAGGCAAGGCATAATGCAGTTGCCCATAGTAGTACTGGGGGGACCTTATACACTTCAGCATGTGACGATTAATACCTCCTGTCTGTTTGAGGTAAAGATTATGAAACAGATGATGGTGGTACTCGATTAATCACAGGTGTCTGTGGTCACTGGATATTACCTACATATGCAGCATCAACAGACTTCTGTTCAATAAGGTTGGCTTGACTATTTTAATATATTTACATAGAAAATGACTGTTCAAATGAAATGATTACATGCAACACATGACAATTACTATTAACAAGCGAACTATTCACTTCTGCGTATAATGTCATTAAACAGTGTGTATGTGCCAAGTGTTCTCTACACCTCATTGTACAGTGTACAACAGTGGCCTTCAGTATCTGAGTAGTATTGTATTCAGTTAATTTTTTACAGGGTCAGAAGCAGAAATAAATAGATTCACTGTACCAATAAATCTAAGGGTATGTGCTGCAGAATGGCTGGTGATGACAATGATAACTCAAGTTATATTTATAGGTTCATAGGTGTTTACTAGGCTAACGAACACAAGGGTCTTTTTAAACCTAGCCATGCATCCCAAATCTCTGACAAGTTCTGACACAGTTGATAAGTGTGAGTAGGGGCTTGGGAATTGAAACATTTGCAAGCAGAGGCCTAGAAGATGTACCATTTAAAGGTTGCATGTGTCCATTAGAGACATAGGTGCCAAACTAGGGATGAATTTCCTATTCCCCATCCAGTTGGCCAGGTTTCACATGAATTGGGTTAGGGATCAACTCTGCTTCACGTGGATGGGAAGCCTGTTCCATAGATGGGGTAGTCTGTGGAATATATACCTGTCTCTCCAGGAGGTACTCTTTATATCACAGGCAAGGTTTAAGTCTTTAGAACTGGTAGTTCTGGTGCTGTTTGTTTTTTGGATATTCAGGAGGTCCATCAGAGTGGGGTCTGACAATTCCCTGTATGCCAGGCATAGATCTCCCCTCTAAAGCCTGTAGGAGACAGAATACAGGGATAGAGCCTTGAGTTGGTCTGCATAGGACATTTTACTTACGCCCTGTATTCTGTTAATGAGGAACCTCTGCAGACATTCCAATTTTTGGATATGTCTGGTTAGGTACATACCAAAGGGAGCATTGTACTGAATGATAGGTCTGATGAATGCCAAGTACAGTGAAACAATGACTTCCTTGGACTTAGATGCCATACCTTTGTTTATAAGTTGCGCAACATAGAATCATTTACTCACTGCTGTAGACATGTGATGGTCACAGGCTAGATTACTATCTATGTGTGTCTCTAAGTCCCTGACTACTGGGTCAGCTCTAAGGTGGGGTGTTGTCAATATGATAGTTATCGGGGTGGATGACTTCCCAAAGGATACTATTATGCATGTCTTGGCATTTAGTTTTAGTCCATGGCTCTGACACCAGTTCTTTGTCTGTGTCAGCCCCTCCTGCAGAACATTTGTGTCAGTGTGGAATTCAATGACAACTCCTAATTTGCAATCGTCTGCAAATTTAGTCAACCAGAGACCACTGACATTGGCCTTGACTTCAGAGAAGTAAGTGCCAAAAAGGAGCGGTCCAAGGACTGATTTCTGAGGGACTGCACTTGTGACTAGCCTTTTTTGTAGAGGTGGACTCCCCAATTCTAACTTCCTGGGTCCTGTCTGTGAGCCAGTTGGCTGTCCACTGGGTGACATAAGAGTTTGTACCTAACCTCTTGAGTTTGTTAACAATACCTGAGTGGGGTATCTTGAATCAAATGCCTTGGCCAAGTCAAGGTAGGCAGTGTGAACCATTTTTCCCTCATCCATTGCTTTGGTTACCTTCTCAGGTTGAGTAGGCATGATTTGCCCTTGACAAAACCAAACTGGGTTGAGTCCAGTGTCTGGAGGTTTAATATATCTCTGTTGATCATTTCCATGATAATTCTTTCCATGGCTTTACATATAAGACTAGTGAGACTTATGGGTCTGTAGTTTCCAGGGTCTGTAGATGGCCCACCTTGGTACACAGGGATGACTGTTGCTGTTTTCCATTCAAAAGGCATGAAGCCTGTTTGGAGGCTACAGTTAAATAGTAATTCCAGAGGCCCTGACAGGTCATGTTTCAAGCTATTTAGAAGACATCCTGGGATATTGTCTGGGCCCATTGATGCAGTGTTCTTGGTCTTAGAGAGAGCATGAAGGTCCTGATGTTCTTCATATTTTACTGTTGCAGTCATTACACTTGGGTTATCTGCCTCCAGGTAGCCCTCAGTCATCATCGGCATACCAGAGTTTTAGTGTTTCTGCGTCAGATGCTGTCACTTCTTCCATGACATCTGAAAGTCAGGGGTATAAAAACAGGCTGCCGACGCCATTACATCAGTGTTTCTTGCCGAGGAGGAGCCCAAAGCAGAAGCAGTTCGCAAGAGCCGGTCACCCGCTACCTGAAATTTTCATTTTTCGAGTTGATAATCCTGAAGTCTTCTAAAGCTAAGTACCCCATTGGGGATCCTTTTTTCTTGCTCTAACCGATGTCAGAAAAAGTTAACAATTGTCTTGCCTGTGGAAAGCAAATACCTCACAGAGATTTTCATTCTTACTGCATCATCTGTTTAGGCCCAGACCATGATGTCCCTAGCTGTCAGTTTTGTGCCTTGTTTAATGCCTGAACCATTCGTCGTTGGGCTATTTTTGTTGCTAAATTCTTTTGCTCTTGATCTCCATATTCCAAAATGGCTTCAGTAAGACATCTGACTACCGATCTTCTGAAAAAACCTAAGGATAAATACAGACCGCATAGGTCCAAAACTGCCGACAACGCTTCTGTTAAGCTAGTCGCCAGTTCGCCGGTACTCAGTGAGGTGCCTTTGCAGCCTCTGATGCCCACTTTTATGGATTTGCAGGCCTCTGCTGAGACCCATTCGGAGTCCATTATGCCGCAAAATGCTTCTTTGACTATGGAACCAGTGGATGTCTCTACCTTGGATGGGTATGGAGCTGCTGTGCAGGCACTGGCTTTTCAGGGTGTTTTCTGACCTACCGATGTTTGAATCAAATAGAAGACTTCTTTTTTAGCCAAAACTGCTGAGTTTCTTAGGCCCAGAGTACGCACTACACCTAGAAAACTGATGATCAAAGTGCATGCTTTGGCCCCCATGCCACAAAGACAAATGATTAGAATGGCTGAAGACCTTATAATGCTAAATAGGGGAAACCAGCATTCCTCTGCTAAGAGACAAATAATTCAATTGTCTTCAGATTCTACAGACCAGGAGTCCGATGATTCTGACCTTTCTGATTATCAGGACATGCCCTTATCAGCCTATGAGGATTCAGATGCAAAGGAATCCATTCCTTCTGCCTCCCCTCCAGAGGATTTCTCTTTGATGAAACCGTGCATGCTTTAAGAGAGCATTTCCATTGGGAATGCCAATACTATCCTCAGTCCAAAAAGAGACTCAGAGAATTTTTAGAGCTACCTCAACACATGCCTTTAGCTATTCCCCCTGTCCTGGATGTTGTGGATGATGTTTTCATGGAATAAAGTCTTACTCCAGACACCTTACCTCCGGCCCCAAGGAAACCTGACAGGTTCTACCGAGTACCTAATTCCCACAAATTTCTTTTCTAGAATCCTACTGCTGATCCAGAGATCATTTCCCAGGGACCTAAAGGTATTAAGGGTATTAAGGCTACAACAGCCAAAAATCCTACCCCTTTGGACAGGGATTCCAGAGCTTTAGACAGATGGGGTAAGAAGGCATATACCTCTGCAACTCTTGCTATCAGGGCATTGAATGGCCAGTTTCACATGCTGAAGTACCAGCAACATATTAAGGAACTCATTAAACAAAAAAATGGTAATATTTCCAGATTGTGCAGAAATTAAAGATTTGCAAGAGCTTATGCATTCTGCAAACCAAGTTAGTAAGCATACTTTGCATTGTGGTTTTGATGCCCTAGAAGCATCTAGCAGGGCTGCAGTCACTGGCTATGTACTGAGAAGACATGCTTAGCCGAAGGAGCAAACCTTGCCAGATCATGTCAAATCCAAATTAACTTATTTAAATAGGGACGTTTTGCTTGGCACCAAAGCAGAAGACGTTCTTAAAAAGATGGAAGAAAAAGCTAAATTTATGCAAACTGTTAAAGAATTCTTACAAGTGCAACCTCCTCAATTCAGCAGGCATTGCCCTTCAAAACACTGGTCCTTTCCAGCCCCCTCCAGGCCTTCCCAAACAAGACTCTTGGGAAACAGACCACCGAGACTACAGTCTCAGGGTATGCAGAGATCTAAGCAATGGAGGGATCCCACCTCTAAAACAGTAAGCGCCACCTCCCTATGGAAAAAGTTCACAATGACTTCTCAACTCTACTTCCCAGCCCTGCCCAATTGCTTGTGCCCCTAGGAGTAAAATTTGCCCTTCATGTAAAAAACTGGATGTCCATCACTCAGGACTGATGGGTCCTCAATGTTGTATCCCAGGGGTACAAATTTTATTTCCATTCACTGCCAACCCCAAGCGGATTTCCAGACCTTCCTCCAAACCAGTGGGCAGAGGCTCAAAACCAAGTTCTTTCCCTGCTCAACATCAGAGCTATTCAGCCAGTTCCAGTAGAACAAAGGGGTCAGGGTCCCAAAATTCAAGATGCTTACCCTGCAACAGCTTCTCTCTATGCTAGCCAAGGATGCCTGGTTAGTCACCTTAGCCTTAAAAGAAGCTAATCTGCACATCCCCATCAGGGAATCATGCAGGAAATATCTACATTTCAGGGCATCAGTTCTCTGCACTTCCCTTTGGCTTATCTACTGCGCCCAGGGTATTCACAAAATGCCTTGCTCCAGCCATTGCATACTGCAGGCAGAGAAATATCCAAATTTAACCATACTTGGACGACTGTCTGATTCAGGTGGACAGCCAGGAATTGCTTCTTCAGCACCTGGCATTTGTAAAAAGCCTTCTCACTTCATTGGGGTACACCATCAATGAAAAGAAATCACAACCGGTGCCCAGTCAAAAGATTGTATTCCTGGGAGCAAGCTTGGACACAACCTCCCAGATGGCATTTCTCATTTCAGAAAAACAGGTCTATCTGACAGACTACTTCAAGCAAATGGCCACCAGAACCCAGCTAACTGCAAGAAAAATACTGCAAGCCCTAGGGTTCATGGCCTCATGTATTCTGCTATTTCCATATGCAAGACTGCATATGAGGAAACTTAAATGGTACTTAAAAAAAGTCTTTGATGCCAACATTCTCAGAACATCATACCTTGTCTGAGGTCAGAGTTCCTTTGGTGGGCAGAAGCATGCAACCATAACAAGGGACTGCATTTTACTCTACCCCATGCTGCCCAAACCCTGACCACAGATGTATCAGACTATGCATGGGGGCCCACATGGCTGGCAAATGCACTCAGGGCCACTGGAGCCGAAGCCAAATTCTCCTACACATCAACGAAAAAGAGATGCTAGCTGTACAGAATGCTCTGACAGCGTTCAGATACCTAATCCTTCCAGGACAACTGCTGATAAATACAGACAACACCACAGTTATATGGTACATAAACAAGCAGGGGGGAACCCATTCTTACCTACTCTGCAGGTAAGCTATGACTCTGTGGAACACAGCTGTGGACAACCAAGTCCATCTACAAGCTCAATTCCTGCCAGGCAAACAAAATTCACTGGCAGATGACTTAAGCAGAAATCTCCTAGACGGCCTGGAAGGTGGTTGCCCTATCCTTTCAATGGGAAAATCTCTCAATCTGTGCCTTTCCCCCTCTGCCCCTTCTCTCAAGAGTACTACTCAAGATAAAAGAAGAGAGGCCAAGGACAATTCTGATTGCCCCGGACTGGCCATGCCAGCACTGGTACCCACTCCTGTGCAGTCTGACAATGGTGCCACCCCGGCACCTACACCAGACCCCCTACCCTGCTCTCACAGCAGGAATGACAGATTTTGCATCCACAATTGCATACCCTAAATCTTGCAGCCTGGCGTATTTCTTGAATACTCCACCAGCAACCCTAAGTAAACAGGTGCTGGATGTCATTCTTGAAGCCAGAAGGCCTAGTACTAGGAAATCCTATGCGGAAAAGTGGAAAAGATATTGTTCTTGGATTCGGTGTAAAGGAAAGGACACAGCAGTGCCCTCCTTACCTCTAATCCTGGATTACCTAGCAGAGCTACTCCAAAGTGGCCTATCCTTCTCCTCCATTAAGATTCATGCCTCTGCCATTTCAGCTCATTACAGTACTGAGCCACCTCTATTTTCTTACCCTCTCATCAAACAGTTCCTGAGAGGGGATAACAACTTAAGGCCCCCAAGGAGAGCACCCACTCCTGCTTGGGACCTTAACTTTGTACTGGAAAAGCTCATGCTCCCCTCTTTTGAATCTGCTGCTTCAGCAGAGTTAAAATTCCTCTCTTGGAAAACAGCATCACTTCTAACCATCATCTCAGCTAGAACAGTGTCTGAACTACAGGCACTGATGGCTGTGGAACCCTTTATTATTTTCCATGCTGACAGGGTTTCCCTCAGGACTAACCCATCCTTTATGCCTAAGGTGGTGTCCAGTGTCGCCCTAAACCAGTCCATCCCTTTGCCAACCTTCTTCCCTAGCCCTCAGAATAAAGGGGAAAGGATCCTGCACTCTTTGGATGTGCACAGACAGCTCAGGTTCTACCTTGATATGACTAAGCTTTTTAGAAAATCTGACCAGCTGCTAGTCAGCTTTGCTACAGGGGCAGAGAGCAAGGCCATTTATAAACAAACCATTTCCAAATGGATAGCACACTGCATCCATTTTTGCTACAAGCACCATAGAAAACCAACCCCTCAGGAGGTCAGAACAAATTCCACTAGAGTTACTTCTACCTCTACAGCATTTCTCAGGGGAGTCCCTACCAGGGACATTCTGGAAGCTGCAACCTGGGGTTCTCTACACACCTTCACCAAGCATTACCACTTACCTATCTTTTCCAAATCCAGGGCAGGATTTTCTACAGCAGTCTTGCAGGGCCTACTAGCTAGCCCTAACACATCTTGACTGCCTCCACCCTTCCTTAGCTTTGGGAATCAACCGAAGTGTGATGACTGCAACAGTGAAACACGAAGAACATATTACAGTTGTGTACACTTACCATAAATGTAGATGTTCAAGTGTATTCACTGTTGCAGTCCTGGTTTCCCTCCCTCCAGCCCCCTGGTTTTCTCTATCTTTCTGTTTCTCCTCTCTATGGCTATTCCTAATGGTATTGGTATTTACTTTTTACTGGTGGTGGTGGTTTCCACACCATATTCTAGCTCCCTATTTGGTGTCTCCTGACATTTGGGGCAAGAAAAACTGATGTAATGGCATCGGCTGCCTGTTTTATACCTCTGATGACCTGACGTCATGGAAGAAGCAACAGCACCCTATGCAGAAATAATAAAACTCTGGTATTCGGACTGACTGAGGACTACCTGCAGGCAGATAACCCAAGTGTGATAACTGCAACAGTGAATACACTCGAACATCTACATTTATGGTAAGTGTACACAACTGTACTTTCCCTAGTGATAGTAGGGGGAGTTATATTTGATGGTATTTCCTGACTGAAGGTTGGGGGTGAGAGAGGGAGTTAAAGTTGGAGCTGAATTTATCAGCCAGGAAGTTTTCTGTATTTGTTTGGCTCACTATAGGTGTTTCCATTTACAATGAGCTCTGCACACAGTTGTGTATTGCCTTTGAGATTGTGAACATAGCTAAAGAATGCTTTGTGGTTGTCCTTGGCATGGGAGGCCACACACCTCAAATTTGACTTTGGTAGACTTTATATGTCCTCTGATTTGTTTGTTTAGTTTGATGAGAGTGCTTTTATCCTGCTGGGTGCTGCACCTCCTAATTTTAGCTGTGATTTTCTTCCTTCTGTTATAAAGTCTATTGATTTTGTGATTCCACCAGGGTGGCTTATTTTTTGAGTTAGTTCTGTACCTCTTGCTGGTGGGTACAACTGCCTCTATGCAGTTATTAACATTGTTGTACAGGGATTCTGTGAACAGTTCTGCATAGGCATCAGTGTTCTCAGGGTTTATGGGGGCCTGAAATTTTGCCAGATTACCCTTAGAGTAGTTCCTGAATATTCCAGGTTTAGGTGGGGGTCCAGGTTTTATTTTTACTTCAAAGGAAACAATTTTGTGTTCTGACCTTACCAGGGAAGATATTACAGTAGGGGGTGTGCAGCACTCTCCTATATTAGTGAGGACCAGATCCAGTATGGTTGCACCCCTGGTTGGATTATTGACTATCTCGTCCAACGAGTTTGTGTTTACAAAATCTAGGAATCTCTGTGCCTGTACGTTTGGTGTCATATAGGATTCCCAGTTAATAGTGGTGTAATTAAGGTCATCCATGAATATGGTATTGGATGGATGGTTAGTGTTTCTAATAAGTTTAAATGCATAGTATGGGTTTCCTGGTTCATAGATGGGGGACCTATAGCTTGCAAAGAAGTGGTGTTGGATTTGCCTATGGTGATTTGAACATGGAGCAGCTCAAGTGCATTGTCCTGGTTGACCAGCCTTGAAGTATATTTATTTTTGATGTAAATAGAGACACCTCCACCTTTCATCCCTGCCTGTGAAGTAGCTGGTCTAAATGTGTGGAAGGAATTATAACCTTGCACTGTTGGTTTGCTCTCAGTGGCCTAAAACCACACAGACATCACCATTCTCTAGGATGAAGAGAGTTTCTAAGGAGTGAAACAGCCTGAAGAAAGTAGCAGACAATGTCCTTCTATTCTCATGTTGCAGTATTCATAACTGTAGTGAGATTGCTACCTGCAGCACCAGACATCCGGCCAGTATACCAAAGTCTTAGGAGCAGGGGTACGTTTAATGTTTAATGTCAGAGCCATAAATTGATGTTGGCTATAAAGGTGACATCTGCATGTACCCACTTTAGAACTTTTCTGCAACAGTGATCTTCGGACTTCTGATCACCAGTTTTGGAAAGCAGTTCTCTCATTTGATGGCCGTACTCTACAGATAAGTATCCTTTGGGTTTTTTGTTATCTATTCCTTTTCTTTTCAGACATACATGTCAACTAGAAAGGGGAAGTGTGCTTGTGGAAGACAAATTCCACACAAAGGCACGCATGATAAGTGCTTGTTTTCTCTAGGGGAGGCCCACAACTGTACATCTTGCAACATTTGTAAATCATTTGTGCCTAAAAGTCTTCATGGCCGCCTGGCTGCACTCAACCTCTGTCTTGAGAACCATTGACTCTGGCATTTAGTATTAGGTATGGAGGGGAGGGTAGGTACTTCCGATGAGCCACCTAGGAAGAAGGCCAAAAAAGTTAGGCCGGATGCCCATGCTGCACCTTAGGAGTCTGGTGAGACTCTTGAGGCAGATGTTAGCCCAGGGTCCCATCAGATTACTGTTTCTCAGTTGGAACCGGGAACCGCATTGGAGGCCGGCCCGATGGAAACACTGAGTACGTCTGCTGAGGTTGATCAGTCATCAGTACCTGCTGGTAAGGGGGAACCATCGCTCATGGCATTGGAGGGGCCTACTCTTGCTCTGCAATCCTCCCAGACATCAGCCTCTAAAGCAACCCATCCTTTAACTCATCTGAAGAGAAAACAAAAATTAAAACATACAGAACAGCAATCTGCCCCTGGATGGGACGTTTTCTCAAAAAATCTTTTCAGAGCATTCCAGGCCCTACAATCACAGATATCTCCACCTGTTCCTACTCCTGTGCAGGCCTTGGAAGAGTCTGAGGAAGAATACTCCTCTTCTGAAGACTCCCTTACTTTACTGTTCTCAAATTGAATCCCCCAAGGACTTCATTAGCCCTGAGGAAGAGGACTCTATCAGTCCTGACTCTGCAGGGGAAGAATTCTCTTTTGGAGATACCATCTCTCTCATGAGAGAACACCTCAAATGGCAGGCCTCAGATGTCTCAGAGATAAAAAAGAGGTATTTTGAATTAATACAAATGGATCAACCCTCGGTAAGCCATAGTGGTGCAGCAGTAACGTTGTTGCCTCACAGCAAGAGGTTATCCCATTTGATTCTCGGTTGGAGTGCCTTCTGTGTGGAGTCTGCATGTCCTCCCCTCAGTCGAGTGGTGTTCGAAAGACATGCGTAGAATGGGCGTGCCTTCACTGAAGGTTGGGCATCAAGCTGGCACCTCGGCACCCATAAAAAATCTACTGCCAATCATTAGCGGACTGGATTTCCACTGTGGCAACCCCTAACTGGGAAAAGCCGAAAGAAGAACAACAAATGGATCAATCCTCATCATCTGCAGTCCCTCCCTTGCTTCCAGCCTTTCAAGATGCCTTTTTGGCTGCTTCACAGGCCCCTGATTCTCACTCCCAGCTTCTAAATGCCCAGACAGCTTCTATAAAGTTCCTCAGGATACTCAGTACCTGTTCAACAACCCTTCTGCAGACCCTGCAGTCATAACAGTCTCAGCTGACTAATCCTCTAGACAACTGCCTTCTACCTCTTTATTCCATACTGGCAAGGACAGCAAGTTTATGGATAGGCTAGGGAAGAAGGTCTATACTACTTCCACTCTTACCATCAGAGGCCTAAAATATCAAACCCAAGTGGCCAGGCTTGCTTTAGACACCCCTTCTAAGGTTTCAGCACTCATACCTGATGTACAAGACTCACCTGTTAAGACCCAACTAAACTCCTTTCTCTCCATTGCCTCACAGGTGTCTAGGCACTCCATTAAGTGCAGTTACGATGTGGTGGACGCCTCTTCAAAATCTACAGGTTCAGGTTCTGTATTGCGAAGATACTCCTGGATGAGGCTACAACTTCTCCCTATGGATGTACAAACCAAGTTGCTAGATGCACCACTAGATACTAAGGCTCTTTTTAGTGAAGCATCTGCAAAACTCCTCAAATCCCTGCAAGAAAAGGGAAAGGAGTTGCAACATTTAAAACATTTACTGGTCTCACCTATCCCTAGGTGCCATAGAAACTACCCTCAAAGGACTACCTGTGTTAGGAGATAGTCATCTGATTGTGCTCCACCACAGTCTAAAGGACGGAGGCAACCTAAGAATCATTCCACTCTTAGGCCCCCTTCATCCAGTAATGCCACTCCCTTTGAGAGGCAGCCTGACCAGGACAGAACCCTTCAATTATGACTCAAACCCACTACCTCTCTCCACTCCCCAGTCCCTTTGCCTCACCCTCTACCTACCATCCTAGCGAAAGATCACCTCAGAAGCCTGGGTCCTCTCCGTAATTCAAAAAGGTTATTTTATGACTTGGTGGGCTCTACCCCCTTGCAGGGGATACCCCAGCCCCCCTCAAGCCATCTGTCAAAGGTAAAATAACTTCAAAATGATCAACACATGGCAGGTTCCGGTTAAGGTACTTTAATCTTGCAGCAAGGAGACAAAAATGTGCTAATACAGAGTTTGTCTAACTAGAATCAGGAAGTGAGATTGTCTTTATACATTTCTTACAAGGTATTGCCTACTAAGCTGATATAATAAATCACAAGTTCTTTCAATATTGTTTCTCAGCAGCTGTTTGTCCATGATTTTCTGCTGGCATATCAAGTTTACAAAAAAAAACTTCCTGAGAAAAACAAGGTGGCCTTGACGACCACCGGTCAGATATAGCTTTTGCTATGCAATGTTACCATTCAAGGTACTATGGCTAATTCAAGTACAAAGCAAGTACAGATCACAGTTCATATCTTCAAGCAGTCTTTTGTCTGATGTATCTCTTCTTTCCCACAGCTGTGCATGTTCTCATAACACAAACAGGGCTGATTGTTCATATTCAATCACATCATAGAAAACTGTATTGTTCTATTCATTCACTATTCATTCATTTTCCTGACCTAGCAGATAATCACCTGCTTCCCAGTTCATTTCCAAAAGGCATAAACATGAATTTTGCTGTGCTAGCAAATACTAGGTCAGAGAGCATCTTGCAATTTCAGAAAGCATACTGCAGTTTGAAAAGCATCTTATAATCTCATACAAAATTAAGCTACACATAAAATAGAATGAAATGTGTTAACCCTTTTAGCTTCTAATAAGCACTAAACATATACATTAATGCATATTTTTCTAACATTTCCCCGTGTTAATACTTTTTATTCTATTTTCAAAAGCATAAACAATTGCTTCTTCTCCTAACCTCTTTCTGTTCAGAATTTGCAGTTAAGAGGGTCATTCAGTTTAAACTCATGAACGTGTTTCATTTTTCAGCAGTTCTTCAATTTCAGTACTTTGATATAAAGTCACAGAAACTGACATGTCTATAAAATCTTTGATCAATCTTTTCATGCAGGGAATACCACAACAAACACGCACTCCTAATAGGAGTAATCCCACACAAATGGCAATCAAGATGTTCATTAGGATGCTACCCCACCCCCCACAAAATTCTGGAAAAAGTCCATCAGTGGGTTTGGGCCTGGTTTGGTCATGGTCGACACTTGCTGAATCACCTCAAGATGATCGTTTATCTCATGCTGGTTGTCAGGAATATACGAACAGCACTCCTCTTTTATTAAAGTGCACGTACCACCTTTCGCCGCTAGGGTGAAGTCAAGAGCCATGCAGTTTTTGAAGCACCACAGTTCTCATAGCATTCAGTTCATCAGTCATTAACTCGAGAGCAGAAAAAGGTGCATTGCTCATTACGTCAAGAAGTTTGGACAGTTTTCTCAGCTCCCAAATCGATTTCACTGCGCCATATGCAGGGGCTATACCTGCCCATGATATGATAGTGTCACTCAAGTCCATGTGTGTCAGTTTATCTTTGTTTTTTACGGAATTATGGTTTCTCCAGCCTGCTTCGATTCGTCCCACTGGATTTTCAGGCCTTCTGATTGGATTTCCCGTTTTCTTGGTGACCTCTCTGACATTTCATATTCTTCCCTGAGGCAAAACTGCAGTGTGTCGTATGGCCGGAACCAGGTAACCCAAAAAACAACTGCCGGACCAGTTCTCAGGTAACCATTTGTATGCCTTTTTCCCACAAACAAAATAGTTCTCTACTTTAGTATTAAGATACACTTGCCCTGCATGAAACATTTTCTTATCAATAATAGATAGTTGTTTTAAAAGACCAGGATTACGTTGTATGTCATCAATAGTCTTATGAATCGACTCAGAATATGAGTCATAGTTTGTATCACAAATATAACCTGCATTATTAGCTTTGGTATAACATTTGTAAGGAACAGTCACATTACAATTACTCCAACCTACCTGAACAGTATCATTTTTGTAAAAACATACAATTCCCTTTTGTGTAACAGGTAGGTACAATGCTAGTTTGTCTTGTGATTTTACAGTTGTAGTATCAAAAAGCAAATTTTCCCAGGTCTCATTGACCCCTAGGGGGACAGCAGTCATTAATAATCCCCCGTATGCTGTCCGGTATAGCTGTGCAGATCCAGCAATTCAAAACATTAAAGGTTTCAGCATACACATATTTAATTGCTTGGTAAGTGTTAAAGTTCGGATGCCAGTCTATGAATGATTCACGTTTATTCAGTTCAGCTCGTGTGGCTGGAAAAAGGAAAGGCCACAATAAAAAGATTAATGTTATCAGTATGGCCAACAGAATGATCATGCAATACTTCTGAGGTTGTTCAGCATTTCTACTTGCTCCGTATCTGGTCATTTTGTTCTTGCCTAACAGTAACAAGCTTTTTGTCCAGTTCAAAGTTCTTAACTAATTTACAGTGTGTCAGATGAATCCAGGATGCTCGCTCTGCGATCTTGACTGCAGTGGGTGTTGACAGTAGCACTTGGTACAGCCCTTCCCACTTCGGTGTGGTCCAGTTTCTTTTCTTGATCACTTTCACCCAGACCCACGTGCCTGGGACTACTGCTGCTTCCGATGGTTTGGTTTGTTCTTTATCTGAAACAGAATTCAACTGCAGAAGTTGTTTATTATCTAGAAGATGTCTCATGTATTCTGCAAGTGAACTGTCAGCCTCCTGGTCTGCAGGCATGAGAGTTTTCCACTGAGGTATATAATATGCTCTCCCAAACAGTATTTCAAAAGGAGTTAACCCCTTTGCATTTGGAACAGTTCTCATGCTCAACAGCGTCAGAGGCAGGCAGTGCACCCAGTTATTCTATGTCTCACTAATCAATTTCCTAAGTTTGTTTTTCATAACCCCATTATGCCTCTCTACTAATCCTGCAGATTGGTGGTGGTATGCACAATGGTTCTTTAAGGAAATTCTGAAATATCGGCTCAGCTGTTGTATGGTTTGATTTACAAAGTGTGTGCCTTTGTCACTGTAGATCTTTTCCGGTATGCCAAATCTAGGAATAATTTCTTTAACAAGGACTTTTGCAATGGTAGCTGCATCTGGATTTTTGGTCAGAAAAGCTTCCACCCATTTGGAAAACATATCTATAATGACAAGACAATATTGCTTATTTTCACATTTGTTTAGTTCAATGAAATCCATACAGATAGTATGGAACTGGTACGGTGGTGTCGGGAAACTCCCCTGCTTAGGCTTTAATGCCCCTTGTGCATGATGCCTGTTACAAACATGGCATGCTGCACAAAAATTTTTTATGTAGTTTGTAAATCCATATGCAGTGAACACACGGTTCACTAACTGTACCATCCCCCCTGTTGAGACATGGCACTGCCCATAGCTCAACAAAGCTGCATATCTAAACAAGTTAGACGGCAAAGTTGGTTTTCTTTCTTTGGAGATGTACAGCCCTTTCTCAAGAATTGCTCCTCATTTTATCCATTTCTGGTTTTCTACATTTGTAGTAAGTGTCTGCATTGTTTTTAACATTTCTAAATCTAAAATCTCAGAAGGTTGTAATTCCTCACTCAAAAGAAATACTTCTGAAGCTGAAGCTGCCTGTTTTGCAGCTATATCAGCTCTCGCATTACCTTTTGAAATCCTATCCTGTTGCTTGGTATGAGCTACGCATTTACAAATAGCTATTTTCTGAGGTAACTGAATAGATTCTAACAAATCTAAAATAAATTGCGCATGATTAATCGGTTTACCAGTAGATGTTATCATTCCTCTATTTTTCCACTGCTGCGCAAAACATGTACAGTAGAAAAAGCGTACTGGCTGTCAGTAAAAATGTTCACACATTTACCCTTTGCCAAGGTACATGCCCTTGTCAAAGCAATTAATTCTGCTGCTTGTGCAGATAAGTTGTGTGGTAAAGACTTTGCTTCTAAAATCTCAGTATCAGAAACTACTGCATACCCTACTAGATTCTGTCCTGTAGGGCCCCTTCTGCATGAGCCGTCCACGTAATATGTCACCTCGGCATCATCCAAGGGAGCATCTGTTAGATCTTTTCTAGGCAGTGTCTTTTGCTCAATTTCCTGCAGGCAGCTGTGTGGTGTGCCACCCGCAGGGGTCGGGAGCAAGGTAGATGGGTTTAAAGTTGTACATCATTCAATTGTCATGTGAGGTTGGTTCAGGAGTATAGTCATACAGGAAAGATGTCTAGCAGGAGAAAGATATGCTACTTTTTCTTGCAGTAAAATAATTGCGACTGCATGAGGCACTCTCAATGTGAGAGGGTGGAACAACACTACTGAGGCCGAAGCCTGTACTGCCATTGCAGCTGCAACTACTGCTTGTACACAGTGGGGCAGGGATTGCGCCACTGGGTCCAGCTGTGATGTATAATAAGCTATGGGGTGTTGTTTATCCCCATGCTGCTGTGTTAACACTGATGTCATGTAACCTTGTTTACAATCTACAGTTTGGAAAAAACGTTTATGATAGTTCGGTAATCCTAAGACTAATGAGGATGCTATCAGTTGTTTCAATTTGCAGAAAGCTGATTCTGCTTCTGCTGTCCATTGTAATAAATATTGTGCTGCCATAGGCTTCTTGTATATCAAGTTGGTCAGTGGAGCAGACTCCAAGGCATAATTTGGACTCTAACTCTGACAGAAATTAGTCGTGCCCAGGAAGGACATCATTTCCTTCTTGGTAGTCAGTTTGGGTGCTTGCAAAATTGCTATTTTTCTATCCTCATCTAATGTTCTACCTTCTTTGGATATTACATATCCCAGGTATTTGACCTGCTTTCTCCAAAGCTGCAATTTGTTTTTGTTTACTTTATGTCCTTGTGTGGCTAAAAATTGTAGTAATGTTATGGTATCTTCTCTACATTCTTGCTGGGTAGGGGCCGCCAGCAGGATGTCATCTACATAAAGTAAAATTTGGCTTCCTCTTGGTGGGCTAAATCCTGCCAAGTTGCTTGCCATCTCTTGTGCAAATATTGTTGGGCTTTCACAATACCCCTGTGGTAGTCGCGTGTATGTATACCTTTTCCCCTGAAATGTGAATGCAAACCAATGTTGGCTGTCAGGGCATATCGGTATCGAGAAAAACGCATTGCTAATATCTACCACAGAAAAATACTTCTGTTGAGGCTTCAAATCATTCAATAGGGTGTGTGGATCTGGCACAGTAGGTGCTCTAGGTATTACTGCATCATTTACAGCTTGTAAGTCTTGGACCATACGCCATCTCCCGTTTGCTTTCCTAACAGGAAATAATGGTGTATTACATGGCGAATCGGGAGATACTATCAGTACTCCTTCCTTAAGTAAGGCTGCTGTTATAGGTTTGATTCCTACTTCTGCATCCTTTCTTAAGGGATACTGTCTCTTTTGAGGTCTAAATGCTGATTTTGGCGTAATAGTAACTGGTCCTGCTGTATGGATTAATCCTACATCTGATTTCCCTGTTGACCAGAGAGTTTCTGGTATACTCTGTAAAGCTTTTTCTTCCTCTTCTAGTAGGAGTGCTAATCAGCTGTCCTCGCTAGACTGCAAGTGTACAGCTGGGTGTGTCTACGTTATCCAATTTAACTTCTGTTTTTGTATTCCCTGTTCTGACAATTCTAACTCTGTTTGTTTTTCCCACTTTGTGACTTTTTCTCCAAGATCTGCCCATTTCACATTCTTGTCTTTTGTTAAACTAACATGTGGTAATCGATTAGATTTATAGAGTGCAAAGAATTCCTGGGGCAACGAACAGCTGACTACACTGTTCCCTCCTGTGTCCCAGTACAGATTACATAATACTAATCTGTTTGCATGATTTTTAAACAGTTCTTGCTCATATTTCTTATCAGGTCCTGGTGTGCTACAATAATACAGAGTACAGTGCAACAAATGCTGTTTATTAGTGTCAAGGGAGGGGGATTTACTGATGGCTACGTTCATCAGTTCTTCGGTTACTTGCCATAGACCAGTCGTAACTAAGTCCTGGCTGTACCAATAAAATGTTTCACCCTCCGGTCGCACCACAAAAGTATCCATTTGTTGCTGTTCTTCCGTACCCTGCATAGTTGGTACTACTGCTATGCCAAATATCTGCATCAGATCTCTGCCCAAAAGGTTTACTGGGCATTTTGCAGAAATGACAATTTTGCTTTTCTGGGTCATCCCTGAAACAGGGTCAGTTATTGCTATGTTGTGGGAGAGTGGCTCCCGATACAGCTGTCCATTAGCTGCTTTTACTAATATGTAATCAAGTGATTCTGAATTTTCTGGTAGTTTGGAAGGATGTATCAGGGTCCGTGAAGCCCCTGAGTCACACAGGAATTTAACTTCCCTCCCCTCTACCAGAAGTGTAACTTCCGGTTTTGTGTCTGCTAAATAGAGCTCTAGGCTCAATAATGCCAAGTCTAAAATTTCACCTTCTTCACTATCGGTGATTTCTTGTACTTCCTCTGTTTCTTCTATCACATTCTCTACTCCCTCTATCACATTTGCATTTGTCTTTTCTTGGTTATTCCCTTCTAGTGATTCTTGACTATCATATAGTCAGTCCTCACCCTCCTTATCTTCCATGGCTACCTTCTTGTTTTGCCTGCAATCCCTTGCTAAATGTCCCTTTTTCCCGCACTTAAAACATTCACCCCTTTTCTTTCTTTCCTCAAACTCTTCTGATCATTTATCAGATTGTTTGTTTCCCTAGGCATTTTTCTTGCCCTTTTTTCTGGACTGTACTACATAAACTTCTGCTCCGTCTTCTACAGCAAATACTTGGGCTTTCTTTTTCTTTTTACTGTTAAAATGCCTTTCGGCATGCCTAGCATATTCAAGTAGTGACTGTAATCTATTTGTACGATGGTCTACCATGTGCTTTGTAATAAAGCTGCTTATAGGCAAAATACTGCCTTTCAAAAATGTATTCTTTAATTGTTGCTCATATGGGGAATCATGTGTTTGATCTTCAGGTACCTGCATTCCACAATGGTTATTAAAACACTCTAATAATCTAGCATAATATCTGTCAACAGTTTCACCTTTCTGTTGGATGCATTGATTAATGCAAGTCCAGTCTGCCCTAGGCTTCCATTTCTCAGAGATTTGGTCTGTTAGACCTTTCACTCTGTTATCCAGTTCTGCGTTGCTATGTGGGAGTGGCTTATGTTCTGCATCACTGGGATTCCAGATGCCACTGATCATGTGCCAATCTGGACTTACGATCTGTCTAACTACTTTTTCTACTTCTTCTCCATTCAAATGATAACTTAACCTCATGCCCTGTAAGTCTTCTAAGAATTTTCTAAAATTAACTTTCGGATGGGGAATTCCCTCTGTGGCTTTCTGGATGTCTTCCGGTGTCCACGATCTATATACTAGAAGAGTTGGGTCCTGTCCTGCCTGTCCTGCCTGCGGATTTGGTACTTCTATGAGTGGACATATCTCTTCTTCACTCATAGCTTGTGAATTTTTATTTATTTCATATAACTCAATATCCCCTCTTAAGTTACGTGTTCGAGACCTGGTCTCGATGGGATCTCTAACATATTGTCTTGGCTTCGCGGTGACAGCCGGGTATAGTGGAGGTGGACCAGCTTGTCCACTCGCTTCATATTCTGGTGCAGGAAGTAGAGGGGGTGGAGGGGCTGATGCCATTACTAAATTATTGTCTTCTTTATCTAAAAACATAGCTTTTGAATTATCACTTTTTTGTTCCCTACGGTTTGCTTCCTCAATCCACCTATGTGCCTGAGGAACTCCCAATTGGCGTTGCTTTTTTACTTGACCTTTCACGTCAGCTTTAAGCTGTTTGACAAGTTTAATAAGTGAGGATTTTTCTAATTTGCCATCAAATTCATATTTATTAACCCATTTTGCATAGTATCTAATATTGTCGGCACGCTGTGATTGCATATATTTTGCATCTTCGGTTAGCGGTGGGTTTCGGGAACTTTTTGTGCACTTATTACCCATATTGTTCTGACTGTTAAAAAATGTTACGTAACCCTTCTTATTCTCACGTGGTACCATGATTTTCTATTTCACAGTTTATCTAGAATAACTGTCTTACCTATTGTGTTTCCCTGATCTATGACAAGACTGCAATCTTTCTGTCCCTGACTTGTGCAATACAAATCTCCTGACAGATATTTTCAATCAAGTCCCTGATCTAAAACAGAAAAAAAAGGTAAATTTCACCTTACCTGAGCCTCCGTGATTGATCCTGTCTGGCTCATATACCAACTCATCCTCCAGTCGCAGATCAGAAAAGTGGCTGGCCTCTTTTGAACGACAATTCAGTCGGAGGTCTTTCAAAGCAGAAGAACCGATGTGGTCTCTTCTCCGTACAATTTCATGCCACCTAGCCCACCTGACCTGAGGCGAAGAGAGAGAGTTCCGGTCCGAAGGACCAATCTGTCAAAGGAAAAATAACTTCAAAATGATCAACACACGGCAGGTTCAGGTTAAGGCACTTTAATCTTGCAGCAAGGAGACAAAAACGTGCTAATACAGAGTTTGTCTAACTAGAATCAGGAAGTGAGATTGTCTTTATACATTTCTTACAAGGTATTGCCTACTAAGCTGACGTAATAAATCACAAGTTCTTTCAATATTGTTTCTCAGCGGCTGTTTGTCCATGATTTTCTGCTGGCATATCAAGTTTACAAAAAAACTTCCTGAGAAAAACAAGGTGGCCTTGACGACCACCGGTCAGATACAGCTTTTGCTGTGCAATGTTACCATTCAAGGTACTATGGCTAATTCAAGCACAAAGCAAGTAGAGATCACAGTTCATTTCTTCAAGCAGTCTTTTGTCTGATGTATCTCTTTTTTCCCGCAGCTGTGCATGTTCTCATAACACGAACAGGGCTGATTGTTCATATTCAATCACATCATAGAAAACAGTATTGTTCTATTCATTCACCATTCATTCATTTTCCTGACCTAGCAGATAATCACCTGCTTCCCAGTACATTTCCAAAAGGCATAAACATGAATTTTGCTGTGCTAGCAAATACTAGGTCAGAGAGCATCTTGCAATTTCAGAAAGCATACTGCAGTTTGAAAAGCATCTTATAATCTCATACAAAATTAAGCTGCACATAAAATAGAATGAAATGTGTTAACCCTTTTAGCTTCTAATAAGCACTAAACATATACATTAATACATATTTTTCTAACACCATCTCTATCTTTTCCCCTCTATTCTGCTTCAACTTCAGGCCCAGGGCACCATAGAAGAGATCCCACCTCAGCAGGTAAACAAGAGATTTTGTTCAAGGCTGTTTTTGGTCCCAAGAAAAGATGGTCCTTGGAGACCAATCCTGGATCCTTCCATACTCAACCTTTACCTCAAGGTTCACACCTTCAAAATGTTCACCTTGCAGCTGCTGTTGCCCCTCATTCCCTGTTGGGCTTTTATGGTATCCCTGGATCTAAAGGATGCCTACCATCACATTCCTGTTCACCCCTGCTACAGGGAATGCTTATGTTTTTCAGTAGTTTCCTTGCATTTTCAATTTTTAGCATTACCTTTTGGGCTCTCCATAGCTCCCATGGTGTTCACAAGGTGTCCAGCACCAGCAATTGCCCACTGCAGAACACAGAGCATTCAAATACACCCATATGTGTAGAACCTGTTAATACTTCACCAGGACCTTCACACCCTGCAACATCACCTACACCTGGTGACCAGAACCCTGGCAGACTGGGGTTCACTGTCAACCATGAGAAGTCACATCTGACCCCTACAAAAGATATAGTCTTTCTAGGGTGCAGGATAAGAACTGACAAGTTGGCAGCTTTCATTCCCTACCAGAAAGTAAAAGACCTCACTCTTTACTTTCAGAAGCTTCTCTCTCTTCAAATACTTTCAGCCAGAGAATTTCTGAAAATATTGGGCCACATGGCATCCTTAATACCAGTGCTTCATCTGGCAAGGCTGCATATGAGGAAGATCCAGTGGGTACTAAAGATTTGTTGGAACCAACATTTTCATCCTCTGGATATCTCCCTCCCCTTACTACCTTGCCTGAAGAAAGAGTTGGAATGGTGGATTACAGCCATCAATCTCAACCAGGGCATACCCTTGCAGTTACCCCCCACCCTCACAGCAAATCTTCATAGATGCTTCAGACCTGGGTTGTGGGGCAGTGTTATAACACCAGAAAAAAAAAAAAAAGTGCAGGGAGAATAGTCTTCCATTCAGGCAAAGGGACCACATCAGCATCAAAGAGATGAGGGCCCTTTACTTAGCACCATAGATCTTCCAACTAGCCCTCCTACCAGGCTCCTTGAAAGTAGCCACAGACAATATGACAGTCTTGTGGTACATAAACAAGCAGGGGGGGACAAGGTGTTACCCTCTTTGCAGCCTAGAGATTCAGATTTGGTCTCTAGCCTCAACTCTGCATATCCACCTGCAAGCAGTGTACATTCCTTCAGCAGAGAATGCAATGGCAGACACTCTTAGCAGAACTTCTGCACCCTCTCACGAATGGATGCTTCACAGAGAGGTGTTCCTAGAGCTTTTATACAAGTGGGGTATTCCTCAAGCAGACCTGTTTGCCTCCTCCCAGAAAAGGCAGATGCTTCTGTTTTGTATGAGGGCTCCACATTCCCAGGCCTGGAAAGTGGACGCCTTCTCTTTCTCTTGGTTGGGGATGTAAATTTATGCCTTGCCACCCCTTCACCCTGATTCAGAAGGCCCTCCTGAAGATTCAGAGGGACAAACCAAAAGTCCTGCTGGTGACTCCCTTCTGGCCAAGACATCATTGGTTTCCCCTTCTTCACCTTTTAGCCAAGGGCAATCACCACAGGTTACCCCAATATCTAGACCTACTCACACAAGACAGAGAGTCCCTAATACACCCTCAGGTGAACAATCTCAGATTCACTCTATGGGTGATAGGGTTCTCATCCTCTTCAGAGACCTCTACTCAGAGGACATGCTCAATGTCCTGCAGGAGGCCAGGAAACCCAGTACCAGGAGACGTTATGTGCCAAAATGGAAAACGATTCTCCAGGTGGTGCCATAATTAAAACCAGGACACTTTACTCATCCCTGTACCCATGGTCCTTTCTTACTTGTGTGAACTTCTACACTCAGGACTAACATACTCTTCTGTTAAGGTTCACTTGTCTGCCATTTCCACTTGTCTCCCTTTGGTACCTCCTCTGGCATCCAGATTAGAGGTTAAGCTATTTCTAAAAGGGGTCCTCCATATCAGACCCCCTTGAAAGCCAATCTCTCTTACATGGGACCTAAATTTTGTCTTAGAAAAACTCACTTTACCTCCATTTGAGCCAGACCACTCTGCTTCACTGAAGCTATGTACCTGGAAAACAGTACTGCTGGTGGCCCTCACATCTGCCAGGAGGGTATCAGAAATTCAAGCCCCGATGGCCATCACTCCTTACCTCATCTTCCATAAAGACAGGGTCTCCCTCAGACTATCCCTTTCTTCATGCCTAAGGTGGTTAATGAGCTGTCCTTGAATCAGACCATTAACCTTCCTGTCTTCTTCCTTCAACCTCTAAATTATTCTGAAAGAACTCTACATTCCCTAGATCTCCACAAACAACTTGGGTATTGTCTGGACAAAACTACACCCATTACATTGTCTGACCAGCTGTTTATCTCCTTTCATCCAAGGGCCTTGGGCAAGGCAGTCTCTAAACAGACTATCTCATCATGGATATCTCAGGTTGTCTCTGCCTGTCACTGCTTTCATGCTAAAACCCTATATGATAGTGTGAGGGCTCATTCCACTAGGGCAGCTGCCTCCTCAGCTGCTTTCTTCAGGGGGGGTAGACTGTGCTTCTATCCTAGAAGTTGCTACCTGGTCATCAGTCCATACCTTTACCAGGTATTACAAACTAGATTTGGCATCTAAGGCGAGAAGTGGGTTTGCTAGGTCCATGCTACATGGCCTTATAGACCAGGGATGTCATCCTTCCTCCCAGGCTCATATCTAAAGCTTTGGTACTCTCCCTACGCAACATGAGAATAGAAGGACATAGAATAGTTGTGTAAGAACTTACCATAACCTTATATGTCTTTCTCTTCCATGTTGCAGTATTCAGTCCCACCCTCCTACCCCCACTCTTCCTGTTTAGCCACCTGAGGGGATAGATTTTTCTCCATCTACCAAACCTTAGCATGAGGCATCCTTTGCCCTGGTCTTACATGCGAGTCTGAAAAGATTCCTTGTTTTCCTCTTCATTGCTTCCAGGGGTACTACTGTATGTGGCAGTCCATTCTGAAGTGGGTATGTGCAGACGTCACTTTTATAGCCAAAGTCAGTTTATGGCTCTGACATCAAATGTTGTACATACCCCTGCTCCTAAGACTTTGATATACTGGCCGGATGTCCAGTGCTGCAGGCAGCAACCTCCCTACATTTATGAATACTGTAACATGGAACAGAAGGACATCTAAGGTTATGGTAAGTTCTTACAAGCTATTCTGTTACCAAGTTTAATGGCAGGATCACATACCCCACATCATATTCGTAACTCTGCAGGAAGTAACAGTGGATCACAAAGTTAAGTGCATGCTGACATTACACTAGAGGTTGAATTGTGAGAAAACCCATGCACCTCTGCACCAGTATACCCAAACCATGTACCTCTGCACCTGTATGCTCAATCCCATGCACATCTGCACCAGTATACCCAAACCCATGCACCTCTGCACCAGTATATCCAAACCCATACACCTCTGCACCAGTATATCCAAACCCATGCACCTCTGCACCAGTATATCCAATCCTATGCCCCTCTGCACCAGTATACCCAAACCCATGTACCTCTGCACCAGTATACCCAAACCCATGCACCTCTGCACCAGTATATCCAAACCCATCCACTTCTGCATCAGTATACCCAAACTCACACACCTCTGCACTAGATGATGACAGAAATTCAGAGAAAACAGTGTCCATCATGACACCTTTACAAAGGGATTCAAGGTGCAGCCATATGTCATAGCTACCTCTAGAAACACACAAAGCATTGGCTGCCCAGTAGCAAATGTGCTATGACATTGTTAAGGCTCAGTGCACTGCTACAGAGCCAGCTAGAAATGGTCAAATTCCTCCAGGGTATACATGAGGATTTCCAACACCATATGGAAATGGTGGAGAATAAGGATAATGCCATGATCACGCTCATCTATAGTATGGAGGAACACCAAGCATCCATGTCCACCTCCATTTGTACACTAGTTAGGACTCACCAGACTCGAATAGGGGTCAGTGCTGGAAGGAAAAGAAGACAGGGTACTGTCAGGAAAGATAGGGTTATATCACATCACACTGAAAGTAGTTTTTAAAAAAGCAGTGGAAATAGTCAGGGGCACAAACACAACAGAATTCAGACAGGCCATGTCTGTGTTAATCTACACATTGCAGAACCTCTCATTTGAGGGCTCTGGCCAACGGCTCTGTGAGATCAGTGTCTGTAGAATCACCTGCATCAAGTAAGCCACGTCATCGCAGCAAATCACCATCTAGTGCACATGACAGCTTCACCTGCCCTGTCTTTAGAAGCTAGATGCATTTTGTTTCAGTAATGGAAGTGCTAACAATTAAATGAATTTCTGGAAAGGAACCTCTATATCATAACATTCAAATTGCACTGGTTTACATCATTAATGGCCTATCCATTATTAAAGAGTTTCAGTTCAGGAATGTTACAGCTGACAGTTACCCAGACCATAAAACAAATACTACTAAGAGAAACTCGCCTTAACAAGTAAAACTGTTTATATGAGTTTGCGACTATCTACACTAGTACTTTTGTCATTTCATCTGCATCTCTGCATAGCTGATAATTGCTGTTTCTGAAGAGAGAGTCTGTTGAGTATGACAAAATGAAATAATCTGTCTGATGTGTGGTCCAAAGAAAGAACAGTAAATATTTTGTATATCTTAGTTAAAACTGCAGAAAAGTTGTATTGCACAAAAAGAGAATGTGATACATTTTCCATTCAAGTGCAAGGTATGAATTCAAGTTAAATGCACATTAAATTAAAGTCAGATACTGAAATAATACATTTTATTAAATATACCACTTCAGGAGATTCAGTGCATGCATACTTAAGTGCACCAAGTAAACAGAATTTATTGTGCAAAAAAGTTAAAATATAATTATTCTTTATATAATGCTTTATGACATCATTGAAAAGGTCTTAGTAAACACTTAGGCATGTCTTTTACCAACAGTAATATGCATACCTGTTCTGAAAAAAATATATTTAAAGAGAAGAGGGAATGTCTGATGAACAGTTACAGTAGATCTTGCACAATACAGCATGACCCACATATAACACTGCATGCATCAATTATACTCTGTATCTTTTTATAGGAAAGGAAACACAAACTTGAATGTCATAGTCCATAGTTCTAGACCAGACGTTGCTTGTTTACATGTGTAACCATGTGCCATGCATGAGCTTGCCACATGAGGTCCCTTATTACTGCTGCCAGCTGATCATCATTACTTAAGGGAGAAGCTTGTGAAATAACCAACATGTTCCCAGTTTGTCTCTGGAAGCCCCCAATGGTACGTATAGTAAGGGCTATACATACCTTAATATTCACAATGATAGGAAGGCCATGAAGCACCCCAGAATCCATGTGGGTACCATGTATGCTCACTAAGACACTTACAATATCCCTGTCCACTCTAAATCTGCCAAGTATTTCCTGATCATCAAATATTCAGTGAGTTATTCTTTGTCTGCATCTAAGAGTGGGGGGAGGCAATAGCAGGGTCTGTGGAAAACCCTGCAGCAAGGTTATCCACTGTCTCAGTAATGTAGTTGTTAGGGTCCGGTAGTGTGGGAATGTGTGCGATCATCTAGACAAATTGAGATGGAGAGGAATAGCTGTATATTTATATATAGTTATTATATGAGAGATGGAGGGAATAATTACACTTGGTAAAAAGGAGGAGAGGAAGAGTGTTTTAAAAGTGGCAGAGGAGGCACTGGTGGCTGCAGAGAGCTAGAAGTAGTAGGGAATAACAGCAAAGTAATTGTTAAAAGGGGTGAAAATAGAGCATTATTTAAAATGTAATTTATTTATGTTTTTCAGTTTGTTAACTGGGAAAGTCCATTGGGCCAAGGTAGCCCGTTTTCAATGGAGGCCCGAGGAGAAAAGCTTCAGACAGAAAGACAATATACAATATACAATGTATTAGTACAGCATATGAGAACAACAGTTTAACATTCAATATACAGCAAGGCAAGATTTGACATATCTTGAAATGTATGAGCTGAGTCAATCACTTACAAGATATTAGCAAAAACAATAAATTTATGTTCATTTAATACACTACATGTATTTAGGCAAAGGAATTTTAGAGAGATGAATTGAAGGAGTGGCAGAGATTAGAGTAGAATAGAATAGGGATAGTAATCTAAATGGATGTCTATGCATGTGTTGTGTGTTCATGGAATGTTAAAGGGCTAGGTAGGAGAAATAAGGGGTGGTGTTGTCATATGTGAAGAGAACTCGGGCCCAGACTTTGGCAGTACAGAAGACATTTATTGGTAGATGACTGCAACAAGCTTACAGGAGTAAGGTATGAATTGATTGCTAACTTGGGTCTGGGGCACCCAGAAAAGAAAAGGAGTGGCTACTCTAAAGAAGGTGGGTGAGGCCATTGGAGTTAAGTTAACTGGAGGATAGGAAAGGTAGAATGGCAAGAATTAAGAGAATAAGGGAAGTAGTATTAGTAACAATTATAGCCTTTTACATCCCACCAGCCACCTCTATGAACATGTTTAGAAACCTATTGGAAGATGCGGTCAAATTTTGAGAAGGCCTTAACCCGTTTTGTAGGAGATTGAAATATTATGGTCATGAGGCATAAAGTGGACTGGGGACCCAGAAAGAGGCATGTAACTTAGGAAGTGGGATATGTAAAGGTGCATCAGGCATCAGTTGGAATGATTATATACCTGAGATTGGGTTGTGAGAATAGGGTAGGAGGTAGTTATACACACTTTTCGTGTAGGCATAAAACATGGACAAGGCTGGATAGGGGCTATATCTTCAGGGAGTATAGATATTTTGTCAGAGAAATAGTTATTGAATCCCTTACTATGTTGGATTATGCATTGGTGAGGATATTATTAAAAGGAGATATGGCGGATGGGCTGGAGAGACACTGGGCGGCAACCATCCACTTACTGGATAAAGAGGAAAATGAGAAGTGGATATCTGATATTCTCAAAAGGAGTTAGGTAGGGCAGAGCCACAGGATGTTAAAAGCTTGGATAGACTCAAGAACATCACATGGAGGTTAAAAACAATGATCACTGATTAAGATGAGGAGTAGAAGAGCTCTAATGTGGGAGCTTCTGGAGACTCAAAGGGAGAAGAGAATGAGAGTCTGTGATAGGGGAAACATGGAGAAGGAGATCTTAAGAAAGATAAAGAAAGTAGAGGATGACCGATTATGGGCTTAGAAGATAGCAGCAGAAAGACTATATTTTAGTAATAATGCAAAAGTGACCAAAGGCATAGAAACTAGATTGAGGCAACAAGAAGTTGAGAGAGGAATTTACAGGATTAAAGACCCATAGACAGGGAGGAGGTTAAATTGGATATAATTTTGGCTCTTTTTAGAAAATATTATCAGCACCTATATAAAAGAGAAGAGAAGGATAGGATTTCAGGAAGACAAATGGAGAATTTGTGGGAGTTTGGAGTATGTAGGCACTTACTGGAAGGGGAAAATGATAGGTTGGTGGTCCTAGTGGGAAAGGAAGAGATTGAAAAAGACTGGGGGAGGATGGCTAGAGATAAATCACTGGGAAGCAATAGATTGCCATTTGAGCTCTGGGAAATAAAAAATGAGGTTATAGATAAATGGGGGAGATTATTCAATAAGATCATAGAAGATGCACACCTGCCTAAATACTGGAATGATGGAAGCGATAATAACTGTGATTAAAAAGAAGGGAAGGATTCCTTAGTATATCAGCCTATAGATTCCTTTCAGTACAAAACCATGATTATAAATGTTTTACACAAATACTCTCAGATAAGTTCAGAGGGATCTTAAAAAGACTGATACATAATGATTGTAAAACAGAGCATGTGAGCTGTACCTTTAAGAAGCGTTTCAAGGACTGAACATGTATATAAATACTGAGCATGTGCTGATCTCTATGCCATTTTGAGAGTGCAGCCATAGAGTGAGCGTGTATGAGTGCAACAGCTAATTTGTAAATAAGTTTACCTAAGTTAAAGTTAATAAGCCTCAATCCTGATGTGTTTGCACATAATAAAGCTGCTTGAACAGAACTTACAAAGTCTCGTCTACTGTATCCTGGCTAGATGAGTGACAATGATCAAACAGGATTGTAAGCAGAGAGAGAAGGCCAAATGCATTTGGTTATGCAAGATGCTGAGGAAGAAGGAAGTGATTTAGCTGGATCAGAAAATATGAATTTTACAGATGTGTATAATGTTGCAATGTGTATATGCAGGGCAAGCCTTCTGGAAGTTACCTGGTACAGTGGTGTTAAAGAAAGTGAAACAAATATGCAGCAATTTCATATGGGGGGGGAGCCAAGAGTGAGTTGAGAGTACATGGTGGAATAAAGAGAAAGGAGGTATGGGGGATCTGGTCTTGTTGGCTCATATACAAGCATGTGTGATCCCCTCTGTACCCAGATTTATTGATATGGAGTATGATGCAGACTGGAAAAAGATGATCTGGGAGAAAAAGAGGATATGAAGGCAGAAAGGGGACTTAGAAATGGTGTTATTTTAGACTCCAGATCAGGATTTGAAGCTAGAAATAACGAGAAGTTTTCATAGGCTTTTTAGCAATTCCTAGAAGGGATCACACTGACACTACTGGAAGGAGAGAGTCATTTTAGTTGGGGCCTGGAGCAGGATGAGTGGGAGAGGAATAGTTTATGGAGATGGGGGTGAAGCAAGAGCAGGGAACGATGTGGGTGCAGATTATCACTGGGGAGAAGATTGAGAGTTGATCAGATGTTAGACTCAAGTTTGCACTTGATACTAACTTGGCATGGGACTATCAAGGAGCAATTTGTAGATGGAATAGGATGACTAGGAGTGTAGGAGAGGTTAAGAATGTCCCCCAACTGATAGCAGATATAGAGGTATGAAGAAGCATGGACAAGAGATGAGCATTGATCAAGAAAGGGAAACTTCTGCTAACAGAAAGGAAGCCCAAAGTTGTAGAGAAGCTGGAGAAAAGCTGGGAAAAAGAATTGGAACACTTATTTGAAGGAGACGAGGAGCAAAGAATAGAAAGTTTAGCAAGAGTATGAGCCAAATCGAGGAAATTCCAAATATTTGCATGGAAATGTTTACATAAATATTTCTACACACCACACAGATTAGCAAGAATTTTTTTTGGTGGGGTGGATGAGATTTGTTGTAGATGTAGAAATGCCAGGGGAATATGGAACACATTTTCTGGGATTGTAGAAAATTGGAATTTGTTAAGAAAGAATTGGAAAATCTTTTGGTAAGGAAATTCCCAGGAGTTGGTAGACTTTCTCCAAACTTTTTTCTCTTTGGGACAGAAGAGATGATACCATTATATCAGAAGATTGGAGGGCAGTGGTAGGGTTATTGATGACTATAGATAAGAAGCCAATCACAAGCAAGTGGAAAACAGATGCAGTTCCTAGTATAGTGGAAGCAGAAAGTATGATGAATAAGGTGGCAAATGAGGGGATGAGAATATTAGGAGTGAAAAGTGTCAAGCAGTTCAATGAGAAATGGAGTGCTTTGTTAGCTGAGGGTAGGGAGGGAAAAGAGCTGAAAAGAAGAAGACTGCAACCAGGCAATACATGAGAGAGGATTGTGATACCATAGTAGAGGTGATTCAGCCTAGTGGAAGAGTTATAAGAAAAGGAAGTTTGGAAAACTTGTAAATAACAAAAAAAGGAGGGGGTTTATATATACATATAAATATATATATATATATATATATATATATATATATATATATTTTTTTTTTTTTTTTTTTAATTTTACCTTGAAAGTGTTGAAAGGCATCCCTTCAAAACTTGGATAGTCGAATGGGCTGCCCAGGTTCCCAGAATATCGAACGGAGTATTGGTTGAATCCACTTTAGTGAAAGCCAGTGTGCATTCACACATCTGAGGTCAACATTTTGATTAGAGATCACACTACAATGGGGATCGGGAAATATACCCTTTTTCTCACTGTAGTCCAATCGGGGCACAGCCCTCCATATGAGGGGGGCAGGGGGGCTTGCCCCTTCAAAAGATTAATTGAACATCACCAGATATTCATGTCAACCTCATAATATCAAAAATGTCAAAGTGCAATATGTCGACATTGCCAGTGTCAACAATTGGTGTAGAAGATATTTTTAATTTCGACATGTAGGTTCTGTGCTGTAGCCATTCAAAGGGATGTCTTTAAACATTTTCAAGGTAAACTATATATATATATATATATATATATATATATATATATATATATATATATATATATATATATATAGTACACTGATTGAGTGGATGTTGGGTCTTTGGTGGTTGAGTTGTGCTGAAGGAGATAGGTGTATGCCAGTGGATGAAACCCTTTGCACTGCTTCAGTGTGGTGGTGTTTATAGTACACTGACTGCAAAATTACATGTACATCTTTCCTTTTCCAGTCATAACTGATAATTTTGTTCAGTTTCACTGAACATTCATCACAGTTTAAATGGTTGTACCAAATACATTTCTGAATGTCTAAATGGGGGTAGCCAGGTGTTCCACAAGGAGTGCATGGGCCTATTTAATGGGGACTTGTGTGGCAATAGCTGTAGTGATAATGCTTGAAAGGTCACTGTCCATCTGCTGGGTGAGATTTGGGATTTGTGTGCTGAGTTAGCAGTATTTGAAAGGTCACTGTCTGCTATGGGGGTGAATGCTGGATTTTGTATGCTGTGGAGCTTTTCTTTGGCCTGAGGCATGTCGAGGTAGCATGTGGATTGGTGGACAGTATGACAGGCCTTGTTTTATCACCCCAGCTGTTTGCCTTGTAGTCCTTCCAGGCTGAGATGTAGGACCCCAGCCATAAACAAACTTTACAACAGGAGGAGGAAGCTACTACATGACAGAGCAAAATCCCTAAAAGGGAAGGCGTCTCTGATCAGTACTAGCAAAAAACTATGATCACTCATAAAATCATCCAAGGCCAACTTTGAGAGAAAAATTGCAAAAGACACAAAAGACAATCACAAGGCCTTCTTTAGCTATGTTAGAAACCTGGGTGGAAACTCCCAGATATGCTCAGAGTTAGTCCAAAATGACACAAAATACACTGAACCCACTGACATTGCCAACATTCTGGCAGACAGGTTCAGTGCAAATTTCTCCTCCCCCTCCCCCCCAAAAGGAGAAATAACTATCCCAGCAGAGTGTAGCCTCCCTAACATCTCAGATGCCCAGGTGAGAGCCGCCCTCTCTAAAGCTAAAAACACAGCATCAAGGGACCGGATGGTGTCCCGGGCTGTGTGCTACATGAACTCCAAGAGGAACTAAACCCACACATAAGGCTGCTGTTTAATCTTAGCCTTACTACAGGATATGTACCCAAAGAGTTGTGTATGGCAACAGTGGTCCCACTTCACAAAGGCAGTGCTTCTACGGACCCTGGAAATTACCGCCCCATAAGCTTGATGAGCCTGGTCTGCAAAGCTATGGAGAGGATCATTATGGAACTCATAAACAAAGACATTGGGGACCTACAGACATTGGATCCTACCCAATTTGGCTTTGTCAAGGGCAGATCCTGCCTTTTGAACTTGGTCAACTTTTTTGAAACAGTCACTAAGGCCATTGATGAGGGTAAGGCAGTTCACACAGCCTACCTTGACCTTGCAAAAGCCTTTGACACAATACCCCACTCGGGCATCATAGACAAACTCACCAGCTTAAATGTAAACCCATATGTCACAAGATGGGTTGCAAACTGGCTCAAGGACAGAACCCACAGGGTCAGAGTTGCTGGAGCTATGTCAGACTCTAAGCCAGTCACAAACGGTGTCCCACAGGGCTCAGTCCTGGGACCCCTCTTGTTCGGCATTTATTTTTCCGAGGTACAGGCAAACATAGGAGGATTGTGGCTGACAAAGTTCGCAGATGACTGCAAACTGGGCGCCATAATTGATACTCCAGCAGACACAAACATCCTTCAGAGAGGCCTCATAGAAACGGATAATTGGTGCCAGAGCCATGGCCTTAAGCTGAACACCAAAAAATGTATAGTCATACCCTTTGGGAAAAACAAGGTACCGACAAATTACCACATAGGCGGTAATCCATTAAGTATGGAAGAGGTAATCAGGGACCTAGGGACCCAGGTTGACAGTAACCTCTCATTTGACAGTCACATTGCCAAAGTGGTTAGGAAGACCTTCTATATTGCCCACCTTATCATGAAGGGTTTCACATCTAGATCAAGAGAGGTCATTGTGTCCCTGTACTCTTCTCTTATCAGGCCAATGATTGAGTACAATGCCCCATTTGGGCTGTATCTCACCCAACACCTGCAGCAGTTGGAAAGACCCCAAAAGTTCCTCACCAAGAGGATAAAGGGTCTTAAACATATGTCATATGCTGCCCGACTGAAAAAACTCCAGCTCTATTCAGTCACATACCGCCTACTCAGAGGTGATCTGTGCCTGACGTACAAGGCCATGTCCAATCCTGAATTAATGGACATGCTCCACCTCAGAAAATCCAAATCCATCAGAGCCACGAGAACAAGTGACTTAAACCTCAACACAGAAATAAATAGGACGTGCTGGAGGGACAGATTCATAACCCAGAGGCTCCCTACACTCTGGAACAGAATCCCAGTCCATGTTAGGCAGAGACCCTCACTGACTCTATTCAAGAGAAATCTCGACGAGTGGATGGGAGATCGTAGGTTTACCCCGGGGGTCATCTCTGTGTCACTACTAGACAGAGTCATAGTAAACTAAATCCTAAAAGGGCATAGTATTCTCATCCTAAGGGGTGGTGTAAGCCACATACACTCTGGCTAGGCTTATAAATGCCTTAGGGCAGATAGCCTAGTACGAACCTATGAACCTATGAACCTATTTGTGAGCTGAGCTCACCTAGTATACATTAGTGACCAAGCAATCACATTTTAAAGGCTTGCAGGTGTTTTGGTTTGGTTCCTGGGGCCTTTGAGGTTTTCATCCTGATTCTTGAGCCTTCAGGTGGCCCATGAGTGCAAGCTGAGTCCGCGCAGGCACACTGGGTTTCTCAAGCTGCATGGTGAGTGTGGCATGGAATTTTCTTCCTTTCATGACCTGCTCAATCTTAGAGAAAGCTCTCTGACAGAGCCATAATGATAAGTGGGACAGAGAACCAAATAGGGGTGAAAGGAAGGGGAAAAAAGTGTTCTTAAGAAGTTGATAGACTAACTGGTTTTGTGTTAACAAGCTTTTTGGGGGGAGGGGAGGTGAAGGTTGTAACTGGTATCTCTCACTATTTTCTAAGCTCCATCTTTAATCAGTTATCACTAATTTGCCAGAGAGCCACAACGTTAAGGAAAGCGGACCTACATTGTGAACTTGGTACAATGGTTAAAGGGTGATCTTGCAGACATGTAATACCTGGCATCGGGTGTCAGGTTTTTTGTTTATTTTTATATTTTGTTTTTTTTTATATTTGCTTACATTGTTTTGTTCCATTACAAGTGCCAGTGGTTTGATGGATAACATGGCTGATGCCCAGACACTGCGGCAGAAATGGGCAGATATCGTGGCTCAGGTGGAGGACCTTTTTCAAGAGATGCCAAGCGGTGAGACTGCAGCGGCAGTACTACAGGGCCAAGCCAGTCATAAGAGAAGGCCACCATCAAGGGGCAAGCAGCCAGCCAGAGGCAAAAGAACGCATCAGTTGCAGTCCACCGGGGTAATAGCAGCAGAGGTCTTGGTGGACTCAGCACTTGCTGCTCCTGCCGGTAATGTTCCTACAGTTAATGCTGAGGGGGGGGTGGATCATTAGGTTTGGCAGGTAGGGGATGGGAGAGTATTGGATTAGGTGACAGGGGTAGCAGCTCAAATACTTCATTTTGGAGCAATTTGGAGGGTCCTGTGAGTGGTTTCAGGGCCTGCAAAGTTTAGCAGGAGAGGGGCATGGGTTTGGGGAGCAGAGTCCTGGTTTGGACAGCCCAGACATGGTTGGTAGTGTATTGTCACTAGGGGAAGAGGCTGATCCTTGCTTAGAAGAGGTGAGGTGACTCCTCACATACCCTCTTCACTAAAGGAAAAATTTTGGAAAGGGGAGTATGTTGACATTTTTGAGTTAATTGACACAGATGGTGTCCAACATTTGTTGGAAGCTGAGACAGTGAATGATAAAGAACCTTTGGCAGCCTTAGCGATCATGGGTCGAAGACGGGCTGGAAAAATGTGGCCAAGAATGTGGGAAAACTGGGTGTTGGGATTTGTTTACTATATGGCAGTATGGTTGGAGAAGGATAGTACATTGGCCCTTCCACTCTTGGCATATTTTTTGACAGTACAGGAAGCACAACAACTATGGGCCAGCAATGCTTTGCTGTGGTACGGTCAAAGATTTCGCAAGAGGAAGGTGGTTGATCGGTCCATGTTTTTGGAAGTGAGACACCCAAACATATGGTTGGCCACTATGATAAACAGCTTCAGTGTGGGTGGCAAAGGGAATAAGATAGGGGAAGGAGGTGTTGGGGTATGTTTTCAGTGCGGGAAGATGTGCATGGATGATGTGCAGATTCTTGCATGCTTGCTTGAAGTGTGCAGGTGTCCACTTAGCAGTACAGTGTGGTAGATATGAGAGTAAATTCGGCCAGGCAACCATCATTCTTTTCTGGGCAGAGCGGGTTAGTGGGGACATCTCAGGGATTACAAGGGGTGCATGATAGGGGTAGTTATCATGGCTAGAGAGGGAGGCCATTTCAAGGGGCAAAAGGACGACTTGGGGACACATTCTTCTATTAAAGTGCATGTCTTGTGAGTCATGCTTCAGCAATACCCACATGCAGCAGTGGCTCAGAAACTGATTGCGTGTTTTTCAAGGGGATTTTCTATTAAGTCTAAGTCTGTGGGTGATGGAACTGTCGGGAAAATTTTGAGATCAGTGCAGAGGTGGGAGGATATTTTGGAGGCTTTGGTGGAGAAGGAATGACAGGTGGGCTGGTTACTGGGCCCATTTGATAGCCCCCCATTCACCATTTTTAAGGTTTTGCCATTGGGTGTGGTACCCAAAAAGAAGCCAGGAGAATATCTGCTGATTCACCATTTGTCTTACCCTGAGGGACATTCTGTCAACTACTTAATTTCAGTGGAGGAGGCTAAGGTGAGTTGCTCATCATTGGATGATGCTATACAAGTCATTAGAGGGTTTAAAGATCCATAGTTGGTTAAGGTGGATATTTATTGAGTCCACTTTTTGTCTTCTGCCAGTTAGGGAGGAGGATTGGCTGTTGTTGGGCATGGTGATGGGAGGTAGGTTTTACTTTGACAAGGCCAAGCCATTGGGTTGTTCGGTAGCCTGTTCCACTTTTGAAAGGTTTAGTATGGCTCTACATTGAATCTGGCAGCAGTGGGTGGATACTCAGAGGGCGGTGCATTACTTGGATGACTTTCTGTTGGTAGGTGAGTGGCGTGAGGGAGCAGCGGTAGCTATGGGTGAGTTTTTGGAATGTATGTGGAACTAGGGGTCCTGTTGGCCACCCGGAAATTGGAGAGTCTGGCGAAGGCATTGGATTTTCTTGGATTAATGTTGGATGTGGAACGTGGATTTTTTTGTTTGCCAGGGGAGAAGGTAACCAGATTAAAAGAGAAGTTCGACTGGATGAAGGCTAGGGACAAGGTGTGAGTGAAGGATGTTATGGAGCTCTTGGGACTCTTTTTATTTTGCCTGTTGGGTTGTTTATGTGGGATGCACTTTTTGTAGGTCTCTAGCCTTTCTCTTAAAAGGGGGGAAGTAAGCATCATTGGGTGAGAATTGGCAAATTGATTCATGAAGATTTAACTTTGTGGTTGCAGTTTTTAGAGCAATTTAATGGCATCACCTTTTGACAGTTGGATTGTGTAGGGCAATGGGACTTACAGTTGTTCAACGATGCAGCAGGGAGCATTGGTATGGGAGCATTTGTTTAGGGGTGAGTGGCTTGGCCTGCCATGGCCATTTGAATGGCAGGATGATTGGAAGCGGGATGTTGCTTCCTTAGAGTTAACGCTGATTTGGGTGGCATCTGTAGTGTGGCTGGAGTGGTTAAGAAGCAGGAGGGTAGTTTTTAATTCTCACAGTATTGTAGTGATGTGGGTTTTACAGGTTAAAATGACTAAGTCTGGTGTTTACTGTTGTTGTTGTGTAAGTTAGTTTTACAGAGTTTGTTGATTAATTTTTCCTTCACAGATTTGCATGTGGCCGGTGTTATGAATGGGATTGCTGACAACTTGTATCGCTTTCAGTTTTCCAGGTTTTGGCAGTTGGCCTGATGGCAGTAGAGGAGGCAGTGGCAGTGCCAGATGAGGTGTGGTGAAGTGGGTTGCTGTGATCAGGAGGTTGCAGGAACAGTCATGGGCAGTGTCCACCCGGAAGGCTTACAGTAAGGCATTGTGTGATTTTAATAGTTTTATTTTTGCATTTACAAGAGGAGGAAGGCATTTGATCAGAATGGTTGTTGTGCTATTTAGCTTGGGCTAGGTTACAGGGTAAGGTGTTAAAATCAGTTAAGGTGGACTTAATGGCAATTAGTGTATTTGCTCGTGTGGCAAGACTGTGGGATTTCACTAAATCCTGGATGGTGGGCCAGGTGTTGAAGGGATGGGGTAGGGAGGAAGGTCTGAGCAGGTATAAGCATTGAGCAGTGACCAATCAGGTTTTAAATGTTTTACTGTGGGGTTTAGCTAGGGTAAGTGGGGAATCAGAGGATTATGTTGTACGGGTGATGTTGAGTGTGCAGATGTACTTTGGGGCCTTTAGGGTGTCGAGTTGTTGGGATTGTTTGTTTGGAAGGACGTTATGTTACCACCTGGAGCAGTTCACTTTAGGTTAAGAACATCCAAGACAGATCAGGTTGACATGGGCATGCAAATAGTCTTGGTGAAGGACAGGTTGGCATCTCATAAGGGAAGCTCCTGGCATTTGGTTTCCAGTCAAAAGGGGGTAAGGTGATAACAGGGGGACAGTAGATTTCATTGATGAGAAGGGTGTTCCGTTGTATGGTCTTGGATGGAGAAAGATTTTCTACTCATTCTTTGAGGATGTATAGAGCTTCAGATTTTGCAAGTGTGGGTAGCTCGATTGAGGTCATTAAGAGGGTGGGACGATGGTTTTCCAATGCCTTTTTGACTTATATTAGTAGGGATGGTGTTTGTATTTCTTAATATTAATTATGTGTTTTTTTTCTGTTTGCTTGTTTTGTTTTAGGCAACAGGATTCTCATCATGGGTCATTAGTATGTTTACTGGGCCACAAGGAGGGTGGCTGTTAGGAGTAACGGTTCTGAGCTGGGTCTATACCTGTTCGGTTGGACAGTCACATGGCATTAGAGGTCTCAGGTGGAACTGGCTGTTGCAGGTATTTACAGAGATACAAGCTCAGGTGGGGGGTCCTCGAGTTTTAGTGGTGTATCTGGCAGGTAATGATTTAGGTCTGATGCCAAAGTGGCAGTTGGTTTACCAGATAAGGGGGGGATCTGCTTGTGTTAAGGAAGTTGTACCCAAGTGTGTGCTTAGTGTTGCTGGAAATTATACCCTGTTTGCCTTGGAGGAATGCTATGAAGTTCTCAGTAATTGAGTGGGCAAGGAAGTTTTTCAATTGTAGGTTGGCAAGGCAGTTGGGGATGGGAATCCAGACCATACAGCATAAGGAGTTTACTGATAGGGATCCTATGTGGTTCAGGGATGATGGGGTGTACCTTAGTGATTTTCAATTAGATTTGTTTAATTTGAATTTGGGTTTGTTTTTGGAAGAGTTGGTTAAAGGTTGGTGTTAGTGAGGGGGAACAGCCTGGGTCAGGCTGGTGGCAGAGAAGAGGGGCAGACTTGTCCCTTTTATGTTCCCCCTCTAGTGTGCATTTTGGAGTAAGGAAGCCTGAAGTGGTGAAAGTTAGTGGTTGGATGCTGCTTGCACCTGGTGGGTTGGATGGAAGTGTGGATTTGTGATGAAGATGAGCAGTTGGATGCTGCCTAAAGTGGAAAAATAAGTTAGCGGGTGAAGGACGCTGCTTATTCAGGAAGGGTGAGTGGTGCTACGCTGCCCTGATGGATGGTCAAGTGATGTTTTGATGATATGCAAAGAAAATGAAGTTGTGACTAATAAAGTTAAGTTGCAATTGTTTGACTCAATATAAGTTGTCAAAGGTCTTTGGGTGTTTTGTCTGTTTATTAAAGTGGAATGTGACACTAGTATTATTAAGGGAAGACAAAAAGAAAGTTGAGAACAAGCCAAAGAAGATAAGTGATAAACTCCAAGCATTACTCTGAGTCTGAGTCTGCTTCATTTAAAGGTATTCTAATAGTTTAATAGCTGAAGGTGACTGAAAGCCTGGGCAGATCTATTGCTGGAAGTCAGAGTGCTCCTTATCTATGGTGCTCAACCTAGCATAAGTGTATCTGCATGCTTGTTTTGGGTCCCTGGGATACTGAGCAGGTATTCTCATTATGGTTTATGTGGATGTGTGCCATATAAGTAGAAAGCAGATGAAGGATGGTCAGTGGGATACAGTAATGTATTATTTACTATGTGTTTGCCATGTGAGTGTTTTATGAGTTGTAGTAAGGTGAAATGGTTATTCTACTTTAAGTTCTGCCAGCCTCCAGTCTGTAAGTATATGTACTGACAAGTCTTATATGAGGTGTCAGCAGCAAAGCATATGCTGGTGTTGCAGATGATTTTGAAACAGTCTGATGAAAAATCAGTAATTCTGAAAAGGCTAATAGAACTAAGGAAATATTTTAGTGTTAGAAGAATAGTTGCATTTTTTATTTGGTACGATCAACCATAAGTTATTTTAGTCAATAAAGCAATCTGGCTTTCTTGAAGAGTGAAGAGAGGCAGTATTTAAGACGTGAGTTTACTGTTTGTGTAGACATTAAGATAATTTGAATTCTAGACCAGTTTCAATCTTTGCTGTTGTGGCAGTGTGTAAATCTAAAATTAAGTTCATTGTGAACATCATTGCATTAGTTTTATTACTATTTTATATTAGCCCTAAGTAGTCTACTTCTAAAGCCTGAAAACAACTTGTTCATTTTTGATGCTGATATATGCTTAGCGATTTGCAGGAGGTTGATTTATTTTTGTACAGTATTTATTTAGAAGTACGATCACGTTTGCACACACACACACACACACACACACACACACACACACACACACACACATAAATATATATATATAAATAAATATATATGAATATATATCTATCATCCAAAGAGTAAAAAGGTCATAGAGACATACCTTTCAGTAAAAATTGAAAGACAAACTTAGGGAAGCTAGAGTTATCTCTGTGTAACACCTTAAACCTTCTATAATGGAGATCTATGGTATATATGCAAATTAGTCCATAAGGGCATCAAGTGTTTCAGCTACATGACTTCTAAATGTCTGTAACATTTTTGCTTTGTAACTCTTTATAGTTATGTTCAGGCCAGTAAATTCAGACCCCACTAGCTGTAGACATGCATGTTTCGGCTTTTTTATCAGCCTCATCAGTACAGCATAATTGGATATTTTGTCTATACTTCAGTAACACAGGATTTTCTTTGTGTTTCACTGTTGCAGTCATCAAACTTGGGTTATCTGCCTGCAGGTAGCCTTCAGTCGGCCCGAATACCAGAGACTTAGTATTTCTGTGTCGGTTGCTGTCGCTTCAGGACTGACAGGTCGAGGAAGAGCCCGAAACAGAAGCAGTTCGCAAGTGCCGGTTGGCCGCTACCTGAATTTTTCGTTTTTGAATTGAATAAACCTGAAGTCTTCTAAAGCTAAGCATCCCATTGCGGATCCTTTCTTCTTGCTCTAACCGATGTCAGAAAAAATTAACAATACCTCACAGAGATTTTCATTCTTACTATGTCACCTGTTTAGGCCCAGACCACGATATCCTCACTGTCGGTTTTGTGCCTTAATGCCCGAACCATCTGTCATAGGGCTCTTTTTGTCACTAAATTCTTTTGCTCTCGATCTCCGTATTCTGAAATGGCTTTGGTAAGCCATCCGACTACCGATTTTCCAAAAAATCGTAAGGATAAAGACAGAGACACACCGTATAGGTCCAAAACTGCCGACGACACTTCCGTCAAGCTTGTCGCCAGTCCGCTGGTACTCAGTGAGGTGCCTTTGCAGCCCCTGATGCCCGCTTCAATGGATTTGCAGGCTTCTGCTGAGACCCATTCGGAGTCCTGTATGCCGTGAGATGCTTCTTCGACTATGGAACCTGTGGATGTCTCTACCTTGGATGGGTCCGGAGCCACTGTGCAGGCACCAGCTTCTGAGGCAGTTCTTCACTCTACTGATGTTCGAATTAAATGACTTCATTTCTAACCAAAACTTCCAAGTTTCTCAGGCCCAGAGTACGCACTACACCTAGAAAACTGATGACCAAAGCGCATGCTCAGGCACCCAGGACACAAAAACAAATGCTTAGAATGGCTGAAGACCTTATTACACTGATTAGGGGAAGTCAGCCTTCCCCTTCAAAGAGACAAAGAACCCAGTACCCTTCAGGTTCTACAGACCAGGGGTCCGATGACTCTGACATTTCTGATTATGAAGTCATGCCCTTATCTGCCTGTGAGGATTCAAATGCTAAGGAATCCATTCTCTCTGTCTCCCCTCCAGAGGATTTTTCTTTTGGTGAAACCTTGCATACTTTAAGAGAGTATTTCCATTGGGAATGCCAAGACTATACTCGGTCCAAAAAGAGACTCAGAGAATTTTTAGAGTTGCCTCAGCACAGGCCTTTAGCTATACCACCTGTCCTGGATGTTGTAGATGATGTTTTCATGGAATCCAGTCTTACTCCTGACACCTTACCTCCTGCCCCTAGGAAACCTGACAGGTACTACAGAGTACCTGATATTCACAAGTTTCTGTTCAAGAATCCTACTGCTGACCCAGAGATCATTTTCCAGGGGCCTAAAGATATCAAGGCTACTACAGCCAAGAATCCCTCCCCTTTGGACAGGGATTCCAGAGCTTTGGACAGATGGGGTAAGAAGGTATATACCTCTACAACTCTTGCTTTGAATTGCCAGTTTCACATGCTGAAGTACCAGCAACATGTTATGGAGCTTATTAAACAAAAAGTGGTAACTTTTCCAGACTGTACAGAAAATAAATAATTGCAGGAGCTTATGCACTCTGCAAATCAAGTCAGTAAGCATACTTTGCAGTGTGGCTTTGATGCCCTAGAATCATCTTGCAGGGCAGCAGTCACTGGCTCTGTACTGAGAAGACATGCTTGGCTGAAGGAGAAGACCTTGCTAGATCATGTCAAATCTAAATTAGTAGACGCTCCTTTGAATAAGGACTCTTTGTTTGGCACCAAAGCAAAAGAGGTTCTTAAAAAAATGGAAGAAAAAGCTAAATCTATGAAGACTGTTAAAGAATTCATACAAGTGCAACCCCCTAGATTCAGTAGGCATTGCCCTTCAAAACACTGGTCCTTTCCAGCCCCCTCCAAGCATCTCAAACAAGACCCAGAGGAAACAGACCACCCAGACTACAGTCTCAGGGTATGCAGAGATCTAAGCAATGGAGTGCCCCCACCCCTAAAGCAGGGAGTGGTAAGCCACCTCCTTACGGAAAAAGCTCACAGTGACTTCTTCAATCCACTTCCCGGGTTCCTATCAGATGACCGAAGACACATTTTGTCGAATGCGTCTTGGTCGAACTTGAAATGTCAAAAAGGCAAAATGACGAAGCGGCATTTAAGCGAATTCTTTCCCTGGGAAAGAAGTCGCTTGGCCGCTTCCGTCACTTTGCCATTTTCAGCACTATAGTGCGATCTAAGAGTTGGTATATTTAAGTGAGGGGGCGAAGCCCCCCACTTTGAGTTCGATATAACAACGTTCGATTTGATCATTTGTTGTTACAGTGTAGACCCCACTTCCCAGTCCTGTCCAACTGCTTGTGCCCCTAGGAGGAAAACTTGCCCTTCATGCAAAAATTTGGATGTCCATCACCCAGGACCGATGGGTCCTTAACATTGTATCCCAGGGGTGCAAATGTTATTTCCATTCTCTGCCAACCCCAAGCAGGTTTCCAGACCTTCCTCCAAATCAGTGGGCAGAGGCTCAAAACCAAGTACTTTCCCTGCTCAATGTCAGAGCTATTCAGCCTGTTCCAGTAGACCAGAGGGGTCAAGGATTCTACTCCAGACTCTTCCTGGAACCCAAGAAAGAGGGCTCTTGGCGCCCAATCCTGGATCTTTCAATTCTCAACACCTTCCTGGTGGTACCAAAATTCAAAATGCTTACCCTGCAACAGCTTCTTCCTATGTTAGCAAAGGATGCCTGGTTAGTCACCCTGGACTTCAAAGAAGCCTATCTGCACATCCCTATAAGGGAGTCATGCAGGAAGTATCTACGTTTCAGGGCAGAATCTATGCATTATCAGTTGTCTGCACTTCCCTTTGGCTTATCTACTGCACCCAGGGTATTCACAAAATGCCTGGCTCCAGCCATTGCATACTGCAGGCAGAGAAATATCCAAATTTACCCATACTTGGATGACTGTCTGATTAAGTGGACAGTCAGGAATTGCTGCTTCAGCACCTGGCATTTGTAAAAAGCCTTCACACTTCCTTGGGGTACACCATCAATGAAAAGAAATCACAACTGGTACCCACTCAAAAGATTGTATTCCTGGGAGCAAGCTTGGATACAACTTCCCAGATGGCATTCCTCACTTCAGAAAAGCAAGTCTATCTGACAGATTACTTCATACAAATGGCCACCAGAACCCATCTATCTGCAAGAAAAATACTGCAAGCCCTAGAGTTCATGGCCTCATGTATACTGCAAATTCCATATGCAAGACTGCATATGAGGAAACTTCAGTGGTATTTAAAGTCTTTAGTGCCAACATTCTCAGGACCTGGAAACAGTCTTTCCTAGCATACCCTGTCTAAGGACAGAGTTCCTTTGGTGGGCAGAAGCATGCAACCACAACAAGGGACAGACATTCACTCTACCCCATGCCACCCAGACCCTGACCACAGATGCATCAGACTATGCCTGGGGGGCTCACATGGCTGGAAAATGTATTCAGGGCCCCTGGAGCCCAAGTCACATTCATCTGCACAACAACCAGAATGAGATGCTAGCTGTACAGAATGCCCAGACAGCTTTCAGATCCCTACTCTTTCCAGGACAACTGCTAATAAAAACACACAACACCACAGTTATATGGTACATCAACAAGCGAGGGGAACCCATTCCTACCCACTCTGCAGGTTAGCCTTGGCCCTATGGCACATAGCCTCGGACATCCAAGTCCACCTACAAGCTCAGTTCCTGCCAGGCAAGCAAAACTCACTGGCAGACGATTTAAGCAGAAATCTCCTAGACCCACATGAGTGGAAATTGGAGCCCAGCACCTTCAACCTTCTTATTCAGAAGTGGGGGACTCCAGATTTGGGTCTCTTTGCCTCCCCCTACAACCACCAGCTCAGCAAATTCTGCACCAGGAATCCTCACTGCAAGGCCTGGAAAGTGGATGCCCTATCTTTTCTATGGGAAAAGCTCTCAGTCTATGCCTTTCCCCCTCTGCTCCTTCTCACAAGAGTATTACTCAAGATAAAACAAGACAGGCCAATGACAATTCTGATTGCCCCAGACTGGCCATGCCAGCACTGGTACCCACTCCTGCACAGCCCAACAACGGTGCCACCCTGGTGTCTACACCAAACCCCAACCCTGCTCTCTCAGCAGGAGGGACAGATTTTGCATCCACAATTGCAAACCCTAAATCCTGCAGCCTGGCTTATTCCTTGAATTCTGCCCCAGCAACCCTAAGCAAACAGGTGCTGGACATTATCCTTGAAGCCAGAAGGCCCAGTACAAGGAAATCCTATGCTGAAAAGTGGAAAAGGTATTGTTCCTGGATTTAGTCTAAAGGAGAGGACACAGCACTGCCCACATTACCCATAATCCTGGATTACCTAGCTGAATTACTCGACAGAGGCCTATCCTTCTCCTCCATTAAGATCCATGCCTTTGCCATCTCAGCTCATTACAACACTGAGCCACGCCTATTCTCTCACCCCCTCATCAAACAGTTCCAGAGAGGGGCAAACAACTTAAGGCCACCAAGGAGAGCACCCACCCCCTGCTTGGGACCTTAACTTTGTACTGGAAAAGCTCACCCCCCCCCCTTTGAACTGGCTGCTTCAGCAGAGTTAAAATTCCTCTCTTGGAAAACAGCCTTGCTTCTAGCCATCGTCTAGCGTGGCTCTCACCCAATCCATCCATTTTCCATCCTTCTTCCCTAATCCTCAAAATAAAAGGGAAAGGATACTGCACTCTTTGGACGTGCTGAGACAGCTCAGATTCTACCTTGACAGGACTAAGCGCTTCAGAAAATCTGACCAGTTACTAGTCAGCTTTGCAACAGGGGCAGAGGGCAAGGCCATTTCAAAACAAACAATTTCCAAATGGATAGCACACTGCATCCATTTCTGCTACAAGCACCAAGAAAAGCCAACCCCTCAGGGGGTCAGAACACATTCAACTAAGGCTACATCTACCGCTACAACATTTCTCAGGGGAGTCCTTACCAGGGACATCGTGGAAGCTGCTACCTGGAGATCTGTACACACCTTCACCAAGCATTACCACCTGCCTATGTTTTCCAAATCCAGGGCAGGTTTTGCTACAGCAGTCTTGCAAGGCCTACTAGCCAGCCCTAACTCTTCTTGACTGCCTCCACCCTTCCTTAGCTTTGGGAATCCACCCAAGTGTGATGACTGCAAAAGTGAAACACGAAGAACATAGTACAGTTGTGTACACTTACCATAAATGTAGATGTTCGAGTGTATTCACTGTTGCAGTCCTGGTTTCCCTCCCTTCACCCCCCCCCCTGTTTTTTATTTCTCTGTCTCTCTCTCTCCTCTCTGTGGCTATTACTATTGGTATTGGTATTTACTTTTTACTGGTGGTGTTTTCCCCACCATAACTTACCTCCCTATTTCGGGATCCTGACATTTGGGGCAAGAAAAACTGATGTAATGGCATCGGCTGCCTGTTTTTATACCCCTGACAACCTGATGTCAGCCCTGGAGCGACAGCAAACGACACAGAAATACTAAGTCTCTGGTATTCGGGCCAACTGAGGACTATCTGCAGGCAGATAACCCAAGTGTGATGACTACAACAGTGAATACACTAGAACATCTACATTTATGGTAAGTCTCCACAACTGTACTGTCTTTAAACCTAACTGATGCCCATAAAGATTAAGGTGCCTGCAAAATATCCCAACTAACATCCAAACCAAAGAGTAAAAAGGTCACAAGCACAGACAAATCATTCAATAAAAACTGCAAGAAAAAACTCAGAAAAGCTAGAGTTTTCACTGTGTAATACTGTATACCTCTTGTAATGGAGGCCCATGGAGTATATGCAAATGACCCCTTAAGGACATCAATCGTTTCAGCTGCATGACTTCTGCCATATGTATTTTGCATGTGTTTACATATATTTTGATGAATAGTAGGAAGAACCAAATCCCAAATGTTTAACGTTGAGGGACACCAGTACTAAGGATACCCAGTATAGGAAATCCTTATGTCCATGTTCTTAAATATGTTTCATGTGAAATTTAAGTTTTGAATCAATCTCTTGATTTCTCAGCCTGTTGAATAAATTACAAAAACAGGTCAAACAAACTACTACTTTGGCTGCCTGTAAGACTAGTCTTGATGATTAGATGGATAGACACAAATCTGCATTAGGGTTATCACATACAACTCTCCTTAATTTGGGAGGTGAGCACATTTAGCTGCTTGAAAAGGATGGCAAGAAATTTTAATTGAGTCTACCTAAAGGTGCATATGGCTAAGCATCTTATGGTCCCCATAATGACTTGCATGGTATTGTTCCTGTCGTAGGCTCTGTGCTCATCACTGAGTATATACTGTTTGGTGGTATCAAAAGTGTTTGATAGGCCACATAGTGGTAAAGTTGTGACTTTTACCTTATTGAGGTTTCTGAGTATGTACTCTGTAAACATAGTAGCCTGAAGCCATGATAAGTATCAGGTAGTAAGTGCTGGTTGTTGAGTTATGTTGCAGTCGACTTATGCACCGCATACAGAGGGTTTTTGGTCCTTATTCACCTAATTTATCAATGAGGTCTTGTTATGAAAATGTTGAACTGCTCCAGTTTCCCACAAGACTGGAATAAGTATTTTTGCCAAAAGGCTGCTTTTGTAGAGCCAGGTGAGTCATTTATTAATTGCACGAGATGGCCTTTTGCAAATATTTAGGAACTAGGGCTTCCTAGTTGTGAATGATCATGTGCAGGAACAATAAACAACAGAGCTAAGCATACTTCAAGAACATCAGTTTTAGAGTAGAGTAGAGAAGCAAATGTGTCTGAAGTATGAAATGAATATTTGGGACATCTTTTTTTAGTTTATTTTCAGTAGTATGACCTGCGTGTTTAGTAGAATTCAACACTCCAGAGCTCATTATCAAAATATCTTGCCCTGGTTACAGTGCTTGCATTTATGACTGTTGTACATATAGAGATGTAAGTTAAACACTCTGATACAGTATCCTTTATTAGTTACAACTCCATCTAAATCTGTCTAGCTACAAATTCTATTTGTGGATTAATCATCACAGTCGAAACACGTCTCTGCATCTGCAAACACCCCTCTCCTTCAGTAAATACTTTCTAAGAGAATGTAAAAATTCTAGTAACTTGGCAAAGTATGCCTCATGTGAACATCTGGAAGCCCTCAGCTGGAGGCTATTCAGCAGATTATTGTATAATCACAGGTCTGTCATATATATATTATGCAGATGTTGTCCATGAGGGTTTTCATGAAACTTATAAATTCAAGCTGCACATCACTAAACTGACAGCAAAGTAAATCCTGTAAGTCCAAATAACCATGCCACAGCAGTAATAGTAACCTTTCTGATGCTCCCTATCTACTGGACATAGTGTAAATTTTATTATTATACTGGTATGTGGTTGCAATGGTCAGTCATGTTCTTCAGCATCGCTGCAGATCCCCCCACCCCTATTCCCCATCTTCATTTCCATAAGCACTTTCCAAGGGTAACAGAACTTTTTAATTGTTTTAGCACTACCACAAAGCACACATTACTTGCACATGCAGAAGTTGTTTAGTGGGAATCTGCCCAAGAAATTCATCTGATACTGTATAATTAACTTCTTTTGTATTTCACAATGTGATTTTGCTGAGAAAGTAAGAAAACCAACATGATAATTATTATTTCTCTAGCCAAAAGCATTTTACACTACACTATCTACACAGATATGTGCTTTAAGGATTTATGAAACACGTGAGCTGCAGTGTTAAGGACCAAACTGAGATAGTAAAATATGAGTGAGATTTTCAGTTATTGGTGTAATTGTCCCAACTACAGCAACATTAATGACAAAAGTTGTGAAATGCTCCCTAGTTGCAAGATATAACATTTTTCACATAAGAAATGCAGTGGTCATTGCTGTACCAATTTGTGAATACCATAGTCAAATACAACCTCTTTTGCTTTATGCCAGTTGGATGGAATGGCCATGGTGACCTTCTGTTATCCAGCAGACAAGAGTTTTCAGTACAAGCTGCTAGCAGGGCTCCTACAATGTATCAAAACATGCATCATAAGTAGGCTGAGATAATATATTGATATGTTGTTTTGTTAAGCTTTATGGTCTTTTAGCCTTAAGGAAACTTGATTGCTATTTCCTAGTGCCAGTCCTTCTTACTACCCGTGTATGTATGCCAAGTTTGTTCATGAAAAGTGGTTACTGAACTGCACTTTATAACTTTGAGAGATGTCTGTTAGAAAGTCTGGGCAGACATTGCAAAATGTATCCTTTTCTAGTGCGTGTTAATATTATCAAGTTAACTTTTAGCAAGAGATGACTTGGCGTAGTTTTAGCATCACATAGTATTAGCTCCAGAAACAAACTTTCATACTAAACCGGGTATTGTATTGCTTTGAATAGAAAGCAGAGATCCCCTCAGAAGTCTGTATGACACTGAAAAAAGTGATACTTTCACTAGTCTTGTAGAATAACCTAAACAGCAGGTGTTTCATGTGCCTGCTGTTTAGGTTATTTGTTTTTTTGGCACATGGCTCATCTTCTCTGTCTTCTCATGGCTCTGATGAGTTGGACTTTGATGTGTTCCAGATTCCCATATTTTCTACCCTTGTGGGGAATTTGATCCTTTTGGTGCAACAACTGTCCCAAAAAGTGATGTTAACTTTGGACATTGGGGCCAACAAACTGGGCAATCTGGACAGCAACAAGATTTGGATGCTAATGCTAATGCTTCTAGAAGATGCTTTTCTCCCAGAGGATTTAATCGTGGTACTGGTGATTCCAGACCTAACCATTTCAATTGCCATGAACTGGCCATTGTTAACCTCTGGCTAGATGATTTTGATTTTGCTGATGGTAACTTGGAAATGTTGGAAGGAGGACAGGATTTACTGACCCTGCAACAACAGATAGCAAATTTTGAAAAAAATAAATCTTCAAATTCAAGTCCCTACAGAAGGATAATTACTTCTGAGGGAACGTATAAAATGCCAACATGTTCCTAAAAGGTTACATGTGTAGAAATTTCCTAACACGGTAGAGGAGAACACCCTGTTCCAGCTGTTATTACTTGAACTATTTGATAAAACTGTTTGATAAAATGGGTCTGGAACTCACCAAATTGATTATAAAGGAGAATGAATGACAAATGAACATATTGAGGTCAATTATTTCAGACTCCATTACTGCTACTACCAATAATTTATTATCTTTTCAGTATTAGGAACATGTTAACAACATTTTCCATAAGGTAGATCTTAAGCTGGTGTCGTTAAAGGAAAGGAAGAATAATAAACTTATGAGAGATGACTGTGCTTATCAGAATAAGATGAATAATAAATTAAATAAAATAAATTAAATAAAATTAAATAAAAATAATAAAGGTTGCTCCTCCCTAGACCTTTCCAACTATCGACCAATTGCAATTCTCTCACCCCTCTCTAAGATTCTAGAAAGATGTATTCATCACCAGTTCCTCTCCTATCTCCTCACCAACAACCTTCTCTCCTCAACCCAATACAGATTTCACCACTCACACAGCACCACCACTGCCCTACTCAAATTCACCAATACAATAAACTCACAGGAATCTAGGTAAATTTGCCTCAGATACTTTCCTAGATTTATCCAAGGCGTTCGACACAGTCTCACATAATAAACTACTGTCTTGTCTCTCTGACGTCAACCTTAACAACCCCACCCTCCTGTGGTTTAAAAGCTATTTAGATAACCACCAACAATCTGTCAAATGGCATAACTCTCTATCTCCCCCACTCCCAACCTCCTTAGGTGTGCTGCAAGGATAAATCCTAGGACCGCTTCTTTTTAATATCTTCACAAACCAACTCCACTCAGCTACCTCTAAAGCTGACATAGTCCAATACACTGACAACACAACTCTCATATGCTCTGCACCCAATATTCAACTTCTCCAACAAAAAGCACAAGATTCCTTCTCTGAAATAGAGAACTGGCTTAACAACTCACAACTCATACTAAATCCCATGAAAACACAACTAATGCTATTCCACTCTACTAAAACAAGTAACCTTACCTTCTCTATACTCTCTGCCAACAAAACCCAAATCACCCCCGTCACTGAGGCTAAACCCCTAGGAGTTACCACTGACCAGCAACTCAAATTCACAAAGCACATATCAGCAACCATCACTAAAGTCCACAAAAAGCTAGGTTCCCTCTATCGCTGTAAAAGTTATCTAACCACGGAATCTCGAATTACAATAGCCAGGACCCACCTCCTATCTACTCTACTTTATGCATCACCAATTCTAACTAATCTTTACAAAACTGACCTTAATAAACTTTCCATCTGTTACAACAAAATTGCTAGATTCGCTACCAATGCCAAATCACGATCCCACCACTGCCTTTCCCTACATGCCTTGCACTGGCTTGAATTTCCGAACCTATTAAGGTACCATCAACTCAGCCTAGCTCATCTAATTCCGTACTATCCCGAGATTACCGCTAACCTGACTGGCATTCTGAACTTCTGCAATTCAAATAGACAACTTCGGTCCTCCAACAAAGCCTTAATCGAAACCATCACATGCAAAAACAACTCCGGGGAATCACTATTTGCCCATGAAATAGCAAAAATATGGAACAACCTTCCCCCTGACCTCAGACTACAAAACTCCACACCCTCCTTCAAAAGCCTACTTAAAACATATCTCTTCACCAACCATCTATGCACCTGTAATTGACCCCCTGAAGCCTCGTCCACTTAATATTTCTACACCCCATCTGTCCTGGACAACACAAACAACACCATCTAACTATACCTATCCATGTGTGAGCAATAACCTATATATGAGTGTATGTACGTGTGTGTGTGTGTGTGTGTGTGTGTGTGTGTGTGTGTGTGTGTGTGTGTGTGTGTGTGTGTGTGTGTGTATGTATATATATATATATATATATATATATATATATATATATATATATATATATGTGTGTGTGTGTGTGTGTGTGTGTGTGTGTGTCTGTATATATATATATATATGTATATCTATCTATTATATGTATATATTTATAGATATGTGTTTGTGTGTGTGTGTATATATATATATATATATATATATATATATATATATATCGATGTATCTATTATATGTATGTATATATATATATATATATATATATATATATATATGTGTGTGTGTGTGTGTGTGTGTGTATGTGTATGCATATTGTATCTATACTCTTGCATGTATATTTGCTTGAATGTATATATGGAAAACTTAAACATTTGTATACTCTTAGTCACTTGTGAAATATCTTGCAATGCTCTACCAGGTTCTTATCTAATATCACTGTATATTCTGTACACTTGTATTTTCAACCAAAAGAGGGAATATCCTCTTATTGTATACTAACAGCTGTAAAGTCTACAATCTGTATGCTACTACTCTGTCATGTCTCTCATATAAATTTTTCTTCTCTCTGAAAACTTATGGAGTTTTTCTCCCCAGGACTCTGCTGAAAACAGACACTTGTTGTCCAGTCAGACTATCCTGGCAAACAAATGTTAAATAATAAATAATAATAATAATATATAAGATTGTGTATCCTAAATTAAGGAGCACACAACCAGGAATTATTTGTCAATCGGAAGAGCAGGTTGACAATAATGAGACTGATGAACATCTTAATTCTTCCAACCAGTCTTTCCCTTTGGAACAACAGTCCATGAGACAACCCAAGTGACTGGCCAACAAACAAGGTGGGAATTTTGAGGAATCTGGCCACCTCAGTTATGGATGCCAGAACCAGAATTGGAGACTATACAGCTGTCAATGGTGGTCCCTTCTGGTATTTCCTCTTTTGAGTTATTTCCAGATTTGGAATGTGATTCTTACAAGAGAAGTACTGTGTCTGTTTCTTCCTGTCTCAAGTGTAAGATTTTTAATTTCACAGATTTACTGATTGGCCTGGTTCACCACAGCCTGTTTGTCAAAGGTTTCAATTTCAGTCCTTCTGGGAGGGCTACTATATTTGACATCTTGGTTGATTTGAAAGTTTTCATCAGGAAATTGAATCTACAATTTGTGTTAGATTAGATGATGGAAATGAGATCTGCAACAATGAACTGGTATTTAAAACAAAAAGTATGTATAATCCTCCTCTTCATCCAGTTTTATAAGCTTTCAAGAGATGATGTGAGAAGGAAATTAGGTGTTTTTGAATGGAAGGGAGACTCCCTCTTTCCACAGTCTTTCTCATGAGGAGAAAGCTATTTTGGATGAGCTTGCTTCCAGTACAAATATCTTGTGTATGAAACCAGACAAGGGTGGTGGTTTGGTTTTAGCGGGCATGGTCAATTATCAGGAGAGGATGCATTCTATTTTAGTTGATAATGACTCATATCAAGTAGTTTCTAGTAGTGAAATAGCAGCTTACAACATGATATTATTTTAACGAACTTTCCAGTTTCTAAGGGTTGATAACCCAATTATTCAAAAAAATGTTCAGCATCCCTAAGATTCATTCTGAGATAAACAATCCACCCCCTACAACTGATTGTGTCTGCTGGAGGTTGTATCACTGAACCCTTCCCTAGATTTATAGATATGAGGTTGAGGAACTTATTAGCCAATTCTTGGCATATCCTAGGAGACTGCTGGGATTTTCTTGATGAACTCAGGAACATTCATGTAGATGAGGAATGTTTGTTGGTTACCATGGATATAAAGAATTTATTTTCTGTTATACCACACAACCAAGGGTCAAGGTGGTTTGTTGATATTGTGGTACAACATGACATACTTCAGACATGGATGTTAGGCTAATACAAGAATTTATGGATATAGTTCTTCACAATAATTTATTTTTTTTTATGGCAAATATTTCAAGCAGTCAAAAGGCATAGCTATGGGGGCCATCTGCATCCCCATTTGTCCTAACTCAGTTCTTTATTGGTGGGAGAAAGAGGTGGTTTTCAAACTGCATAATTTTAGGATATAACTGGCATATTTTCTTTATTTGGGCAACATCTTTTTAATTTGGAAGGGAGACCCTTTTTACCTTCAGGAATTTATTGGAGAATTAGAAATGACACCCTCTTTTTAAAATTTACTTTTGACTATAACAAGGAAAAAAATACATTATCTCAATATTAATATTATGAAGGGAAAACAAGGTAATTTTGAAACTAGAATTTATTGGAAACTAATTTTCAGTAATTCCTTTTTGCACTTCAGATGTCCCATGCACCAAAATAGGGGGTTAGTCACGAGTCAGTGCATCGGGGTCTTTAGGTTAACATTGAACCATGAGCAGTGTTTAGCTGACTTAGAGATCTTCAGGGACATGTTTAGGGAAAGAGGTTACCCCGATGGCCTGCTTGATGTTAGCATCAATAAAGTGCTTGATCTGAAGAGTGGGAGGTACGTCCCTATCATTCAAATGGGCATGCAGCATATTGTGGGAACACAAAAAAACACTGGGTTGGATTCATCTGCTGTTACAAACAGAATTTTTAACTACATGGTCTTATATTATTCTATGGATTCTGGTAGTATTAAAAAGATTGTACAGAGAAATTGGAATATTTTAGAAGGGATTGGTGACTCCAGGGTGTTTTTTTTTCTGAGCCCCCTAATTTTTTGTACAAGAACCAAAGAAGCATTAAAAACATTTTGGATTAACCTATTACTTATAGTTTTCACCCCTCATATAACACACTTAAATGTGGTAATTGTAACCAGTGCACATTCAGTGACACTGATGGGTATGAAGGAATTCTAGATATTATTAAAAATGGTCATTGTAACTGCAGTTGTGATAAGATTGTTTACCTTGCTAGCTGCTGTTCTTGTCCCACCTTCTATATAGGAAGAACAGACAATGCTGTAAATAAAAGAATATATCAACATAATTACAGCATCAGCAAGCAAGATGACAAGAGTGCATCAGCTAGGCACTCTCTAATTTGTAATAATTTTCTAAAGGTAAGTTGTCTATATTAGATAAAATTCATTTTACTGCATTCTTTGGCGACTGGAGAAATAAGTTATATAAAGAAATGATCTGGCAGTTATGGATGGATGCCACACCATTTCCAGGCCTTAATGATTTTATCTCTATATACAATGAACTTAAGAAGCATGCTATGAGCATTTAACAGTTGTTAATTATTTTTTAGATTTTTTAATGGTGTATTTAGATCATTTTTTTGTATTTATTTAATGATTCAGTAGTGACTTTTCCATCTGGATATTTTTTAAGGAATGATGAATTTGGTCTGTGCCATGGATTTTTTTGAGGGAAAGGGTAGGTACTACTTAAACTGGATGAATGGTTTATACAAGTGTGATTCTGATGAAGTCTTGTTAGGGGGACAAAAGCACTGAATCTACTTGAATTTATTTCATTAAACTGTAACCCTTACAGTTAACCTTGAATTGGTCATTCTTTTTGCAGTACTAGTCTTGTAGAATAGGTCTTGCTTCCTAATCTGAGGATTTCCCTTATGTATTCAGTTTTAAAACTACAAAAGACAGTATTTTAATTCACTGATAGGGCAAATTAATAAGGTTTATAGGGACAACATTGTTCCTGTTTCAACTAGATATTGAAATCAGTAATATCTGGACTTCCTATGCTGACGTTCTGAGCTCTATTACATCATCACTATGTGACCTGCTAAGTGTTATATATCTACCTTATTAATGATATAAACAATGTATTTATGTAATGTAGCTTCAGAGGACTAAGACAAGTTTAGAAGGAATCTGTGAAAAGTAGGAACTATGTCTACTATAGCCTCAACTTTCTTAAAAATAACTTAAATAAGTAAAATAAAATAAAATGAGTCTAGACTGTGCTGATGTGATCCTTCTTTAACAACCCCACATTGATAAAGTTCACATAGGAATAAGTCCCCAGTTTCACACTGATTAGCATATTTTTATTAACCCTATTACTTTGCATAGTATGTATGTTTTTTAAACAAAAAACATCTTTATTAAGTTATCATGTATGACACAGGCAATCTTAGTTTTATATAAGTAAAAATAAACCATAGTGACACAATCTCAGTTGCAAACATTATACATTACAAAGCATGCCGACACAACTGTAGCTGTAAACATTATACATCACTTGTAATATATCCAGCCATTGTCAGTCAACCATTATATAACTCATTCAGTTCCTGCCTTCTTTTAAACCGTGTTCCTCCTCTACATGTATTGATCCCACACTTCCTATGTTTTCCTATATAATTTGATCCTACCCTTTTCTAAAGATCCCAATTCCAGTTGTTTTATCTCTATTACTATCTCTATAACTATCTTCACTATCTTCACTACTTCTAGTAAAGTTGGTTTAGACTTTGATTTCCATGTTCTAGTAACTGCTTTTTTGACAGCCGTCATAATTAGACTCAGCAAGGCCTTACTATGTCTAGGCAGTTGTAATGTTGTATCACATTTCCTTAGTTACAATTTACTCACCCAACATCTCCAACAGAACAGTCTGCAGGGAATCTTTAAAGTCTGCCAACTCACTACGCTCCCAGAAAATATGTTCCCAGTTACCTCTTTCCTCCACATCCCACCTCCAACATTTGCTGTCTACTTAAGGAAAAATTCTTTGGAGTCTACTCGGGGTATAAAATACCTATGTAAACACTTCCAAGCAAAGATCCTAAATCTTCAAGACTTTGTTGCATATTTGGGAGATATACATATATCACCCCATTGTTTCTTTGTGAGATGCTTATCTAATCTCTCTTCCCAAGCCTTTCTAACATCCTCTGATTGATTCTTATGGTTCTCATGCAATATTTTATATACTCTGTGATGATAGGAGGTACTGCCAGCTATGCCAGGGAGAAATAGGGCAGAGTATGTATGACTTGTGCAAGCACATCTAACTGGAATTTTGTAAATAATTCTATGTCATTAGTATATCAAACTGATCTGTATAGATGTTTGTGCTTAAAATGTATTTCTGAGCTCTGCTTGTGTTAATTAAATTAAAATGTATCAACAGTGCACCCTGGTGAAATGAAGAGAAATGTACATGTATTTTGGTATCTGAATTAAATATATATGTTTTAATAGAGGGCACTGGAACAGCAATGGTTAACCAGTTGGCTTACTTTAAGAAGAATAAGGGAAATGTAAATGAGCTGTCAAATCATTGAACGGTACCCGATAGTGCTGACTAGGCCCAGAGACGGTAGGTCTGAGAGCAGCCATTATCTGTTAGCGTTTGTAAAGAAGGGGGAAGTGGTGTAAATGTTTCTGGCTCCTAGGCATTGCCATAAAAGCTCTAGATGTGTATTATAGCAGTCTGCTAAAGTCCTGTCTCAAACTTCAGAAGGAGATATTGTAGGAACCTAAAGTCAGGTGACCAGATGAGGTTATTCTGCAAGTCGTCTTGGATATTATATTTTACAGGAAGTAATCTAAGAATATAGAGTATTCTGTTTGGGAATCCTGACTAGAAAGACTACTCATGTATTTCATCTTGCCTTGTTCAAGTAAGTTACTAGGGAGCAGTAAAATTCTCTTTGATTCAGTCAGGAATATAGTGAAGCTTATTTTAGAGATTGTTTTTCTTTATTTGCATGAGTCTGTTCATCAGTGTTGTTTTCAATATTTTCTGTGATTTGAACGCTGTAGTATACTGTGGATATATATTTAGTATTTTCTTATTCTTTTATTATTTATTATTAAATATATTTAAACTTTTCATTCTAGCTGGTCCTTTTTAGAAAGTATTAACCTTTGAGAGTACTTATATTCATTTGGTGGCACTGTGTGGTCCACTCCAGAAGGCCTAGCCATCTTGGTGAACTACTACCATTTGTATTAATATTAATGTTACACAGTATAATTGGACACATTTTGTTAAGGGCCTTAGAGTAGCTGATTGTGGAGTGTCTGGTGGCAGTGAATCTACCTTATAGTCTGGACAGAAGGGGGCATAGCTAGTAAACCTGTGCCTGCATTTCCCAGGTGTGTTTATGTGTGTGTGAAAATTAAATCTCTCAGTGTTTGTGTGTCAGCTACTTGGGGGGCAGGGACGTGACCACTGGGTTTACAGAGAGGGTGCTGGAGGGCTTGGCTTGGACAGTCAGCTGAGGACCTATGCCTACAAATGTATCAGTGGGGAGTCTATTGGGGAGCTGGAGGGAGACAGATATAGAGACATTCAGACTCCAGGCTGAGTGTGTTCCCTGTGTGTTCTTAAGGGAAATTGTACTTGATGCAGAGAGGTCTGCATCTGGAAATACTGAGTGTATCCATTTGTATTCCAAGTGTACGTCTCTCTCCAGTGTCAGTGGTGAGGATTCAGGCTCCTTGATTACTGACCCAGTGTGGGGATGACACATAGTGGTGCCCATCACATAGTGGCAGCAGTGGTGGGCATCACATTTAATTAGTGGCAGTGTGGTGGGTTTATCACATGCTCACATACTGTTGAGCAATGGTGTGGATATTGAATTCCTGAAGCCTGTAAGCAGTGTCATTAAAGAAAGGTGTACTCTCTGCAGCCACATGGTAGACATTCAGTTTCATATCACAATAGTTTTATTTATTTTTTTTTTGTTAGCTTAGTTTGTCAGGGAGAGGATGAAAGAATGTCAACAGAGGATTATAGCAAGCTGACAAGGAACCAGTTGGCTAAGTTGTGCCAAGCGAAAGGACTGGGGCACGCCAACCTGATTAAAGGGGAAATGATTTCAGCCTTAATCACAACTGCATCACAGACCAGCAACCAGGAAGACAAATAGACTGACATTGGGGATGTACAGCTCCCAGAAATAGAACAGTTCCTCTTTTCCTCAGAGGACTTAAAAATCCATCTGGAGTTAAAGAGATTTGAACAGGAGGCCAAACATTTGGAATTAGAATCAGCAGAGAGACTGTGGCATTTGGAGGTTGAACTAGAATCAGCAGAGAGACTGGGGCATTTGGAGGTTGAACTAGAATCAGCAGAGAGACTGGGGCATTTGGAGGTTGAAGTAGAATCAGCAGAGAGACTGGGGCATTTGGAGGTTGAAGTAGAATCAGCAGAGAGACTGTGGCATTTGGAAGATTTGAAAGAACATGCAAATAGTCTAATGTTGACCAAGGGCTCTGGGTACAGTTCCCTTGCCCCCTTACTCCATGGTAAAGCTGTAACTGTTGTTTCTAAATTGTCTGATACTGATGGTTTAAATTATGATCAAATTAAGCACTGTTTATTACAATGTTTTAAGTTAACACCTGAAGCTTACAAAAAAAGTTTCATGAGCATAGACAGATGAAAGTGTATGTGATTATATTGCTGAACTAAGTGCTTATTTTCATAGGTGAGTGAGTGGGTGCCAGGCCACCACTTTTGAAAAGTTGGCAGACCTTTTGTTGAGAGAACAAGCCCTTAACACTTTGCCTGAGGACATGAGAATCTGGGGATAGGCAAGGAATGCAACTCTGCAGTTGAGTTGGGGAAAAATGGAGACCTATACCTAGCAAGCAGGGCATCACTGCACAGGAAAGGGATACCCAATGCTGCACATAGATGTAAGGGAACCCATGGTGGGCAGCCTAAACCATCCCAACAGAGTCTGCCAGTAACTGGGGAAGCCATTAGTTCAGATATATGGCCAGGATCAAGGGTTAAATGTTTTAAAAGTAACCAGTGGGGCCATGTAGCATATAGATGTTTACGGAAGCAAGGTGGGGAACCAAAGGTGTGGGAGGCAGCAAGTGGGAATAACGAAAGCCAGTGGTAAGTTGTCTGGAGACAACAGGGGTACCAAACTACCAGCAGAGTTTATATCCAATCTTGGTACATGGAAAACAGGCCACTGCCAAGAGAGAGAGACAGCCTCTTATATAACCATTGTTAACCCTGCAGTGGTTAAAGAGAAGTTCTTGCTTGGGCAGTCCAATACAGTCAGAGCTTTAGGAGGGAACCCATTCCAAATGTCTTTTGACAGGGTTCACCTTGACTGGGAGGGTGGAAAAGGAAGCAAGCAGGTAGGTGTGTTTGAGGATATCCCTGCAGATGTCCTGATGGGAAGTGATTCTGACAATGCAGCACCTTGTGTACATGCAGTGACATGCAGTCAGGCTTGGAGACAGGCATGTGGGTCTGGTAGCCTGGGGTGACCCAGACAGACTGCACACCTGAAGCCAGGACTGGTGATGTGGCTACTTCAGAGAGGGAGCTACCTTGTAGTAGTGAGACTGAAAGTGAGCCACAGCTGCTGGTGGGTACTGATGTTCCCATGGACCGAGTGACTGTAAGGGCAGAGGTGAGTAGTAGTACCCAGGCTGACAGTGAGGCACAGCTGTCAGAGGATACCAGAGTTCCTGTGGAAGGGGAACTGGGAAGAGTTGCAAAGAGAGGGTTAAGACAGGCTCAGATGTTCTTCGTGTTTCACTGTTGTAGTCCTAACATGTGGGTTATCTGGCTCCCGGTAGCCCTCAGTCGGCCCAAATACCAGAGTCCTTGGTATATGACATGGGCTGCCATGAGTTGTAAACTGATGTCAGAATGTCAGGTATAAAGGGAGGTGTCCGGTGCCATTTCCCCAGTATTTCTTGCCATGGAGCCCAAAGCAGATGCAATTCACACTAGTGCCGGTTGGCCATTTACCTTCTTTCTGCATTCCGACTACCAAGTTGAAGACGCCTTCAGATAAGTACCCCGTTGGGGATCCTCTTTTCTTGCTTTAACGAATGTCAGGTAAAGCTAATAACTGTCTTGCCTGTGAAAAACAGATTCTGCACCGTGATTTTCATTCCTGTTGTATTGGGCCTTGAGCACGATGTCCCTAACTCTCATCTCTGTGCTTCCTTCAACCGGCGTACCATATGCCGTAGAGCTAAGATTTTATATAAGCATTTCGGAGTCTGGCCTTAGTTCATCGGTATGGAGTCTTCTGGTCTCCCAACTTCGGATATACCTAGGAAATGCAAGGACAAGGACCGCAACAGGCCTAGGGTTAAAGCTGCTGACGATGCACCAGTGAAATTGGTCGTCGGCCCAGCGGTAGCTAGTGAGACACTTTCGCAGCCTCTACAGTCCACAGAATTTCAGCCACAGGCCTCTGCCGAGACCTTTATGGAGTCCTCCATGCCGTAGGCTGCTATCTTGTCTTCAGACCCTCCGCCTGTCGACGTTTCAAGTGGGTTGAGAGCCGCTATGCAGGCACCAGCTTCTGATGCCTCTTCTCTTCGACATGAGACCAGAGCCAGACTGACTAGCTTAGTTCTGACTGCTGCAGTTACTAGGCGTCCCGAGTCCCTCCGGATTACTAGTAAACCTTTCAGCCGCAAATCTACCCACAAGCGGACATTGGCCTCCTCTCCTGTGCCTCAGTCCCAGTTGGTAAAGATGGCTGGTGATCTTCTTACCCTTATTAAGGGCTTTCATCTCCCCCTTCCAAGAGAGCTAGGGAATTGTCTCCTGATGTTTTGTCTGAATCAGATTCTGAGGTTTCCAGTATCTCTGCTGGTGAGGAAGGAAATTCTCAACTATTTTCTGGTTTGAGGATTCTGATGCTGAGGATTCTATCCTGTTTGCCTCCCCTCCAGAAGATTTTTCCTTTGGGGATACTTTGAATACTCTTAAGGAGCACTTTAAATGGGAAAGTCAGGATTTCCCTCAGTCTAAGAAGAGGATCCGGGAATTTTTAGATTTGCCACAGCATAAACCTCTGGCTATACCTCCTGTTTTGGAAGTTGTGCATGATGTTTTCATGGAAAATTCTTTAACTCCTAATTCTGTTCCTCCTGCTCCCAGAAAACCTGATAGGTATTACAAGATTCCTGATTCTCATCAATTTCTTTTTCGAAACCCTACTGCTGATCTTGAGATTATTTCTCAAGGTCCCAAGGGTGTTAAGGCTACTATTGCTAAAACCCCTGTACCTTCTGATAAGGAGTCTAGGGCCTTGGACAGGTGGGGAAAAAAGGTTTATACCTCTGCAAATCTTGCTTACAAGATTTACTAAATTCTGCCACTCTGGTTAATAAGCATTCTCTTCATTGTGGTTTTGACACCTTGGAGGCTTCCTGCAAAGCAGCAGCCACTGGTTCCATTATTAGAAGGCATGCTTGGCTTAGAGAGAAGCCTCTTTCTGAACCTGTAAAATCTAAATTGCTGGATGTTCCTTTGCACAAAGACATCCTTTTTAGTAAGAAGGCTGAGGAGGTACTGAAAAAGTTGGAGGATAAGGCGAAATCTATGCAAGTTGTAAAAGATTTCCTTCAGGTTCAGCCTCCTCGGTTTAGCAGGCATTATCCTTCCAAGAACTGGTCTTTCCCTGATCCTGGCAAGCAGGGTTGCTCTAGGCCTAGGGGTTTCAGATCTTCCAGAGAACAGACTTCTGCCCCTCAAAGGACTAAACAATGGCATCCTTTTACTGCTAAATCGGGGAGTTCTAAGCCAGCTTCCCAAAGCAAGCATTCACAATGACTCCGGCCTTCTTGTGCCTACTTCTGCGGGCCCAGTGTTTCCTTTGGGGGGAAGGTTAGCCAGGTTCGCAGGGGTATGTTCAACCATCACAGATGACAAATGGGTACTCAGCATAGTAAACCAAGGTTACAAGTTATATTTTCACACTTTCCTTGTTCTACAAGGTTACTCAGACATTCCCAGAACTCTCAGGGCAGAGGTAGAGAATCAAATTTCTTCTCTACTGACTATGGGGGCTATAGAGCCAGTTCCTGCAAATCAGGCAGGCCTAGGTTGTTACTCAAGACTTTTTCTGTTACCCAAACAAGGGGGCACCTGGTGCCCTATTCTGGATCTGTCTATTCTAAACACTTTTCTGGTGATTCAAGATGCTCACTCTTCAACAGTTACTGCCAATGCTGGGCAAGGATTCATGGCTGGTAACTTTGGATCTCAAGGATGCTTATCTGCACATCCCAATAAGGGAAAGTTGCAGGTAGTTTCTTCGTTTCAGGGCTGGGGAGCAACACTTCCAATTCTTTGTGCTGCCCTTTGGCTTATCTGCTGCTCCCAGAGTTTTCACAACTCCAACCATTGCTTTTTGCAGGCAGAGGAACATTCAAGTTTATCCTTACCTGGACGACTGTCTCATTCAAGCAAACTCCCCAGAACAGTTAAAAAGGATTTGGACTTTGTGAAGAACATTCTCACTTCTTTGGGTTACACTCTCAACGAAAAGAAGTCAAAGTTGGTTCCTACAAGGGAGATTGTTTACCTGGGAGCGAGTCTGAGTACAGCCACCCAGATGGTATTCCTGCCTCAAGACAAACAACGAGATCTGTCAGCTTATTTCAAGGACTTGGCAAGCATGACCCAGATCTCTGCAAGGCAATTCCTGCAAGCACTGGGGTTCATGGCTTCATGTATCCCGATGATCCCATATGCAAGGCTGTATATGGGAAAACTTCAATGGTATCTCAAGAACCTTTGGTGTCAACACACACAGGACTTAGACTTGATTCTTCCCCGATTCCCTGTCTACAAATGGAGTTTCTCTGGTGGGTGACAGCCTGTTCTCAGAACAAGGGTCTGTCTTTCCACCCACCACCTGCCAGCCAGACTCACCACAGACGCCTCAGATTATGCATGGGGGGCACATCTGGAAGGCAGGGGCATACAGGGGACTTGGTGCACTCAACAGATTCATCTGCACATAAACTTAAAAGAATTGATGGCAGCACAGCAGGCCTTGCTGGCTTTCAAGGACCTACTCTACCCAGGGACTCTTCTGATCAGGACAGATGACACCACAGTTGTGTGGTACATCAACAAACAGGGGGGACTCACTCTTACCCTTTGTGCAGACACAGCATGAGACTATGGTCCTTAGCAGCTTCCATGGGCATACATCTCATAGCCCAGTATCTTCCAGGAGGCTAAACTCCTTGGAGGATCAGCACACAAACAGGAATCGATGTAAGGAACGTAGCTGGAACAGCAAGCCTGGAAATAGCAATAGAATCCACCACAGAATCCACCAACATTAAAAATACTTCTTTATTGCACGATACCCACGAAAAATGTAAAACAAACACTAGTTAAGCGCTTTCATCTGCCATGCGCAGACTTCATCAGAACTAGTGCTTACATCCATTACAAGATTTTTAAAACCAAACTTGGCGCCAAAACTCTTAATGCTTTTAAAGATACACTGTATCTTATTCTCCCTACATATACATGTCAATAAACTATTAGTATACAATACTGTGTGCTGTTATACTAATATGAACTAATAATATATTTGTAAACAACCTAAAAATACTACCTAATAATACTTTTAAAATATTGGTATAAATTTCTAAAAGTCCATATATGAAATATATTAATACAAGATAATCAACTGTACCTCAATGTTAATATTAAAAATGTTTAAAACATTTAAAACAAATATTGGGACTTGCAATGAATTAGGAGTCCATAATCAAAAACGGTTTAATACTAATATATTCATTTATACCTGGACTCCTTGTAGAATCAGTCAGCATCTGCCATTTACTTTCCTTACAAGCTAATCTTGTTTTCCAATCACCTCCATATAATGTGTCCTGCTCTTGATCTATAATAAAAAATAAGAAGATGTGATTTTCCCCATGTTCCTTAATGTGTCTATATAATGTGTTTTACTATCTTTGACCTGTATTCTATAGTAATGTTCATAAATGCGTTTCTTCAACTGCCTTTTTGTTTTGCCTATATAATAGGCTGAACATATCTTACATAAGGCCAAATAAACTATATGTTTAGTGTTACAGTTTCCACCTCTACTTCTAATCAATGTATGATTTACATCCCCTAGTTTAACCTCAGTACTCTCATTAATATATCCACATTGATTACATCTTCCACATTTCCTTGTTAACACATTTCCTTGCTTCTTTAATATCTTATTATTATTTACTTTTTCTAGTAGTCTTTTAATATTAGGACCCGTCTTATATACTATTCTCGGTGAATCTCCTAAAATTGTTCTATTCGATTCTACTACAGTTATCAAATCCCAATATTTATTAATAATTTCTTTAATCCTATTACTATATGGTGTGTAGGTGATTACACATACTCTACCCATGAAACCCGGGTTGGTGTTACAGCTCTCTTTAACACTCAAGGTATTACCCAATAATGGTTTAAATTTGTGACCCCATTGTGTTGTAACTATTGGAAATAGTTTGAGAAAATTTTCTCTGTTAAGTTGGGACAAAATTGTACTTATATTAGACATGATGGGTTTGGTTTTTGATTATAACTACTTAACATTTGAAGGTGAATTTTTTAGACAGAGCAAGGGTGTTGCTATGGGCGCTTCTTGCACCCCTATATTTGCCAACCTCGTCATGTCTGATTGGGAAAATGAGTTTATTGTCAACAGTGAATATTATCCTTACATAACCTTCTATGCAAGATTCCTTGACGACATTTTTATTTTATGGAATGGAACTAATGAAAAAATCATGGAATTTTTAGAGTATATTAATGGAACCACACAATTTCTTAAATTTACGCATAAAATTAGTAATCAAGGTATTGCATATTTGGATATATACATTAGTTTAACTACGGATGGTTTTACATCTAGAGTACATCGTAAAAATACATTTTCTAATGACTATTTATATTTCACTAGTGAACATCCACCATATATATTTAAAAATATAGTCAAAGGACAATGTATTCGTGGTGCTAGGATGTCGTTGAGTAAAGAATTAGTGGAACAGGAAATGAAGTTAATATATAACCTATTTATGAATAGAGGTTATCCACTACGAATGTTACAGGACACAATTGAATATGTTACAACACAATGGGGTCACAAATTTAAACCATTATTGGGTAATACCTTGAGTGTTAAAGAGAGCTGTAACACCAACCCGGGTTTCATGGGTAGAGTATGTGTAATCACCTACACACCATATAGTAATAGGATTAAGGAAATTATTAATAAATATTGGGATTTGATAACTGTAGTAGAGTCGAATAGAACAATTTTAGGAGATTCACCGAGAATAGTATATAAGACGGGTCCTAATATTAAAAGACTGCTAGAAAAAGTAAATAATAATAAGATATTAAAGAAGCAAGGAAATGTGTTAACAAGGAAATGTGGAAGATGTAATCAATGTGGATATATTAATGAGAGTACTGAGGTTAAACTAGGGGATGTAAATCATACATTGATTAGAAGTAGAGGTGGAAACTGTAACACTAAACATATAGTTTATTTGGCCTTATGTAAGATATGTTCAGCCTATTATATAGGCAAAACAGAAAGGCAGTTGAAGAAACGCATTTATGAACATTACTATAGAATACAGGTCAAAGATAGTAAAAACGCATTATATAGACACATTAAGGAACATGGGGAAAATCACATCTTCTTATTTTTTATTATAGATCAAGAGCAGGACACATTATATGGAGGTGATTGGAAAACAAGATTAGCTTGTAAGGAAAGTAAATGGCAGATGCTGACTGATTCTACAAGGAGTCCAGGTATAAATTAATATATTAGTATTAAACCGTTTTTGATTATGGACTCCTAATTCATTGCAAGTCCCAATATTTGTTTTAAATGTTTTAAACGTTTTTAATATTAACATTGAGGTACAGTTGATTATCTTGTATTAATATGTTTCATATATGGACTTTTAGAAATTTATACCAAGATTTTAAAAGTATTATTAGGTAGTATTTTTAGGTTGTTTACAAATATATTATTAGTTCATATTAGTATAACAGCACACAGTATTGTATACTAATGGTTTATTGACATGTATATGTAGGGAGAATAAGATACTGTGTATCTTTAAAAGCATTAAGAGTTTTGGCGCCAAGTTTGGTTTTAAAAATCTTGTAATGGATGTAAGCACTAGTTCTGATGAAGTCTGCGCATGGCAGATGAAAGCGCTTAACTAGTGTTTGTTTTACATTTTTCGTGGGTATCGTGCAATAAAGAAGTATTTTTAACGTTGGTGGATTCTGTGGTGGATTCTATTGCTATTTCCAGGCTTGCTGTTCCAGCTACGTTCCTTACATCGATTCCTGTTCGTGTGCCAGTTTTGGTTTCTTAGTTTAGACAGTCTGTTTCTATTTTTTTCCTTGGAGGATCAGTTGAGCAGACATGTTCTGGATCCTCATGAGTGGCAACTGAACAAGATAATTTTCCATCGCATCACTCAGCATTGGGGCACTCCTCAGGTGGATCTTTTCTCCTGTCACACCAGTCATCTCTTTCCAACCTTCTGCACCAGGGAGTTTCACAACAAAGCATGGAGAGTGGACGTTTTGTCCTTCCCATGGACACAACTCTCAATTTATGCCTTCCACCCTCTGCCTCTTCATCCCAGAGTGCTGCTAAAGATAAGGCATGAAAAACCAAAAGCTATTCTGATAGCACCAGATTGGCCCAAGCAGCATTGATATCCCCTTCTTCGCAGCCTTTCCCAGGCTCAGCCTTGGCATCTTCCCCTGTTACCAGATCTGTTGGTTCAGGAAGGGGGAAAGTTTATTCATCCTCATCTTCACACTCTCCATTTAATTGCCTGGCTAATACATTAAATCTTTCCCAGCAGGTGGTTGAAGTTCTTCATGAGGCCAGGAGGATTAGCACCAGAAAATTCTATGCAGATAAATAGAAGAGATTTTGCTCTTGGATGCAGGCTAAAGGAGAAGAGTCATCCCAACCTTCTCTTTCCCTCATTCTTGATTATCTAGCAGGTTTCCTTATTGGTGGACTTTCCTTTTTTTCAATTAAGATTCATGTTTCAGCAATTTCTGCTCATTGTTCTTTTGAGCAACCTATTTTTTCTCATCCCTTGATCAAACAGTTCCTGAGGGGAGCTAGCAATCTTAGACCTCTCAGAAGAGCTCCTGCTTGGGATCTTAATTTTGTCCTCGAGAAGCTGACTCTTCCTCCCTTTGAACCTGCTGCCTCTGCAGACTTAAAGTTCCTTTCATGGAAGACTGCCTTTCTTTTGGCTATTACTTCCGCCAGAAGGGTTTTGGAGCTGCAAGCCTTAATGGCAGTAGAACCTTTCATTCATTTTCATACAGACCGGGTTTCTCTGAGAACTAATCCCTCCTTTATGCCTAAGGTGGTTTCCAGTCTGACACTTAACTAGTCTATTCATCTGCCTACATTCTTCAATAACCCCCAGAATAAAGGGAAAAGATTCTGCACTCCCTTGATGTGCACAGACAGTTGAGATTTTACTTAAATAGGACTAAACCCTTTCGGAAGTCTCAGCAGTTTTTGGTTAGTTTTGCTCCTGGGGCTCAGGGTAAAGCTATTTCCAAACAAACCATCTCCAAATGGATTGCTCATCGTATTCAGTTTTGTTACCTGCAGCATGGATAGGTTTCCCTCCAGGGTATTAGGACCCATTCTACTAGAGCAGCCTCTACCTCTGCAGCTTTTTTGAGAGGTGTGCCTACTAAGGACATTCTAGAAGCAGCCACTTGGTCTTCTGTCCATACTTTCACAAAGCATTACAACCTATCTTTGTTTTCTAAGTCTAGGGCTGGTTTTGCCTCTGCAGTTTTGCAAGACCTCCTTATCAATCCTTAATCTGTGATTCTTCCTCCACCCTTTTGTTTTCTCCCTGGGCTTTGGGAATCAGCCCATACGTTAGGACTGCAACAGTGAAACACGAAGAACATAGTTCAGTTGTGTACACTTTCCATAAATGTAGATGTTCGAATGTATTCACTGTTGCAGTCCTGGTTTCCCACCCTCCATTCCCCCTTTTTTCCTAAGGCACAGACTACTTATGTTATTTTTTGGATGGCTTTTTTCCAAGGTGTTTCCTTCCTGGTTTGGCCTTCTTTTGGGGGCTCCTGACAGTTAAGTCAAGAGAAGCTGAGGAAATGGCATCGGCCGCCTCCCTTTATACCTGACATTCTGACATCAGTTTACAACCGACGGCAGCCGATGTCATATACCAAGGACTCTGGTATTCGGGCCGACTAAGGGCTACCGGGAGCCAGATAACCCATATGTTAGGACTGCAACAGTGAATACACTCGAACATCTACATTTATGGTAAGTGTACACAACTGTACTTTGAGACCCTACATTACAAGGATTGAGGGACATAACTAGGGAGGCAGTTGATTCTCAAGGAAAAGGGGATTCTATATACTGGAACAAAGGATTACTGTATAGAGAGTGGACACCTGAGGGAGGGCTAGAAGGTGAGGTAATACAGCAGTTGGTAGTGTCCAGAGCCTACTGTCTGACATTTCTAGTCGTAGCCCATGACATTTGCTTTGCAGGTCATATGGGCATAAAGCGTGCCAAGACACATATTATGCAGAACTTTTATTGGCCTGGGATTGCCAGGGATGTAACAGGGTACTGCAGGACCTGTGAGCAGTGCCAAAAAAATAGGCAAAGCAGGAGACAAAGTCAAAGCTCGTTTGATGCCTTTTCCTGTGATAGAGGAGCCATTTCAGGGGGTAGCTATGGATATTGTGGGGGCTCTGAGCACCCCAAGTTCCACAGGGAAGAAGTGTATCCTATTGGTAGTAGATTATGCTACTAGGTACCCTGATGTGGTGGGTCTGTCCTCCATCTAGGCAGAGAAGGTGGCAAATGCTTTGCTAGAGATTTCCAGCAGTATAAGTTTCCCAAAAGAAATACTGACTGACAGATGTCCCAATTTCATGACAGACCTTTTGGCTTATTTGTGGGAGCGCTGAGGTGTGAAGCGCTTAAAGACCACCCCCAAATTCGTGGGTGACTTATTTTTGATTTGGAATAGTACACTTGAAGAATTAGAATTATTTTTACACTATTTAGAGGGTACAACTGCTTTTTTATGATTTACCCTCAATAGTTCACCTGTTTCTATAGATTTTTTAGATATTAGATTGAACAGGAATGTTGAAGGTGCTATTGAGACTTCAATTTTCAGGAAGTCATGTTGGAAGAATTACTATTTGAATCATAGCAGTGTGCACCCTAAATGAGTATTTAAAAATATTGCTAAAGGGTAAGCACTTAGAGCCTCCAGGCTCTGTACTACTAATGTAGATTTTCATAACGAACTAGGTTTATTAGAGTATTGGTTAGAGTCTTTAGGTTATAAAAATAATGAATTAACAGAAGTGTTTGATGAGGTGATAGCGTTAAGGGATACACAAGGGAAGCTGTGGTTGTTTAGAGAGTTTAATCAAACAGCGTCTCCCAGCAATGTGAAGTCAGGCTCTCTGAGGGTCTGCCTAAGATATAGTAGTGATGTTAATGCTATCTGCTGTATTATTGAGGACAATTAGAAGATACTATTAATAGATGATAAGCTAAAGAAGTTTATTGATACTAAGCCCTCTTTTGTCTTTAAGAACAATTTTAATTTGAAAAGAATGCTTTGCATAGGTTCATAGGTGTGTACTAGGCTAATGGCCCTGGAGTCTTTACAAGCCTAGCCCATAGAAGTGCCCTGGCATCGTGCCGCCCAGTGTTAGTTCCCAGTGCCTCTATCAAGTAGAGCCACTGGAGTGATACCCGGAGTGAATTTTCTATTTCCCATCCACTCATCAAGAGTTCTCTTGAAGATGGACAGCAAGGTGCTCTACCTGACATGTATGGGAAGTCAATTCCAGAGAATGGGCAGTCTCTGGGTGATGAACCTGTCCCTCCAGCATGTTCTATTGATTGTGGTAATGAGGATGAGGTCTCTGGAGCATGTGGTGTGGAAGGATTGGGGTTTCTCTAGATGTAGCATTTCTAACAGAGCTGGGTCAGACATGGCTTTGTAAGTCAAGCAGGGATCTCCTCTAAGTAGGTGATATGAGACAGAGAATAGCTAGAGTCTTTTGAGTCTGTCCATGTAGGACATGTGTTTAATGCCTAGGACCCTCTCCGTGAGGTACTTCTGTGGCCTCTCCAACTGTTGCAGGTGTCTAGTGAGGTACATGCCAAATGGGGCATTATACTCGATGATTGCTCTAATGAGGGAAGAGTAGAGAGATGATGACCTCTTTCTTCCTGGATGCAAAACCCTTGGTAATGAGATGTGCCACATAGAAGGACTTTCTGTCCACAGTGGCAGTGTGGTGGTCGAAGGAGAGTTTGCTGTCAACCTGCATCCCCAGATCTCTGATAACCCCTTCAGTGTTCAGTGAGTTCCTATCAATGTGGTAATTAGTGGGAATTGAGTTTTTACCAAAGGGGATGATTATGCATTTTTTGGCATTAAGCTTAAGGCCATGGTTTTGGCATCAGTCATTGGTCTCAGTGAGGCCTTTCTGTAGGATGTCTGCATCACTTGAGGAGTTAATAATGGGTCCCAGCTTGCAGTCATTTGCATACTTGGTCAGCCAGAGTCCCTTTGTGTTGGCCTGGACTTCTGTGAAGTAGACGTTGAACAGGAGAGGACCTGGGAGCGATCCCTGTAGGACTCCACTCATGATGGGTCAGCAGTCTGACTGGGAGTTCACTACTTTCACACTGTGTGTTCTATCTGTGAGACAATTTGCAACCCACCTAGTGATATAGGAGTTGATGCCTAATTTGGTGAGTTTATCAGTAATTCCTGAGTGAGGAATGGTATCAAAGGCCTTGGCCAGACTGAGGTAGGCTATATGCACTGCCTTACCTTCATTCACAGCCCAGGTGACTGACTCAAAAAAGTCAACCAGGTTGAGCAGGCATGATCTCCATTTCACAAAGCCAAACTGTGTGGAATCCAGAGTTTGGAGATTTCCTATATCTTTGTTAATCAGGTCCATGATGATGTGCTCCATAGCTTTACATATCAGACTTGGGCTAATGGGGCAATAATTCCCAATGTCTGTACTCTCCCCCCCTTTATGGAGAGGGATGACTGTAGCAGTGCGCTGTTCATTAGGGACAAAGCCTGAGGTGAGGCTGTGACTGAACAGGGCACACAGATGTGGTGCAAGTTCACTTTGTAGTTCATGTAGAACACAGCCAGGGATATTATTGGGTCACATGGAAACTGTATTCTTGGCCTTGGACAATGCAGCTTTAACCTGTACTGCAGTAATGCTGGGTGCCTGCCATTCTTCCGGTATTGTGATTGGTCCTTTAGAGGGGGAGAGAGGGGTAAAGTTGTCACTGAATCTGTATGCCAGTATGTTGGCAATATTTGTTGGCTCAGTATAGGAGGTACCATTGTGCATTAACTCAGAGAAAATCTGGATATTGCCGTGGAGGTTCTTGATATAACTATAGAAGGCTTTGTGATTGTTTTTAGTTTCTGCCACATTTCTGCCTTCATAGCTGGCTTTAGAGGATTTGATGAGGGATCTCAACTTTTTGTTGACACTAATAAGGGAGTTTTTCCAGTCTTGGGACTTCACCTTTTTCTGCAACAGTTTCTTCCTTCTGTTGTAGAGTTTATTAGTGGCTGGGGACCACCAGATTGGCTTCCTTTTTTTGGAGGAGAGTGTCTTAGTTCTGTTAGGTATGGCTAGTTCCATGCATTTATGTACATGTTTGTACAGTGCACTGGTGTATGATTCAGCAGTCATGCAGCTATTTTCCATTGGCATGGGTGCTGTGAAGTTAGCCACCTCTGTTTTTTGGAGTCCAAAGCCAGCTTTGGAGAAAATGTTCAAGGTGGTTACCTTTACAGGGGGGGGGGGGGTGAGATGTGGATTTCCACGGTGATTAGTTTATGGTCAGATCTGATCAGGGAGGGATTGACTATTGGTGTAGAACAACAGGTGCCCATGTTAGTAATAACCAGGTCAATGATGTTGTCTCCTCTAGTGGGGGTCAGAATGAGCTGGTCCAGGGCATTGGAACTGATGAATTCCAGGAAGCGTTGGGCCAGTGTATTAGTGCTTGAGTAGTTTTCCCAGTTGACGGAGGGGTAGTTGAATTCTCCTAGTATGAGAGTATTGGGCTGGACCTTGATAGATTCCAGGGTGCTTAGGAATGTGAAGTGAGAGTCAAGGGACATGGTTGGGGACCTATAGAAAGCTACGACCTGGATCGCCGTCTTACCCAATGTTAGTTGTACCTGATGTATCTCAGATGTGTTATGCTGAGCTACTAGTCTGGAGGTGTGCATATCCTTTATAAATATGGAGACACCACCACCTTTGGAGCTTCGGTCCATGTTTTGGGGCCAAAAGGTGTGGAATGAGTTATAGCCTGGCAGTGCAGGGGTGCTTTCTGCCGCTTTAAACCAGGTCTCCATTACAGCACAAATGTTGATGTTCTCCATTTTGAGGAGTGCATTGTAGTAAAGCAAAATGTGGATGTGTGTTCTAGAGTAGGGACTTATCCCTGCTGCCGATGTAAGGCTTGTCCACAGATTGATACTCTTAATAAGTTTATACATCCAGTAGTGGGACAGGCATATTATCTACATCTATATGCAGATTGCAGTACTAGTAATTTTATCTACTTAGCTAGATGCAGGTTATGCCCCTCGTTCTATGTGGGGAAAATGAATAGGAAGTTGAAAGATCGAATCCTGCAACATATGAGGGACATTAGGTTAAGAAGAAAAATATAATTATTTAGCATAGCATGTTATTTTTCATAATGACCGTAGTTTTTTGTTTATGGTCCTGCAAGTGGTTTCTGTTAATGCTAGAGGCAGTGACACTTTTAATAAGACTGAAAGTGTTGAATATAATTGGATAGCTGAATTTGTGGCAGATAAACTGCCAGGCTTGAATAGTCTGCTTCCTATTAATCCAATTTTGAAAGGGAGGAGACCTCATCATTGATTTGTTGTTCTTGATTATTTATGTGAACTTCAGAGTATTGAATGTTTAAGACCTCATGAAGGGCGAATACACGAAAACTCTTGTCTATTTTTCTGTTTTTGTTTATTAAAGTTGTTTATGTTTTATGGCGTGGTGGTCCACTTCTCCGAAGTACAGGCCAACACTAAGGGACTCCGGCAAACAAAGTTCGCAGATGACTGCAAACTGGTAGCCATTATTGAATCCCCAAATGATGCGGATACTCTACAAAAGGGCCTAGAAACAGATGCTTAGTGCCAAAGCCATGGGCTCAAGCTCAATGCCAAGAAATGTATAGTTATCCCCTTTGGGAAAAAACATGTACCCGTGAATTATCACATAGATGACAGTACACTAAACACCAAAAAAAGTGTGATAAGAGACTTAGGGACACAGGTGGACAGTGGTCTCACCTTCAATAACCACATCGCCACAACAGTTAGGAAATCCTTCTATGTGGCACACCTCATCACTAAGGGCTTTTCATCCAGAAAAAAGGAGGTCATTGTCCCACTGTACTCATCCCTCATTAGACCCATTATAGAATACAATGTCCCATTTGATATGTACCTCTCAAGACATCTGCAACAACTGGAAAGGCCGCAGAAATACCTCACTAAAAGAATTACAGGCCTAAAGCTAATGCCCTATGCTGACCGCCTTAAAAAACTCCAGCTAAACTCCGTCGCATATCGTCTACTCCGAGGTGATCTCTGCTTAATATACAAGGCCATGTCAAACCCAGAGCTGTTGGACATGCTACACTTAATCCCTCAGAGCCACATGCTCCAGGGATCTAAATCTTGTCATCACAATAAACAAAACATGCTGGAGGGATAGGTTCCTGACCCAGAGACTCCTCAGACTCTGGAATAGAGTGCACATACATGTCAAGCAGAGTGCCTCTTTGGCCCTCTTCAAAAGGAAATTCACCCCAGGGATCATGTCAGTCACCCTGCTAGACAGGGGTCCAGGGAAGTAAATAGTGTGGGAAGAAATAGCCAGGGAATTGTTATGGCTAGGCTTATATAGGCCCTAGGGCCGATAGCCTAGTACCAGCCTGTGAACCTATGAACTTAATTTTGGTTGTGGTAAAATATTTCATATGAGACTAAGTTTTAAGTAGAGGTACCAGTAACAAAAATAGGATTTTAATAGATATTAATTATATCGTAAAGTATATTAGAAATAAACTTTCAATGATTCATTGTAGACTGTTATATGCGTACACCTGTTCATTTGGTCAAATTTAAAGGTGTAGAAAGGTTCAGTAATGAGACCTTCAGGCAGTATGTTGCATTCTGGAGACGTCAATCAAAAATTGATCTACAGAATGTAGCAAAGGGTTAGCACTGGTGAACTCCACATGGTCTTGGCTGAAAGTCTGCACCTTTTGTTGTGTTACATTCACCCAAAGGTGTTTGTGTCTGGTGTGGGAGGGGAAGGGTCTCTGAAGAATAAAATCAGTTGAAATAAAACATCATTTTAATAAGTCTCCTTCTTAGGCATATACAAAATAAAGCAACTTAAAGTGGTAAGTTTTTGATGAATTAATTTGTATTCAATGTTAGTATGTTAGTATGAGAGACATCGTTTATATTTTGGTCTAGCACTGTCAAGTAGCTTCAGACAACCAGATGAGTGCTTGCAGAAGAGGGGTGTCATGCTGTAATGTTGCTTTGCATTTTTCTTTACATTTCCAAAAAAGTAAGGCTTATGTATTTATTTATTTATTTATTTTTATTTATTTATTTTTACTGAGAACTTGTTTGAAATCAGCCAGTTATGTAGTTTAAAGATTCCAGAAATCCATCCATCCATCCATTTTCTGTCCAGCTGGTCTTGCTGAATGTTACAGTGCTAAGAGGCTTTATAGACTTCCTTCTCCCTATCAACATTCCCCAATGAAGGCCTTTTGAAACTCCTCTGTAACTTGAATCCCTGAAATAGTGACACTGTAGGCATGGATTAGTATAGGTACATATGCCAAGTCTGATCTTGTTGTATCTCAGAGCATTCCCTTTACTTTCAGGAGCTACACACACTGAATTATTGTATATAAGTTACGGATCTATATCACTTCATTGAAATACATATTCGTCTAATATGTATTCATCAAACTCTAATCAGCGAAACTCATTTCAGTAAACCTCAGACTTTTTACTAGGGTTAGGAACCACTTGCCCACCAGCACTCCAGGAACAGACACCGCACTCAGTCAAACCCACCCAAGTGGGGGGCTGCTCCCCCACACCCCCCTAACTATATATACCAACTCTGAGATCGCACTGCAGTAGGGAAAAGGGAAACATTTTGGCGATGGCCAAATGCTTCCTAACCCTGGGAAAAAGTCCAGGGTTCACTGAACTGAATTTCGCTGATTAGCATTTGATTAGTACATATGCAACAATTACATATTTCGATTAAATGATATATAACCATAAGTTACAGGGGTGTCAGGGCATTGTCTTATGCTGGGTGGTGAAAACAAGACTTTACAGATTTTTGTCATTTATTTTTGTAAGGTCATGAAATACTATTATTAACTTTACAATATACAAGATACAGACTTATGCGGAAAAAACGTGAAAAGAGTAAACATAATCTATTTTAAAATACTATATAGTATCACATAGTACTGTTAAAATGTGAGCTTTGTTAAAATTGATAAATAAAGATTCTTTAAACTTTAGTCTATTTCTCCATAACTATCACTTGGTGAAACTATTTATACAATTACAGATGAAACTGATGAAGCATAGCTAGTTCAACTTCTGGATAGTGTTTGCAATAAGCAGGCATGAAAGACAGCACTGTGGAAAATATTCAGTAACATCTGTGCAGACAATGTACAATCCCAAAGAGCCAATATTTGTTATCCTGCTTGGAGTGTAAGGGTGTCATCACTGCCCATGCAATGCCACTTATTGTCCTTCTCCAGATTAATTGAGCTTTAGGGCAATACCATGTGAGATGTAAATAATTTCCACCTAACAATGCCAGCATAGATCCCTCTTAGACAGACCTCTCTGGCATAACAAAATCTGGGATAAATGCCATTGATATAGAAGTTTAGCAAATGTAAACCTAGATAGCAGTGGCCATCTCTTATTCTGTATGTGGCTAAGCCAAATATCCCATTCCTTGTGGGTAAACTTATCTAGCTGCTCATTCCGTTTATTTAAATTGACAGATGGCATGGAGGTGGCACTTCCTTTTTTTGCATGGTATTTTCTGTTCTGATTAATTTCTCACTTCACTACCATATTTCAGTATACTTGTTGTATATGCCATTAGCATGTGATCTAATGTTCATTCTCCTGATTCTCTTTACCCTCACTCATAGCCAAAGCCCCAAGGAATTCAGACTCTTCCACTTGGGGTAGCTGCTCCTCACACTGCTGCATGAAGCAGTCTACTCTTTTGTGGGTGAGAACCAATCCTTCATCTCATCTGCTCCCCACTCACCAGTGAGCCACTCCAGTGCTTGCTGGTGATCACAGTCCTTGGCAACAAAAATAGAGCAAATAACACTGTCAGCAAAGATGCAGGCTTCATCTTCCTACATTGTGTACTGGACAAACCTCAGCTGCATGATGATATTTTGTCCATGAAAGTCATAAACAGAAGGAGAGACAGGACACTTCTAGCTGAATGCCTGCCTTGATTGTATTCAACTTATTACTCAGAATGTGAAAACAAATTTCTCTCCATAAATACAGAGATTGAATGGCATATGCTGTAGCAGCTCTGAGATCCCCTCCTCTTGTAGCACCTCCCACAAGGCATTGCACAGCTACATTAATTCTCTGGGTCCGCATAACAAGTCTAGATTGTTCTACACATTCACACAATCTGTTCGGTATGCATGCAAGGACAAACAGTTGATCCGTCATTCCACAACCAGGAAATAGTCTGCACTGATCCTCCTGAGTGAAAGGCCTAACTGTGAGATAGCATTTCCGTAGATTGCAGAAGTGTGGTCTGTCTGTAACTGGAACACGTCCTCTTATCCCTCTTTTTAAATTGAAGGACCACTGCCCCTATTTATTAATCCAGTGGTACTGTTTCCATTTACATCTCCCACACAACACAGAAAAGGTGAGTTAACTATGGTACCCTAACAATATCGAAGAGCGTCAGTGTTTTAATCAGATCTCACCTATTCACACAGCCTTGAAACTATTTCATTGCCTCAGTACATGTACAGAAATTAACCTTGGACCACCAGATAATTCTGGTACTGCCATCTCAAAGGAGAATATCTGCATTGGGTTCACAATTTCTCAAAGTATTCCCTCTACTACTCAACACTGTCATCAATAAAAGTAATCTTTTCTCCACCTTGGGTGAGACTAGCCTAAGAAATGCCTCCACCCCCACCCCAAAGTCACTGAATGATTTGCCAGAACTGTTTTTTTTTTTTTCAGGACATCTAAAAATTATTCTGTATTGCTTCACCAAATTTTCCCACACCTGAATCTCTGTTTTGGTGATGGCTAAAACTGCTTTCTTCTTGGCCCATCAATACCTTCCAGAAAAATCTGAAGACAGCCCTACACCCTCCCGGTTTTGCAGAGAAGGCATTTTTCTTTAATTTGATGGCTTGACTGTTTATGCTGTTATTTATTATTTAGGATATTGCTAGTTATATATTTCTGGTGTATAAATTAAATAGCATTGTGATCAGATGTGTATAGTCTTGCATTTTGCATGCACTAATTGAAAAGCATTTTGTTGTAAGAAGGAAAAATAAAAGGAAAAATGCAATTAACTGTCACACTTAGGATCAGATGTGATAATTAACCACTTTATATCCTGTGTCTAATCATCAAATAACAATGAAAGCAGATTCAGGAAGTCTCAGTAATGACAGCTGCTTCTTTTGTTTGTGCACGCTGGTAATACCATGCTTAATTTACAGTAGAAATTGCAATTGTAGCTCTATCAGTCATTGCTCTCTTGAGAAGACATGTTCCAGTGCAAGGTTCATCAAGGATCTTGTACAAGCCAAGTTGGATAATGCCCAGTGATTGCCTTTTGTGTAGTATATGGTTAACTACCATCAGAATACAGTCACTGTCCTTTTATGTAATAAAAAGAATGTGTTAGATGTATAATTTTAACACCAACTAATAAAAGTAGATACTGATTGGTGCAGGCAGAAAACTGAGGCTTTGAATAACTTTAACAACCGAACTTTTATTCTCAATAGAGTAAAACATACAATAAAACCACCACATAAAATGCTTAACTTTTTGCCTGCACCAGTTAGTATCTACTTTTGTTATTATTACTTGGTGATTTTCAGTGTGGATACTAGGGATTTCCTGTTTGTAAGGTTTTTTTTTATAATCTTTAGCAGTGACCAATGATTTTTATCTGACTGAAACTGTTGTTCTCTGTCTTGGTTTTTTAGTTGTATGTCAAACTTCGTGGTGAAAAGATGCACCTGCTTTTGCTGCACAGTAACTTGTGCAAATGGCTATTTATTCTGTGTGTCTGTGGTACCATGTGATAACATGGACTCTTCCATCTAAGAGCCCCCTACCCCATTAGGTTCCTAGTGACTTAAAAAATGCTACTGATAAAAGGCATTCCAAACTGGTGGTGTAATTAAGTTTCTTACAAAACTTTGGAGGGGTCATTCCTTCTTGTACTTACGATGGTGTCCCATCTCCTGTGTTGAGACAAGGTCTCCATTTCTTTCCAGTCTCATGCACTGCCTAGTTTATCTACTCTGGGTTTGTCAAAAATACCATTTACCAGAATCACCTTTGGCAAACAACTCAACAGTTTGTTTTTGGAGGGGACACGTCCCCCGCAACCCTCATGTGGGGGGACACCCTCTCACACACACCCAACCGGAACTTATATATGACAACTCCAAGGTCACACAACAATGGAGAAAAAAGCAAACTCCACTGTCAGAGAAAGTTTTGTCAAACAGCACTTGCTGTTTTTTCATTCACTGAAATTATGTTTGATGAGACAGCATGCTCAGCATGTTTATATTGTGCATAAAGGCTGTTTAAAAGATTCATACTCTGTACCATTGGCACTCTGTCACAGATTACTAGCTCTCTGTACCACCACAAAGTACCAGGGATACACCATCATATTAACTCTTTGATTAAAAAAGTTAAACTAAAGTGTGTGTGGGTGGAGGATTCAAACCTTGCACTTTTCACACAGGAAGCAGCTTATCAAGCAAGAGCCTTAACCCACTGCACTAGCTAAGAATAGATAGTATGTCTGACTTGAGAAGAAGTATGAAAGTCTAATGTCTGGCATTATTCACTGATTGCAATAGTTTGCCAGTTAGAAAAGACAGAGTTATAAGAGACAACAAAAAAGTTAATAGAGCAGTAAGTATAGTATCACAATGCATTGTACAAAAGTAAGAGCAGTGAAACTTGAACTTATGCCACTTTTAACTGACTGCAAGGACTCATGATTTGTGAGGGCAGGGACTGAAATAAAAAGATAAATCAAGGACATTCTTTACACTAAGGGGCAGGTAAGAAATATGTCAGTCTGTAAGTGCACGCTCGCAGTCGTGCGAGAGTGACTGAATAGGGGTGTCTGTGGCAACGGGATGCATGAGCCAGCAGTGTTAACTACCACAGGAAAGTGCTGATTTGCTCTCATTGTAGTTACAGGTGATTCAGAGACTTGTAAATTAGTTGATGAAGACGTCTTTCCTCATTGCAGCTGAGATGTCTGTGAATCACTTTTTCCTGCATCGTTGAAACAGTTACTTTTGGCCATAGCTGTTACTGACTGTGGTAGGATTCTTTCTGAATCACGGGGTATCATTCACTATGATGGAGTCCATGGCCCAGAAAAGCAGGAGAGATGACCATGCTAAAAACATCATTTACAAATACCACAAGTTAAGTAGTAAGAGAAACCAATACATAATGTTAAAGCCCCAGCATAGATTCCTTAGTTCATGCCATCCTTCACTACTCAATGGGATTGTTGACATTACTGAATTATTTATTTATTTATTTATTTTATTTATTTATTTTACATTTGTTGACCGGGCTAGTCTGGCTGGATACATGTCCATTTTCAGCAGAGGCCCGAGGAGAAAAGCTCCACTATATACTGGTACATTACATAAAAAAACATTACTATAAGATACAACTTATAAGGATTAATGAACTAATTGAATGTAGGATATTAACAATACAGAAGCATTTTTACAGAAATGTACAGTTCTTAAATTACATCATTTTTACAGAATATGTATAATACTTAAAATACTAAATACTGAGTAGAATTCCTAATCCCATGTTATTAGGAAAAGCAGGAGTAGTAATTTTGAAAAGAAAGAAAGAAAGAATAGTATTGACAGTTATGATAACACATTTGTGCCAGGGCACCAGTTCTAAGAAATAGAATTGCACAGCAGGGAGCAAAGTGAAGGTTTAAGTGAGAGGGTAGATGACTGGATCCAGAGGTGTATTGAGTAAAGAGAAAAGTTGTTATAGGAAAAGTAATATCTAAGTGGATATAAGGTGAGCTACAGAGGAGGAGTGATACAAGTAGTAGAGACAAGTAGAGAAAGTAATGGAGGGAGTTGTAAAGAGAGTTGGGCACTAAAGTCAGTCAGGATTAGAACAAGGGCATAGCCAGTTGGATTTGAAATGGTACCTTAGTTGTTTCTTGAAAAGTTTTGATGAGCCTAGGGAGGTCAGTTCTATGGGAAGTTTATTCCAGTAAGAGCCAACAACATTTGTAAACAAGGAGTCGCCAGCTTTATTGTGTGATTTGAGAGTAGTGACTAGAAGTTTGTTTGGGTGACAAGGTTATTAAGTATTGGTGTATTATTAGGGTAATGGAGAATTTTATAGGTGATAACTAACTGGTGGAGGAGAATTAGATTTGAGATTATCACAATGATGGGTACGAAATAGGTTTGATTTTGAAAGGTTGATAAAGGATGGGGAGGCATACAGTAATGTAGAGATGAGATGAGTTTTGGTGTAAGAAAGGGCTTAAGTCTATAGAGGGCACCTATCTTTTTATTTACAGCTTTGATGGTTAGGTCGATGTGGGAATCAAAGTTCAGTTGATTATCTATTGTAAAACCTAGCAGTTTAGTTGAAAAGTCAGGTGTAATGATAGTGCCATTATCAGAAACAATAGAGAAGGAGAAGGTAGGTGAGAAAGTTTTTTTGGGATTGAGGAGGAGACAGATATGTTGGAACCATTTTTCTGCTGCTGTAAAGACTTTTTGGGTGGAAGAATGGAGTTCAGCTGGAGATCCAGCAGAGCAGATGAGAGTTGAATCGTCTGCATACTGAATACATGTGGATGTTGGGAGAGATGGATCCTTGAGGGACACCGATAGTGACTGGGAGCTGAGAAGATAGATGGCTGGCCCAAAGCACAGCTTGTTTTCTATCCTTCAGGTAAGAGTCAAACCAGTGCAATGCCATAGAGTCAAGTGAGAGAGATTTCAAAGTGTGTAGCAGAAGTTGATGGTTCACCATATCAAAGGCTTTAGACAGGTAAGCAGAGGAGAAAAGGTTGTTATGCGATTTTTGTTGATATTGTCTGTGAAGGAGAGAAGAGCAGTAGAAGTGCTATGGAAAGGTCTGTTGGGAGTCTGCTAGTAGGCTATTATGTAAGAGATGATTTAAAAGTTGTTGGTGTATACAACGTTCCATAATTTTAGATAGAGGCGATAGAAGGGCTATGGGACGGAAATTCGTAAGCTCATTAGTGTTTCCTCCTTTATGCAGAGGAATGATGTGGGAAACCTTCCAGAGGGAAGGAATAAGCTTTTCTTCCTTATTTACTACTGTAAAGCTCTTTTACATGATATCCTTGTTAATAAGTTGTTTGTTTTTTATCACTGTATATTTGGACTTCAGCTCCCCAGGCCTCTGTTTAGACCTCCCCATTTAACAAATGTAAATAATAATCAATACATTTTACTTCATAGTTCACCATTGCTTTGGGATGCATTCTCCAGAGATTACTTGTTTTGTTTTATTTTATTTTATTTTCATTTCTTGCACTGATCCAGATGGAATGTTTTAAGAAAGATTCAGCCTGGAGTTCTAGTATAAAGCAGTGACAGGGAATGGGTTAAAGATAATGAAAAGTATGTTCTCCTTTTATACACAGGCAGATGTGGATTACATCATAGTATACAATGACTGGTCATTAACATTCCAAAACGAGCATTCTGATTGGTCAGCTCAACCGGTGTGCCCGTTGTAAATCTGAGCATACACCAGTTGAAAAAGGTCTGGTCACCCAGACTTTTTTCCATTAATGTATGCCATAAAATTTTCACTTTCTTTCCCTTAAAAAATAAATAAATAAACTTGCAAAACCAGACATTTGAAACCAACGAGAGAGACGAGACAGACAAAAATAACACAATAATCAAATATGTTTTGAAAAACTGAAGAAGCGTACCTGATTATCCTTTTATTGTCTATGTCCCACGGTATCTTTAAAAAAAAAAAACAAAAAAAAAAAAACGGAGATCTTCCTTTCTCCATTGCTTCCTACAAACAGCACCCGTCACACAGCACTGATGTACTGCATAAGTATGGGAACGAAAGTCCCATACGCATGCACAGTACATAAAAAAAGCAGTGGGATATCCTAGGAAAGCAGAAAAACACCACAAAGCCATCATGTAGTGACATTATTTAAGAAAAATAAGTACATTTTATTCTTAAATAGTGTCACCGACTCAGTGGTATGGTATATTGAAGATTTACCCATGGTTGGCTTTATTTAATAACTCAGGCTTCGCCCTTGTGATTAAACCACACCAACCATGGTTAAATCTTCAATACTGCACCAGCGTCATTGGTTATTGCTCTATAAATGGACATCAAAACATGAGTTTATATACAATATGTAGATAATACATATCCTTTGCAGGATACGTGAAGGAAGATGGAATGCAGGTGAGGTAGGTGATGAAAATAGGAGTTTAAAGTGACATAAGCTTACTTATCACCTAATTAAAAGTTCAGGGGCAGTGCAACACCTTATAATGTGCTGAAGTTTGACCAGTTAAATGACGCAGTGACATCAGATGTTGGGTGGAAGACCAAGACAAAATACACTGGCTTTGAAAATATTCAGCAGAAGGAATGGACCCCGGTTAGGGAGTAAACAAAAAAGGGTTAAGTTCAGGTAGAATATGTGAGGAGAGTGTGTGTGTGTGTGTGTGTGTGTGTGTGTGTGTGTGTGTGTGTGTGTGTGTGTGTGTGTGTGTGTGTGTGTGTGTGTGTGTGTGTGTGCACGTGCACATGTGTTGCTGATGCTGAATATTTATGCTGCATTTCAACTGTACTGTGAATGTACAGTGTCATCACTGACAAGAGTATTAATACTCCTGAGAATGTTGGCAGCTGGGCAGACTTGGAACACAATATTTCTGTAGAGTTCTAAAACATATAACATCTGAAGCTCATTATATGAGGAGTTACAGCAACTAGAGTTGTACTGTGACAAACTTGAGGATATTGAGTGGAGTGGAGTTGAATGGAGTACAAGGCCCTTAGGATACAAGACCTAAACAGTATGTCCTACATGGACCAATTCAAATCCCTGTCACTATACTCTGTATCCTATAGACTGCTAAGAGGTTCCCTATGTCTGTCATATTAGGCACCCTCAGACCCAATACTGATTTACTACACATCAGCAAGTCAAATCGCATCAGAAATAATTGGTCTAGGGATCTAAACTTCTTCTGCACCACCAACAGAACAGTTTGGAGGGACAGTTCTATCTCACAGAGGATATTACTTCTATGGGACAGACTCTCCATCCCCATAAAACAAAACTCATCCCTGTCCTTATTCAAACATAACTTGGATCTATGGATAGGAATCTGAAAATTTACCCCAAGACTGCCCCTTGTAGTATTAATGGACAGAGACAGCTTTTGCACACATGCATCCCCTAAAATTATCTATGGTATGATCTAAGACTCTGATCTTATGTTTTAGCAGCAGCTGAGTCCTTAGGAAGAAACGAAAAACTGTTTCATTTGTATACGGCATCATTTTTATGATACTTACTCGTAACCTCTCAACTGTCTAGAATTTTGAAGAATGTCCATATTTTTACCTCATAGTTTGGTCAGTTTCTCATAAACTGTTTAGATTTCTGGCTTATCATTGAGGAGTCGGGACACTAAATAATGGTAGAGATTTGCGATTCAGATGTCATATCCTTCAAAAAAATGCCAAAGTAAAACCTGTTATTGTAGTAGCTTATCTAAGAGTGATATTTAAAATCTGTCCTGATTTTGTGCATTTGCCCCCCATTATTTTTGGCTCTCGCTCTCATGCTGATAATTGCTGAGCAGACAATTGCGTGTAAAATTCTAAGAGTAATACTTAAAATCTGTCCTGATTTTGTGCATTTGTCCCCCCATTATTTTTGGCTTTGGCTCTCATGTTGATAATTGCTGAGAAGAAAATTGCATGTAAAATTATTCTGAACAGTAACATTTTTTTTTCATTTATTACTTGGTGTCGTATTGTCTGGCATCAGACCAGAGAGTATAATGTTCTGTACCCTAAGCTGAGTTCTGCTGCCCTGTTGATAGGTATTCAGTACATGGACACCACGGAGGTTTTCTGACACACACTATCTCATGCTATGTGATATTACTTCAGTGCATTTTAATCTGGCTTTAGTGATGGTATAGCAATATTATTATGCATATAAAATTCTTCTCGTCCAGCTTTAATGCATAGAGGGATGAAGCCCCAACTATGACCCTGACATTTGATAATCAGCACCAGCATTAGAGAAACAGGTCAGGATAAAAGACAAATGAAACTTAAAATGTCTAGAGCCTTGGCAATGTGCCTTTAAAGACCTAGCTAAATTTGAACTATGCAAGTATTTCTTTTTAAGTGGTTTATCTAAAAGACCAAGAAGAGGCAAAGTCCACTTGCCATCTCTGGGTCACGTTAGGAGTGTGCACAGTAACTGTCTGATATTACAAGATTTCTTACTATGAGTCCTGGAATAGCGAGACTGAATGAGCGAAAATGCTTACTTACATATTTTAAGACCAAGATTTGTGTGTCTTGAAGTTTTCCCTTTTCTCTAAGGTGTGGCAGTCTCCAGTATGTATATGTTGGGGGGGGGGGGGATCAGTCCCCTTAAAAACAAAAAACAACTTTAAAGGAGAACAGCAGTGTTTCATATTGGCTGGTCACTATTTTCATACTTTTCTCCAGTAATAATGGGGTCTCAGAATTACAACAGAGGGACAATGTGCAAGGTTAGTGGCATATGTAGAAGGCACAATTTCCCTGGTGGAAACTGGAGAAACTCTCTATGGGTGGGCAGGGCTCATCCTATTTGCTTGCATACCATATCATAGTGATGGACAGCCCACTGCTGACACCAGTTACACTCTGACCTATGGGATTACTAGTCAAGTGTGTTCGGTAAGTGATATAGACTGATGAAAAAATTGATAGCTGCCTTGGTGATGATTTACTTGTTTATTTAAATTTGTTAAACAAGGTGGAAAGCTGATCCCAAATGGATCTATTTTAGGCTCAGCCCAAGTGTATAATATCATACAGATAAAAAATTATCAGTACAGACATCCCATACGTTAATAAATACATACAATATAACATGTATGGTTATAAAACAAACAAGTGAATAAACAGTCAAAACAAATGACTCATGAAATTTCAGTAAGTAATGTAAAGTTGAGAGGTCCAGAAGAGATAGGTGGAAAAAATAGATGAAGAGCCATGAGAGTGAAGGCCTGGAAGGAGAAAGTTTATGTCAATATAGCTGAAAAGAAGTAGTAGTTAAGGATAAGAAGGAAAAGAGAGGGGTTTTGGGGATATCTACAGTTCGATTCTTGGCTGGAGTGCCTTCTGTGTGGAGTCTGTATGTCATCCTTGCAGTCATTTGGCTTTCCTCTGGGGTCCTCTGGTTTCCTCCCACATTCCAAAGGCATGCAGTAGGTGGATTGGACACTCTAAATTGGCCGTAGCTGTGAGTGAGTGAGTGGTACGGATGAACTACCGCGGCAGGGCTAGCCACCTGGCAGCGTAAACCGTGGCTCAAGATGATGGATGGATATATGTGTTCAATGTGGATAACAGAAAAAATAATGGTAGGTTTTGGAGGGGGATAGAGATACATTTGGGGGAAGGAGGAATGAGAGAAAATTATGTTTAACATTTCTGTGGTATAGTCACTGTTGTTTTAAGGGATGGATAGGTCTGTAAAGTGGTAGTTGTAGGTTATCCCTGGATTGCTGAAGCATTGGTGAGCCTTTTACTGCAGATACTGTTTCAGCATTCTTTTAATGCTGGAGTTGTATACAGATCCCTTATTGCTGTATGGATGGCTTGTCAGAGTTTTGATCCAGCAACTGAGAAGCTGTTTTTGCTACATTTTGTCTTTGATACTGCATGATTTATGGATGTGGTGAGAGAGGGTTGGGCTCTGAGGTAATATAACCTGTTACTGTAAATATTGTAATGGGTCCCACAATCAGCTGCTGCTGCACACAATGTACATGGGGTAGAGTCATGACAGTGGACTTGATAGTTGGCAAGTAGTGGGCAGGAAAAAAAAGACACTGCATTTTTTGTCCTCCCCTCAATTCCCACCCCCTGCTAGACTACCCAGTCTGGCTGGTGCCATTTTGATACAAGCATTACCTCTGTTCTACCTGGTCTAGGTCCTTGCATACCAAATGCAGAGATCTCTCCACTTGGGGGGATATTAGCCTTTTAGTGTTGATATTTTTTTAGAGTTCCGTCAGATGAGAGTAGAGCCACAGCTGACCACCATCCATAGCCAGAGAGCATTTCTTTTATTCCCTAAGTTGCCTGTGCATGTCAAACATTCACTGCACACAGATGCCATCCCAACAAGGTCCTCTGTGCCATCAAATCTGTTCTGTTGTAGTGGCTTGTATTGTATTGTACTCACACATACTCAAGAAATGCATTTTATTTACCTGGGAGCAGCCTTATGGTTTCTACCATGGGATGGTCATACAGTCACCAGTGGCATTTCCTCTCCTCCCTTTACAAAGAGCTCTGGCCATCCTGCATTCAGTGAAACCCCACCTGGCCAGCTCCTCAGATGCCTGTTTCACTACATAAACTTTTGTTACTTGTATCATAGCCTGCCAATCAATTATTTCTAATATATCTGACTTTAGATTGTTTTTCTTTCCTTGTTTTGTTAACACATGCAGAGCATCCCAAGTGCAAGTGGCACTGTCTAGATGCAGATATTTAGTTATCTATGTAACAGATAAATAAATAGGTTGTTGGCACATTAGTTAACATTGCTGTATCACAAAACAGATTTGTGGACATTGTACACTCTCTTTGTGTCTACAAGGATTTTCTCCGGGTGTTCCAGTTTCCTCCCACAATGTAAATATGTACCATAAATGAACTGGTGCTCCTCCAAGTTCCTATAGGTGTGTGTGTGTTGTGTAAGTGTATGTGCTCTGGGTTGGACTGATACCCTCTTCAGTATTAGTTTCCATTCTTTGTGCCAGACGAGAGCCAGAGTTAGCTGTGGTTCTTTCATGACCCTGAATTGGACTAAGCACAAAATCATTGAATGAATAGTTACATAAGTGATGCCCAGGCTACTGTAGATGGACACTGTTTATTATATGCAACACTATTTCTGTGTGTGTGTGTGTGTGTGTGTGTGTGTGTGTGTGTGTGTGTGTGTGTGTGTGTGTGTGTGTGTGTGTGTGTGTGTGTGTGTGTGTGTGTGTGTGTGTGTGTGTAAATAATATATACAGTTTTCCTAATCTGTATGTCTCTGTGTGTATATGTTGGGAAGACGAGTTATTATCCAGTCTTTTCTCTCAGCACAAGAAAAGAAATGGCTTGAGAGAAAGAAAAAAATAGTCTTCTTTCTCATTACAAGGTCTGCCTGATTTGGGTCCTCAAGAGAAAACATTAAGTAAGACACCTAGCCATGATGCCAGAAGTAGAAGATTCACATCTCACTTCAGCACTTACCTCATTCATTTTCTTTAACAGATGAATCCTTCACAGAAGATGTATGCTGAGTACTTTGGATAAGTGAATATCAGCAGAAGATGTATGCTGAGTACTTTGATAAGTGGATATCAGCAGAAGATGTATGCTGAGTACTTTGATAAGTGGATATCAGCAGATGATGTATACGGAGTACTTTGGATAAGCAGAAGATGTGTGCAGAGTACTTTGGATAAGTGGATATCAGCAGAAGATGTATGCAGAGTACTTTGGATAAGTGGATATCAGCAGCAGATGTATCCGGAGTACTTTGGATAACTGGATATCAGCAGAGGATGTATGCTGAGTACTTTGGATAAGTGGAAATCAGCAGAGCATCATCTGAAGATTATGCTTAACAGGGATGCTCTATATTTAACTTTAAGACAGTGGCCAGATTACTCAAACTGGTGTAAATAAATGGCTTTTTGAATCCTGCACCTCTTTATTTGTGCATTACCTTCTTTGGTATATTGATAAAATATAAGGAGTATTTAACTACTGCAGCTGCAACTACATTTTTGTCACATGTAAATATATTCTGATGATTTCTAAAAAAAAACATTTTTGTACTGTGATACAAAGAGTTTTAATGAAATAAGTAATGCAAAATGAGTATGATTCATTATAACTGAACAGGATAATACCTGATGTTCATCGTGCATACAGCTGCAGTAGTCACAGATGGGTTTTCAGCCGTCAGGCAGTCCCTCGGTCGGCCGGATTCCAAAGTCTTGGTCCGGCGTCGGTTGTCGTCGCTTACTCTTCTGACGTCAGTAAGGCCAGAGTATATAAGACACAGCCGACGCCATGTTCTTCAGTCTTTTTTGCCACGCAGTGCCTGAAGCAGAAGCAGTTCGCAAGTGCCAGTCGGCCAGCTCCTGAATTTTCTAAAATTGGAAACCGAAGTCTTCATTAAAGCTAAGTACCCCGTTGGGGAAACTTTTCTTGCCTCAGACCGATGTCAGAAAAAGTTAATAATTGTATTTCTTGTGGGAAGCAAATACTGCATAAGGATTTCCATTCCCTCTGCATACCTTGTTTGGGCCCAGACCACGGCGTCACTGGCTGTCAGTTTTGCGCTACCTTCAGTAAGCGACTATTAAGCGGCGCGGAGTTCGCCCAACACTACTTTGGTAAAGCTTTTGATTATAAAATGCCATCGGACACTCCCGACTACCGCTTTGTCCAAAAACGCAAAGATAAAGACAGGCCGCGATCCAAGCCAGACTCCACACCACGCCAAAACAGGCTGGTCACCGGTCCGGTTCTCAGCGAGGTGCTTACGCAGTCCCTGACTGCAGATGGAACCCCAGACCGGTGTATTCTCAAGCAGAGACTGCTGGGTCCTCAGCCTTTCTTTCCAGACTACAACATTGCAGAATGAGCAGCCTACTAATGTGGACAGGTCCACCTCCACCCATGGTGTATTTAGGCCCTCATCTAAAATCTTTTCAATTAAGGCCTTTACTAAATCCAAAACAGCCAGGCATTCCACGGGTCTGTTGCAGGCCCATCTCCAGGAACCATGCCTAAAAAACAGATGCTTAAAATGGCTGAGGATTTAATTACTCTAATCAGGGTTCTCAGCCCCTCCTGACAAGAGACCCAGACAAGAGGAAGATTCTCCCTCTTCTGATCAGGGATCCATTTTATCAGAACATTCTGATGCAGAGGAACACTCTTACTCCCCTTTTGAGGATTCGTGAAGCAGTCCATTCTCAGCTTCGTATCCCTCCTGAGGATTTTTCCTTTGGGGAAACCTTGCACACCTTGAGGGAACACTTCCATTGGGAAGGCCAAGACTTTTCAGATTCCAAGAAAAGACTTAGGGAATTTCTTTGGTTACCCCAGCACAGACCTCTGGCTATACCTCCTGTTTTGGACATTGTGGATGATGTCTATTCGAGGCTTGCCTTAACCCTGATTCTCTGCCTCCTGCACCAGTAAAACCTGATAGGTATTACAGAGTACCCAGCTCTCACCAATTTCTCTACAAAGGCCATAATGCTGACCCTGAAACCATTTCACAAGGCCCCAAGGGATTAAAGGCCTCCACTGCCAAGAATCCACCCTGCAGAAAGGGAATCCAGATCTCTAGAAAGGTGGGGTAGAAGGTATATACCTCAGCCACCCTAGCCATGAGGGCCTTAAACTGTCAGTTTCATATGATTAAATATCAACAGTACCTGTTATCACAATTAAGGAACAAAATGTCTCAACCTGAACAACCAGATTTAAAAGAGTTACAGGATATGATGCATGCAGCGGAACAAGTGGGTAAACACACCTTACAATGTGGTTATGATGCCCTAGAGGCTTCCAGTAGAGTGGCTGCTACAGGATCAGTCATTCGCAGACATGCCTGGCTTAGGGAACAATATTTACCTGATCATGTGAAAGCTAAACTTCTTGATGCTCCTTTACAAAAGGATGTACTATTTGGTACTAAAGCTGAGGAGATACTATGGAAAATGGAAGAAAAAGCCAAATCTATGCAAACTGTCAAGGCTTTCTTACAGGTCCAACCACCACATTTTAGCAGAAATTGGCCTTCAAAAAACTGGTCCTTTCCAGCCACTGACAAGCCCCAAAGAGGTAGATACAGACGCACAAGGGGCAGAGGGCAATCACAAGGATCATATAGAGGCAGGCAATGACAATCTCCAGCACCAAGAGGTGGTGAAGACAGTGCGCAACAATACAGGAAGCAAACCCAATGACTCCCTCATTTCCATGCCAAGCAAGTCTCAGTTGGCAGCACCTTTGGGAGGGAAACTAGCATTATTTGCAAGCAATTGGCATATTGTCACAGCAGACAAATGGATACTGGACATTATAAACAGAGGCTACAAATTTCAATTTCACACTCTTCCAAAAATGAGAGGCATGCCAAACCTGCCACAAAATCAAAGGGCAGAGGCACAACTGCAAATTTCAAAGCTCCTAAACATGAGAGCTATACAAAAGGTACCTACACACCAACAAGGTCAAGATTTTTATTCAAGACTTTTTCTGGTACCAAGAAAAGGAACCGACTGGAGACCCATTTTGGACTTATCCATCCTAAACACATTCCTACTGCAGTACCAAAATTCAAGATGCTCACATTACAGCAACTTCTTCCCATGCTGGGCAAGGAGTTTTGGCTGGTAACATTGGACCTCAAGGAGGCATACCTGCATGTCCCAATCAGACAAAGCTGCAGAAGATACCTCAGATTTCTTGCAGGTTCAATCCACTATCAATTCTCTGCATTGCCCTTTGGCTTATCTACTGCGCCCAGAGTATTCACAAAGTGCCTGGCATCAGTGATTGCCTACTGCAGACTTCAAGGGATACAAATTTACCCTTATCTGGACGACTGCCTGATCCAAGCGGACAGCAAACGATACTATTGGAACATCTGGCATGTGTGACACGGTTACTGCTTTCTCTGGGATATACCATCAACAAGGAGAAATCAAGGCTAACACCATCTCAGAAAATAACCTTCCTGGGTGCCAACTTGGACACAAACACCCAGATGGCATATCTTACGCCAGAAAAACAAGGGCAACTATCTCAGTACTTCGAAACACTAGTAAAAAGTACCAGGCTTACTGCAAGGAAAATCCTGCAGGCTCTGGGATTCATGGCATCTTGCATTCTTCTAATCCCATGTGCAAAACTGCATATGAGGAAACTTCAATGGTACCTAAAAAAAAAAAAAAAATCTATGGTCTCAACACAGTCACAGTTTGGAAGCAATTATACCAATAATTCCATGTTTGCAAAAGGAATTTCTATGGTGGGCCCAAGCATGTCAAGTAAACACAGGCCTTCCATTCTGCAAGCCTCAAGCAAAACAAGTCATAACCACAGACGCCTCAGATTACGCCTGGGGGGTGCACATGAAGGACAGGTGCATTCAGGGCAGATGGTCCCAAAAGGAAAAGCACCTTCACATCAATCAAAAAGAAATGCTAGCAGTAATAAATGCAATTACAACTTTCAAGGACTTCCTGCATCCAGGACAATTACTGATAAGAACAGACAACACCACAGTAATGTGGTACATAAACAAACAAGGAGGAACACATTCATACCCCTTGTGCAGACTAGCCATGACTCTTTGGAACTTGGCTCTGGAAAGACAAATCGAACTTCAAGCACAGTACTTGCCAGGACTGGAAAACACACTGGCAGACACTCTAAGCAGAAATATGACAGATCCACACGAATGGAAGTTACATCCTCAGGTGTTTACAGAGATAATCCAAGCATGGGGGAGGCCAGACATAGATCTTTTTGCCTCCCACAGGAACCATCAACTGAAAAAGTTTTGTTCAAGGACCTTTCATCCAAAGGCCTGGAGAGTGGAGCCCCTTTCATTCAGTTGGACAGCATGGACAGTTTATGCATTCCCACCTCTGCCCCTTCTGCCCAAGGTGCTTTTGAAAGCAAGAACAGACAAACCGAGGATGATACTGATTGCTCCAGATTGGCCAAGGCAACACTGGTATCCACTCCTGAGGAGCCTAACACATACTCCTCCCTGGTCCCTGCCTCTAATGCCTCTTCTACTGACTCAGAACAGCTACAAAACTCTTCACAGTCAGCTGAAAACACTCAACCTCGCTGCATGGAAAATTCCTTAACACCACAACAGTCCCTACTCTCCAAGGAGGTGCAGGTTGTCATTTTGGAGGCCAGAAGACCATCTACTAGAAAAGCTTACTCTGCAAAATGGAAGCGGTTTTGCTGCTGGAATGAGAAAAGAGGCCAGGACCCTAGAAAATTGAACTTGCCTCAGGTTTTACAGTACCTAGCTGAACTGCTGAACAGTGGACTTTCATTTTCTTCCATAAAATACATGCCTCAGCCATTTCTGCAGAATTCAACACGGATCCTCCTTTATTCTCTCACCCACTCTTACGACAGTTCCTCAGAAGGGCTAAGAATACAAGACCTCCAAGGAAGCAACCAATACCAGCCTGGGACCTTAATTACATACTAGAAAAATTAACATTGCCTCCCTTTGAACCTGCTGCCTCAACAGATCTGCAACATTTGTCCTGGAAAACAGCTTTCCTTCTGGCCATCACTTCAGCTCGTAGGGTTTCTGAACTACAGGCCCTCATGGCGGTGCAGCCCTTCCTCATCTTCCATCAGGACAGGGTTTCCTTCGTACCAACCCATCTTTTATGCCAAAAGTGGTATCCAGGGTAGCCTTAAATCAAGCCATACACCTACCTACCTTTTATCCTAACCCTCAAAACAAAGGGGAGAGGCTGCTTCACTCTTTAGACATCCATAGGCAGCTACATTATTATTTGGACAGAACAAAGTCCTTCAGGAAATCAGAACAACTTTTTGTGTCCTATGCCGTAAGGGCTCAAGGGAAACCAGTTACCAAACAGACCATTTCCAAGTGGATTGGCCACTGCATACGGTTTTGTTATGCCTATCATGGGAAATCTGTCCCTACTGGTATCAGATCGCGCTCCACCAGGGCCACAGCCACCTCTACAGCCTTCCTCAGAGGTGTTCCTACTAAGGATATTTTGGAGGCAGCCACTTGGAGTTCTGTACATACCTTCACAAAACACTACCACCTGCCCTTATATTCCAGAACAAGAGCAGGCTTTGCCACTACTGTTTTGCAGGGCATTCTGGCTCAACCCAGTTCCTCATAGTACCTACCACCCTATGCATAGCTTTGGGACTCTACCCATCTGTGATTACTGCAGCTGTATGCACGATGAACATAGTACAGTTTTGTACCTACCATAAATGTAGATGTTCGAGTGCTAATACAGCTGCAGTACAGGTTTCCCTCCCTCCTTCCCCACTTGGTAAAGGCATGGGGCCTAACAACCTCTTCATACCACCTGACTGGGTTATCCTGCTATGTTTTATTTGCTTGCTTACACTGATTTTGCATTACATTGCATTGCTTGCATATGTAGATAAGCCTTATTTATGTATTGCCTTCCTTTTGGGGGCACCTGACATCTGGGGCAAGAAAGACTGAAGAACATGGCGTCGGCTGTGTCTTATATACTCTGGCCTTACTGACGTCAGAAGAGTAAGCGACGACAACCCGGCGCTGACCAAGACTTTGGAATTCGCCCGACCGAGGACCGCCTGACGGCTGAAAACCCATCTGTGATTACTGCAGCTGTATTAGCACTCGAACATCTACATTTATGGTAGGTACAAAACTGTACTTTTTGGTTGGTAACACACCTAAATAATCTACATAAACCATAAAGAAATACACTAGTTCAAAGGGCACAGGTTGTGCAAAGTTTACTGCTTCATAATTTTGAGTATGAGCCAAGAGGACATTTGGAACACAGATTCTGAGGTTAGTGCGTACATGATCTGTCCCATCAGTTCAACTAATAGACTTTTACAATTTGCCAGTGAAGCAGCTTGTCATATATATACACAGAAGCAGTTTATTCCACAGGCACACAATATGACTGGTATATATCTTGATGTTAAACTGCTCCTACATTTACCAATATTAAGTATGTAATCTCCTCCTGTGGAATTAAATATGGATTTTAGCAACATTAAAATACAGAATTCTTTACCATGAAGTGCCCAAAAGTCCAAACATATCTCTGATCATTAAAAAAAAAAGTCCAATGCTCATAAGAAAGGATGGCACAGTGGTGCAGTGGTTAACATTGTTGTCTCACAGCAAGACATTCTCTGGTTCAATTCTCAGATGTTCATCGTGTTACCCTGCTGCAGTCATCACACTTGGGTTATCCTGTCATCAGGCGGTCCCGCAGTCGGCCTGAATTCCAAAGTCTTGGTCCGGCGTTGATTGCTGTCGCTTCTTCCCTGACGTCAGTGTGCCAGGGGTGTATAAGAGGCATCCGACACCATTTTCTTCAGTCTTTCTTGCCGCGCGGTGCCCGAAGCAGAAGCAGTTCGCAAGTGCCGGTCGGCCGACACCTGAGATTTTCTAATCGAATTTCAGTCTGAAGTCTTCAAAGCTAAGTACCCCATTGGGGAACCTTTTCTTGCCTCAGTCCGATGTCAGAAAAAGTTAACAATTGCATTTCTTGTGGGAAGCAAATACCTCATAAGGACTTTCATTCTTATTGTATACCTTGCCTAGGCCCAGACCATGACGTCACTGGTTGTCAGTTTTGTGCTAGGTTCAATAAGCGAACTATAAAGCGGCACTTTGATTTCGCATGACACTACTTCGGTAGGAAATTTAATTACACTATGCCGTCTGAGCAACCGACTATCGGCGTGCATAAAAAATGCAAAGATAAAGACAGGCCGCCTAGATCCAAGCCAGACTCCGAGTCCTTGGCTGGGCTGGTCACCGGTTCCCCGGTTTTCAGTGAGGTGCTTACGCAGCCCCTGGCGACTGCAGAATTGGAACCCCAGACCGCTTCGGATTCTCAAGCAGAGAGTTCTAGGCCGACACAGCCATTTTCTTTAGGCCATACTGACGATATTGCAGAAGGAGCAGCCGGCGCTGTGGAAACACCTTCGGTTTCAGAAGGTGCCTTCAGACCGACTACTCTCACCATAAAATCTTATGTTAAGCTTAAGACTCCTCTAAAACCAAAACAGACTGCACATCAGTCTCCAGTTCAAGGCCCCATGCCTAAGAAACAGATGCTTAAAATGGCTGAAGATTTGATTTTTTTAATCAGGGGTTCCCAACCCCCCCCCCGACAAAATGCCTAGACAAGAAGAGGATTATGCCTCCTCTGATCAAGTGTCTATTTCCTCAGTCTCCTCTGAGGAACAGGATTACTCCTTTCCCCCTTATGAAGATTCCATTCTCTCAGCTTCTCCCCCTGAAGACTATTCCTTTGGGGAAACCTTACACACCATGAGGGAACATTTCCACTGGGAAGGTCAGGACTACTCCGACTCAAAGAAAAGGCTCCGAGAGTTCCTTTTACTCCCCCAGCACAGACCACTTGCTATCCCTCCAGTTTTAGACATTGTGGATGATGTTTACTTAGAATCTAGTCTAAACCCAGATTCTCTGCCTCCTGCTCCAGCCAAACCAGATAGATATTATAGAGTGCCTGACTCACACAAATTCCTTTACAAAAGCCCTGTTGCTGACCCAGAGACAATCTCCCAGGGTCCCAAGGGGGCTAAGGCTTCTATGGCTAAAAATCCTGTACCCTCTGAAAGGGACTCCAGAGCACTAGATAGGTGGGGGAAGAAGGTTTACACCTCAGCTACTCTAGCTATGAGAGCACTAAATTGTCAATTTCACATGCTTAAATACCAACAATTCCTAATGTCTCAAATAAAACAAAAGATGAGCATGCACCCTCAACAGTCTGAATTCAAGGAAATGCAGGATCTGTTGCATGCAGCTGAACAGGTGGGCAAACATACTTTACAATGTGGATTTGATTCCTTGGAAGCTTCCTGTAGAGCAGCTGTTACTGGGTCTGTTATACGTAGGCATGCTTGGTTAAAGGAACAAACTCTGCCTGATCATGCTAAAGCAAAGTTACTAGATGCACCCTTACAGCAGGATGTCTTATTTGGGGTTAAAGCAAAAGAGGTTTTAAAGAAAATGGAGGATAAGGCAAAATCTATGCAGACAGTCAAAGATTTCTTACAGGTACAACCCCCACGCTTCAGCAGAAATTGGCCAACAAAAAATTGGTCCTTTCCAGCTTTTGACAGACCACAGAGGGGTAAATACAGGCACCCAAGGGGCAGAGGACAAGCACAAATCCCTTACAAACCTCGCCAATGGGGCACTGCAACACAGAAGGGAGGAGAAGACAGGTCCCAAACCACTAGAAGGCAAACACAATGACTTAAACCTCAAACTGCCGAGCAAAACTCTCTTGGCAGCTCCCTTGGGAGGAAAATTAGCATTTTTTACAGACAACTGGCGCATCGTCACAAAGGACAAATGGGTCCTAGACATTATCTCACAAGGATACAGATTCCATTTCCACACCTTGCCAAGGATAAAAGGAATGCCAAACCTGCCACAAAATCAATGGACAGAGGCACAAAAGCAAACTACAGCTCTCATGGACATGAGAGCCATTCAACTGGTACCTACACAGGAGCAAGGCCAAGGATTTTATTCAAGGCTCTTTCTAGTCCCCAGAAAGGACAATGCTTGGAGACCCATTCTGGACCTTTCAATTCTAAACACCTTCTCGCAAGTACCCAAATTCAAGATGCTAACACTACAGCAGCTTCTTCCCATGTTGGGCAAGAAAGCTTGGCTAGTAACGTTGGACCTCAAGGAGGCATACCTGCATGTCCCTATCAGACAAAATTGCAGAAGATACCTCCGTTTCATTGCAGGTTCAACCCATTACCAATTAACTGCACTGCCCTTTGGCTTATCTACTGCACCAAGGGTCTTCACAAAATGCCCGGCACCAGTAAAGAAAGAAAAACTGAAGAAAATGGTGTTGGATGCCTCTTATATATCCCTGGCGCACTGACGTCAGGGAAGAAGCGACAGCAACCGACACCGGACCAAAACTTTGGAATTCAGGCCAACTGCGGGACCACCTGACGACAGGATAACCCAAGTGTGATGACTGCAGCAGGGTATACACTCAAACATTTACATTTATGGTAGGTACAAAACTGTACTCTAAGGTGCCTTCTTTGCAGAGTATGCATGTCCTTCCGGCATTTGTGTGAGTTTTCTCTGAGTGTTCCGGTTTCCTCCCACATTACAAAACATGCGTCTGGGGTGTTTCTCCCCAGACCTCTGCTGAAAATTGGCTCATTCCAAGTTGGACTTTCCCAGTAAACAAATTTTAAATAAAAAAATAATATAAATAAAATAAAGATGTTTAATAAATGTAATTCTCTTTGAATATTTATGCTGTATATTTTCAAGAAAGAGCAAGCCATGTTTATTATAAACTCAAAACAGTGAGTTATACTATATCACTGGTTTTATACTGCGGTGGTGGTGCTGCGGTAGCGTTGTCACCTCACAGTAAGACGTTGTCCTGTTCGATTCTCAGCTAAAGCATCTTCTGTGTGAAGACATGCATGAATGGGCGTACCTTCGTTGAAGGTTGTGTGTCAGAGCTGGCAACTCGGCACATAAATATCTACTGCCAATCATTAGCAGACCGGAGTTCCATTGTGGCAACCTCTAACCGGGAAAAGCCGAAAGATACAACAACAACAACTGGTCTTATACATGTTTCAAGTAGCTTATTCAAAAATCCAGAATCTGTAGAGAAGTTTTTAAAAATCATTCCAGCCACCTTCTTTGCCTTAGTTTATGTTATTAACGTATGAATTCTAAATTTCATTTTATTGCATATAGTAAATTTCAAATCCTTAGAGTTGTCTAGATGTTAGGATCCATAACTGCTGAACAAGACATACCATGTAATACAGGCTTACCAAAACACAAAATAGTACATTTATTCTTATTTATATTCAAACCATGATCAGTCAGCCAGGTAAATGCTTTTTTTTCGAATAATCATTAACTTTATCTATCAGTCTCATTTGTCAAAGAAGCCACGGTTGGTATATTGTTGCCATATTTAGCAACACGGTAGGAGTCTGATGATGGAAAGTAAGAAAAGAAAGTGTTAAATAGTATCACACCAAGTGCCAATCCATGAGAGTCCCCTGCCCAAACTACCTCCCAGTCAGAGAGAAAGTCAGTAATCTTTATACTTCAATATCATTTAGAAAATTCTGTCTAGCTAACAACATAGGAGTTTACTGATAATTTCTGCACTGAATCAGTAATGACAGAGTGTGGCAAACTGTCAACTCCCTTTGAAAGATCTAAATTGGCCGTAACCCCAACACTAGAATCCACAGCCAAAGTGACAAGATTATAAAAGAGCGTAATATCATGTAAACATGAACATAACTTTTGCAAAACCATGTTGAAGAATCAGGAGTGGCCTTATGTCAACTGGTGCCCTAGGCAAAAGGGCTCCACGGTGCCCCCCACCACACCACCCAGTGCCACCATCCTGGTCTACCTGCACCAAATAAATACTGGAATAGCATCCTTGCTACAGTGGCACCCTAGGCGGCCGCCTAGTTGGCCTATGCCTAAATCCGGCTATGTGAAGAATATATCCATTAAAGGAAAACCCCACCCTAGAACTAAAAAATTTGTTTTTCAGTCTGTCTTTGTTTCCTGGCCTATTTTAACACCTCAAAATCAAGCTACGTGCTTTATTTGTAATTTTAGCCTGTTTTCCACAACATGGCTACTAATGGGGCTTGATGTATCAACCTTATCTTGTTCTTCCTCAACCTTTTCTCTTTCCTATAATGCTTTGTGTGACTCATGCCACATATAAGGAAGTAACTGTGAATTCCCATGCCATTGACATATAATGGGATTTGTGTGAGTCACTGTCATTTTCTGTACCTTCTGTAAAGGACTGCTGCTTTTCTGTCTCTAATCACCCTCATTTTAATTTGGCTCAGAATTTGTTTTACACTATACTTAGAAGTTATCCAGCTACAGCCAGAAAAGTAGCTAAACTGCAGGCATTTGTTCAGGGTTTTCTTTTGTAGTCCAAGAGAAATTGACAGCCCCCTCCCCCCACACTATTGCAGAGGTGTTAAAACTGTCACTGCACTGAGACACTCTTGCAAAATAAAGCACAACTGACAGCTCATAATGGAAAGGAAGGGACTTCCAATATAAATCTCTTCCCCTCTGCCTGCAGTAGGAAGATCTATTTATTTATTTAAATAGTTTCATTATTTTTTTCTGAGTGCAAATAGCAGAAACTGCTTGATTATTTTGGTTGGTTTTATTACTATTAACAATTGATTTAGTCCTTACTGCATCTACAACACAACACTACTGTAACTTAGGTTACGTTGCAAAGGCAAAAGGCCTGCAATTTAGCTACTTTTCTGGCTGTAGCTAGATAACTTGTAAGTATAGTGTAACAAACTCTGAGCCTAACATAAATGAGGGTGATTAGAGACAGAAAGGAAGGAGTCCATTTTGCAGAAGGTATAGAAGATGACAGTAAGTCACAGTGACTTCCTTATGTTTGGCATGAGTCATACAAAGCATTATGGGAAAGAGAAAGATTTGAGGAAGAACAAGATCACATTGATACATCAAGCCCCATTGGTAGCCATGTTGTAGAAAACAGGCTAAAATTACAAAAAAAGCACTTAGAGTGATTTTGAGGTGTTAAAATAGTTCAGGAAACAAAGATAGAGTGAAAAAAACAGATTTTTTTTAGTTCTAGGGTGGAGTTTTCCTTTAATGGGCCAAAAGTATTTCCCATAATTATTTCTATAAGGCATACTGCAAAGCATTTCCCAATAAGTTATGTTAGGCTAATTGGCCTACAATTACCAATCTTATTAAAAGGTCTCCCTTGTGTTTAAGCATTATATTTGCCAATTTCTACCTCTTTAATACCATATCAGATGACAAAGAGTTGATTAAATGGTATGGAAAGATTGACCATGAATAAAATATGGTTAACAACCAGAAGCAGGCCTGTATATTTAAACCAGATTTATCACAGAGGCATTTTAAGTTTATAACTAACAAATGAAAAGTTTGCTAATTTCTTGTCTTTAGCCAAGTAAAATTTTTTGAACAAAGTTCTTCAGTTCAAAAAAATGTAACAAGGAATGTCATATTCTAGGGTAAATTTCAGTGTCCTCAATAATCACTGTATTCAAAACCAGATGTTGAATTAATACATTTTGCACATCAAGGCAAAAAAAAAAAGTTAAAACTGTTGAGAAAGTGACTTTTTGCAATGGGCACAACTCACCTTGCATGTTAGGCTTTTTCCCCTCCATGCCTTGTCCTTAACCCACTCTGATGTTACACACTTCAGAGAAAGGGAATGGTCCTTGAGACAAATACTACATTCCTAATTGTACATATAATGTTGAATGTCATGACTGATTGTGAGTTGAAGTCAGCATGACTCAGGATAAGAGTCCTTCTTGTCTTTGAATTCTGACGCAAACATCCAAAATGTTATTTTTCTTTATAATGTTCTTCAGTGAGGTATAATCTTTCACTAATGTTGTTCATTTCACTAATATTGTAGTTGTTGAAGCTGGTTAAAGACCCAGTTGCATATGGACAGTTTCCGAATTTTGGATCATTTAAATGTGTCTTTTATCTGTTTTGATTGTGATTTTCATGGCTGTTAAACATGCTGTAGCACAGGGCTAGCTTTAAAGGAGTTAAGGAGGAATCTTTTGTGAGGGTTTTATATGGATCTTTTCTGCCCATATAATCTTATGAGGTCAGTGGTCTGATACTTCTGCTAGTATTTATACATACTTTATTAGCAAAGCTGGACTGCATGACCCTTTGAGTCAATTTGTTCTCTTACATCCCTTATCAATCCTACTGTTAAAGTCCTTGCAGCTGTCCTATTAGGCTTTGAATTTTGTGTCTACCTGTACAATATGTCCTTGCAGAAGAGTGAATTAGCCAGATACTTAGTTGTTTGGTAGTTCTTTCTTGTTTAATTTGCAGCCAAGAGTGCTTTTGCTGTGTTTTTAAATTAAGAAATTCCATAGCAGTGTTTTCTAGAACTGGTTTGAAGTCCTGACATTCAAGCTGTGACTTTCTTATTTATCTGTTAGTTAGGTAATAAGTTTGTTTATTTTGTGGGAATCTTAAGTTTAGTAGTTTTCCTATCAGTCTGAAACTGCTTTAAAATGGCATTTCTTCACTACTTTTTAGAGCACAAGGGAGCATAACCATTCAAACAACGTACCTATCTGGAGCCAGAAATCTATGCTTTCTTAACCACAACACTACATAGTTCTGGATAAGGCAAAGTTGACTCAAAATGTACTTATTGTAACTTCTCTTGCATCCCCCACACCACACATGTAACTTTGAGCTTTTGTTGAGGTACTGTTTTAACAGATCTTAACTTTGCAAAGGAGTATAGGGCAGTTTTAAAGAATAAGCTATCTCCAGACACCCAATGTACTGTTTCCGTCAGTAAGAAAACCAACATTTTATTTTCTGGGGAAATGAAGCATGTATTTCCCAAAAATTAGTACAGGTGTCTTGCTTCATAGTCAGAAATTATGCCGGATGCCAAGCCGCTGCACAGATCTTCTCAGTCAGTGTCTCAGAACCACTGCAGTGCTCCCTGCATTATACATAGTGCCTATAACAGTGGTGTCACCTTATGTTTTGGAGCATCACCAGTGTTCTAAGTGCTGTCAGTATAATGATGAGTAACTGCAAAATTGATTATTGTACTATATGTGAGCTACAATAGTTCTCTCAGCACTATATCTGGGATCACACCACTGCCTCCAAACATTGTGTTCTGGGGTTTCATCAAGACTCCAGACATTATGCCATGCATCTTTTCTCCATGTGTTGATGATCACATTTTTATGACTCGCAGTGACCTCAGAGAAATAATAAAGTGAGAAATGTATGGAGGAGGAAGCCCTCCATGTAGGAAGATTCTGGGTCAAGGGGGGGATATTGCTGTCAGCATTATGGGTGTGGATGACATCATCATTCCTAGAATTATGCTTGTGAATGACAGCACTGCTGTCAGCATAACTAGACCTAATCCCTCAACCAACAACTGCTTTCCTCCTTGGCTTGGTCCTCACAAGCAGACCACATAGCCTCTTACCAACTCAGGATAACCTTACAATTAACTGACCAGTGTACTTTATTAAACTCCTCCTTAGTTAAAACACCAAAAATGTCTGAGTCACTAATTTCCTGTAGATCCTGTATAGACTTCTGTGAAATCTCTCACCATCACTTACTCAGCTGTTCATTGTAGGCTGGATTCCAGTGTGTTATGCAGTCAGATAGTATGAGGTTCTTCCCAAGTGTGCAACTACCTCTTCAGAAAAGAAAGTACATTTTCTCCACCACTTGAAAGGTGAGCCTGCTCCACAGATCACCTCAAAATACTTAAACGTGTCAAACAAAAGGGACAAGGCATGGCCTGCCTTTAAAAGCTAAATTACACAAATGTTTGGATTAATTACTTTAGGGTATATAATTGGACTGAAATGCTTATCACAGGCCTCTTGTTAAGCAACTAAACAAAAGGCAAACCTCTCTTCATGGTAACTCAGTTTCTAAAAAGCTCCCTTTTTATCAGTAGAGTAGGGAAGCTTGCACCTCACCTAGCTTTTCTGCCAAAGCCATTGCAAATTATTTTGCATGTAAAATGGGAAACCAACTGTCCTTCCTATCTAACTTAACAAACCTGTTTAACATAGCTCGTTAGCTTTCTACCTCCTTGAAAGAGATCTCACTTTTTCACAGAGTACAAGTATAGCATAGCAGGTGGTCAATATTTTTGCCCCCAAGTTTATTAAGGCCTGAGACATCTTTTTATAACTCCCTCTTGTCCATACCTTCAACACATTCTTTAAGAAACAGTTTTATCAGCAAAAGCTTGCTGAAGTACATAGGAATTAAAACAAATTTATTTAAGAAATAATTCATTCATAACCGCTTACTTTATCACTGTATATTTATCCCCAAGCTTAGGCATCTAATGTCTTTAGAAGCTTCTTGCTGGTCAAACATGTATTTTACTTATTTTATATGAAATCATTGTGCATATTATTTCCAAGAACGAATGTGTATTAAGGAACTAACAAAAGATCAGTAAGATCTACCTTGAGAATGAGGAAGATTAGATAAAGGGAAGGGGGAATTTAAAGAATCAGCAAGTTTGAAAGATTCATCTTGGGTTTACATTCAGGATTCTAACACAAAAACACGAGGAACACTGTGCTTAGAGCAAAAGCCAACTATTATCCACCACAAAAGCACAGTAGGAAAAGTGGAGTAAATAAGGTTCCAATAAACTTAATAATTTTTATTAATAGCACGCTCCACTAGATAAAAATGAAATGCATTACCTTGATCACCTCATTTTTCGTCCTCACAAAATTAGGACTTTTTCAGGTTATATAGTATTCACAGTTGCAGTATTAAAATGCTCTAAATTACATTAATTATCCAATAAAAAGTACCTTATTAGCTTAAAGCTAAGCTCTATTACATAAAAGATATGTAACAATATACAATTCATTCACTTTTTCTTATATTGGTGTGCAAGCTCCCTAAGTATGTTGACAATTCACTTAACTATAAGCAATGGAAATACATTTAATCACTTTTTATAAAAATATTCATTTAATACTGAAAACAATTCACCGAAAAACACAAAACTTAATATATATACTTCTTATGATATCAAATCTGATCAATACATTTCTTGTATGAAACTACTTATCCTCCTAAAAATGGACTAAAAACTAATAATCACATTACTTAAAAGGGTTAAAAATAACAATCATTAAAGTCTAGTTGCTCTTAGAAGCAGATTATAATATTTTTTCAGCTGAAATAGCTGAAATAAGGAAATAATTTGGCAGTGCTATTGGAGAACTTACACAGATTGTAAACATGCTAAACTCGGAAGCTTACAGCAGTTTGCACTTCTTTGAGCAACGCGGAGTTGCCGGGCAACCAGGAAGGTATGCAGTTTAAAGAAGCTGATGTTATAGAGATACCGGAAGTGACAATTGAGCCCAGCAGAAGTCCATGTTCCAACGAACAGCATGTTCATCAATCTTCTATGGATTCTATTCCTTCTGTTTTTCATTCACCATGAAAAGAGTTAAATCAAGGTGAATACGAACAGTTTTTGCAACTAGGAGCAAGACCAAAGGACAAAGTAAATTCATTAGCACAAAATAAAGGTGACATTATCTCTCATTCTCAAAACGCTATATTAGATAAACACAATACAGATGAACATACATTTAATAGTCAGAACACAAATTGGACTGCCTGGCTGCATGAAAGTAAATATAGTTTTAAGAGTATGTATAATGAAAGCTTTCATGGAAAAACATATAAAGAAATGTGGACTGGTTTCAAAATTGTTTATATAAATATAAGTCCTTACAAATAGATAACTGGTGTTTATAGGTATGTGCGCAAGCAAAAATAGTCCCAAAAGGACTACAGGTATATAAATACCCTAATAATGTATCCAAAGGTTCTACATACCATAAAGAACTAAAATAAGTGTTTGACAAATGTGTTTTTCTATTATGGAGTTAATTATGAAATGTAATAAAGTAGAAATGGAAAAGGTTTTAGTCGAGATAGATAACATTAATAAATTAATAGTTGAAGATCTTTTATTCACCATAGAATAAGAGAAGAATAAATATTATAATATAAAACATAAGATAGAAGAAAAATAGGATATTTGATTAATAGAAATAATAAGAAGTTTAATAGTGATATAAGAGAATATAAGGATCGTATATGCTACCCTAGACGCAGATATAATGGATTAATCAAAGCAGATATGGGTGAAAATGAAGGATTTGGACAGGTTAATCATCAAAACAAGCCTTATTATGAAGGCTTGGATACTTTAGATGAATCTGAGGAAACCTTTATTCTGGAAATAAGAGGGCAAAATAGAGGAAAGGGTCCCTTTAGAACAGGCCCCTGTGAGAAGATCGGAATGGATAAAAAACAGGTTTCCAAATGTATAGCAGTATTACAGGGAGAGGTAATACGTCCTTCTAAGAAAAATACTTGTAGTAATATCAATAGGATTAGTGAATATGTATTTGAATGGATGGAGTATAAGATTTTTAATCACAGCACTTATGAGATTAATGAAGATTTTTTTCATTTATTTATAAAAGGTTTTAAATTTGTACCTACCCAGAGGATGGATATAAATAAATTAATTATAGACCTAAAATTGTTTACAAGAAAGAAAAAATTTGAGTTTTTAATCTCTAAATAAGGTAATAATGATATGGTAAAAAATAATAGTTTACGGATAAAAAGTATATATAACCATCCCCTTCACCCCCAATTAAAAAGTATTGAGAATATAGTGGAAAATGAACTTCAAAAAAAGGTGAAACATATTAAAACTAAATTTAATCTAACAAAAGAAGAATGGGAATTATTGTATTCTATTAAGAACAATGAGAATATTGGGATACTTAGACCGGACAAAGGAGGAGGTACTATTTTAATGGATGCTATTATGTATACAGCCAAAATGATGAAAAAATTAGAAGATACACAAAAATATATGATAGTTTCCAAGAATGAAGTCAACATTGCCTATGCCAAGATAGATTGTACTTTCTATGATATGTTGTTAGAAGGAAGGATAGATACAGGTATTTATAACTATTTGAAAACAGACAAACCGATTATACCCCTCATTTTTGGTGTCCCAAACATCCATAAAAATATCGATAGTCCCCCAATGAGACCTATTGTTGCAGCAGGTGGTAGTAAAACCCATTCTTTAGGCATATTATATATAGCTAAAACATTAAAGGGATACAACATAGGTCAACATGAATGCTTAAAAGACTCATGGAATATTCTTAGAGAAATAACTAATAACATATATGATGATAATATTATTTATGTGACTATAAATGTTGTAAATCTTTTTTCTAGCATCTCCCATAACATTGCCCTTCAGTGGTTTGATGAAGATATATAAGAGATAGGTAAAAGTAATATTAATGAATACAGAGTATTATTTGAATGTATGGAAATAGTATTATATAATAACTATGTAGCATTTGAAGGAGAATTTTATAAGCAGATTAGTGGCATTGCTATGGGGGCAAATTGTGCCCCCACATACACCAATACAGTCCTACATGTGTGCAAGAGTAAATACGTTTTCTCATCCTGCTATGTTCAATATTGGACATTATGTAAGAGATTTTTAGATGATATAGTTATTTTCTGGAAAGGTACTATGGAATTATTAATAGAATTTGTAGAATATTTACAGCAGACTACAATTTTTTAAATTTCACATATAAAACAAGTAAAGGTAAAGTGGACTATTTGGACATAACCATACATGAATTAATAGATAGGCAGGTATTTAAATCTACCCTGTATAGAAAATAAACATTTTCAAACTCGTACTTATATTATACAAGTGTGCATCCTTATAAACAGAAATGTAATATACATTAATGTATGTTACTCTGTTAAAGGCTGTTTACAGCCAAGGCGCTAGAGAGAGAGATTTAATATGTATTTTTAATAAAAAAGGAACTATTTTTTCACTGGTCGGTTCTGTGTGGTATTCGTTCAACTGTGAGCTGGTTACGTTGTGGTCTGTAGAAACATAATATAGTTAAGGGACAGCTAATAAGAGCATCCAGAATGATATCAGAAGAAGAAGATTTTTTATTAGAATGTGACATCAAAAAGATGTTTATGGAAAGAAAGTACTCATATAAGATGGTAAAGGAAGTTTTTGAAGAAGTAGTAAGGGGTAGAATAGATAAATATCAACCCATATTAGGTAGAAAAGAACAACTTGAAATAAATACAAATTCTATAGTTACTAAAACAAATAAAGATGAAGACAACAAGATGTTTTTGGAGGGGCTTTTAGTTTATATTACAACAACATATATACGTCTAAAGTACAGGATATAATAGTTAAATATTGGCAATTATTTAGGGGTTTTACTGATGAAAAGCAACTTTTTGAACAGCCCATTAAATTTGTGCATAAAAGGGCAGAAATTTGAAAGAGATATGTGAGTCCCAGAAAGGATATTTAGCTCAAAAAAGACAGGCACATATTAATGTGGTAGATGCCCTCAGTGTGTATATATATATATATATATATATATATATATATATATATATATATATATATATATTAGTAATGCAGATAACATATACATACCTAGTAGGGATATATTAATTAAAACAAAACAGCATTGTAACTTTGAAAGCTCAGGTTTAGTATATTTGGCTATATGTGGGACACTGCCAAGTTTTCTGTTATGGGCAAAACTGAAAGAACTTTAAAGAAATGTATATATGAACATCATTATAGCATTAGGACAAATAATTATAATAATGCCTTATACAAGCATACTCTAAGTTGTCATTTAGCTAAGTATACTTTTTTTGTTCTGGAGGTTCTAACTATAAATAAAAGGGGTGGCCCATGGGAGGTAACCATAGAATATAGAGAAATATATTGGCAGGTAGCCCTACAAGCAAATGAAAGTCCAGGAATGAATGAAAACATATCCTTGGTTCCAGTGTTAAAACTGAGAGCAGCTAGGCTTTAATGATCACAGTTTTAAGTGGTGTGATTATTAGTTTTTAGTCCATTTTAGGATAGGTAGTTTTATATAAGAAATGTATTTATTAGATTTGATATCATAAGAATTATATATTAAGTTTTGTGGTTTTAGGTGAATTGTTTTTAGTATTCGATAAATATTTTTATAAAAAGTGATTAAATGTATTTCCATTGCTTATAGTAAGTGAATTGCCAACATACTTAGGGAGCTTGCACATACCTATATAAGAAAAAGTAAATTAATTGTATATTGTTATATATCTTTTATGTAATAGAGCTTGTAGCTTTAGGCTAATAAGGTACATCTTATTGGATAATTAATGTAATTTACAGTATTTAAACACCACAACTGTGAATATTATATAGCCTGAAGAAGTCTAGCTTTGTGAGGATGAAAAATGCGGTGGTCAAGTTAATGCGTTTAGTTTTTATTTTTATTTAGTGTAGCGTGCTATTAATAAAATTCTTAAGTTTATCGGAGCCTCGTTTACTTCATTTTTCCTACTGTGCTTTTGTGGTGGATTCAGGATTCTAAGTTTGCTGGTCATTTTTCAAGGTGTGCTCAAGAAGCCAGTTGACCTAATGGTTAAGGTCTTTGCCTCCCACTGTCAAGGTACAAGGTTGAATTCTGACGTCCAGCCAATGCCTGTATGGAGTTTGCATGTTCTTCCTGTAGGGTTCCTCCCACTTCGCAAAAGCATGTTGAGTGTTTCCATCTCAAACTCACCCAAAAATTGAGTTGTGGGCAACAACTCAGACTCTACATGGTATCATATAGCAGAAAGAATTTTATAAACTAAACTCTTTGGGCATCTGCTGTGGTAATCATTATTCTCAAGATAGGAGAAGATGGATCACAGTCTACTTACCATAGCAGGACTAGCCACTTGATGGTGTAAAATATGGCTGTAGATTATTTTGTTGTGTTCGTTTGAGGACCTGCCTACTCTGGCCTATGCTAGATATAAGTGATAATGGTGGGAGGGGTGTATGTGCCCCTATTGGCCAGTGTGTGCTTGCCATAAAACCCAGAAACCCTGGGTCAATAACTTACTGGCTGGCCAGTATCTGCTACTCAGGAGGAGGATCGACTAGAAATGGTGTGAGAATTGTGGTGAGGGTTAGGCTTCAGAAGACATTGAGAGTTGTCATTAGAATTAGTAACAGACACATGGCAATCAGATTCCAGTATTAGAATAGGGCAGTATTTGTAATTTCAGCCTATGAACCCACAGCAAGGCTGTGATAGTAATATGAAGAGTGCATTCAGACAGCATTTGCAGGGCCTACTGGATAAAGAAGGACAACATGAATTGGTGTTGATAACAGTGACCTGAATACACATATCAGGGCAGACAGAACAGGATGTGAGGGCTGCCTGGGTACATATGGGTTAGGCAACAGTAATAAAGAAGGAGAAGTAATTTTAGACTTTTGTCTGGCAAATGGCTTGACGGTGGCCAACACATAGGTTCATAGGTTCATAGGTAAGTACTAGGCTATCTGCCCGAGGGCATCTATAAGCCTAGACAGAATGTGTTGGCTTTTGCCACCCCCTTAGATTAGTTCCCTGTGCCACTGTCCAGCAGACCCATTAGTTCCCTGTGCCTCTGTCCAACAGAGCCACTGCAGTGATCCTGGGGTAAATTTTCTGTTTCCCATCCACTCGTCAAGGTTTCTCTTGAAGAGTGTTAGTGAGGGGCTCTGCCTAATGTAGATTGGAATCCTGTTCCAAAGCAGGTGGCGTCTCTGGGACAGGAATCTATCCCTCCAGCACGTCCTATTTATCGTTGTGGTGAAGTTTAGATCCCTAGAGAGTGTGGCTCTCAGAGATTTGTTTTTTTATTTAGGTGGAGCATGTTCCATCAATTCTAGTTTGGACATGGCCTTGTGTGTCAGCAAAGATCACCTCTGAGTAAGCAGTATGCAACCAAATACAGCTGGAGTTTCTTCAGTCGGGCTGCATAGGGCATCTGTTTGAGGTGAGTAATCCTCTTGGTGAGGTACTTTTGTGGTCTTTCCAGCTGTTGCAGGTGTCTTGTAAGGTACAGCCCAAATGGGGTGTTGTACTCTATGATGGGTCTAATGAGTGATGAGTAGAGGGGCAAAATAACCTCTTTTGTTCTAGATGTGAGCCCTTTTGTGATTAGGTGGGCCACACAGAAGGATTTTTAACCACCTTGGCAATATGATTATCAAAGGAGAGATTACTATCTGCTTGGGTCCCCAGATCCCTTATTACATTTTTTGTATTTAGGGGATTACCACATATGTGGTAGTTCGCAGGTATTTTGTTTTTTCCAAAGGGGATGACTATGCACTTTTTGGCATTTAGCTTGAGGCCTTGATTTTGACACCAGGTATCCGTCTCAGTGGTACCCTTCTGGAGGATGTCTGTATCAGCCGGAGAGTCAATGATGGCCCCCAGTTTGCAGTCGTCTGCGAACTTGGTCAGCCATAGTCCTCCTGTGCTTGCCTGTACCTCAGAGAAGTATATACCAAACAGGAGGGGTCCCAGGACTGAGCCCTGGGGGACGCCACTTGTAACCGATTTAGAGTCGGACCTAGAGCCTACAACTCTCACTGTGTGGGTTCTGTCTGTGAGCCATTTGGCAACTCATCTCATGACATATGGGTTTATGTTCAGGCTGGTGAGCTTGTCTATAATACCAGAATGGGGAATCGTGTTGAAAGCCTTTGCGAGGTCTAGGTAGGCTGTGTGGACCTCCTTTCCCTCATTTAAAGCCTTGGTAACTGTCTCAAAGAAGTCCACCAGGTTTAGGGGGCATGATCTGCCCTTAACAAAGCCAAACTGGGTAGGGTCCAATGTTTGGAGGTTCCCAGTGTCTCTGTTAATGAGTTCCATGATGATGCGCTCCATAGCCTTGCAGAACAGGCTAGTCAGGCTTATAGGGTGATAGTTCTCGGGGTCCGTTGTGGCTCTGCCTTTGTTGAGAGGGATAACTGTTGCTGTGTGACACTCTATGGGTATGTAGCCTGTAGAAAGGCTGAGTTTGAACAGTGTGTTTATGTGAGGGGTTAGTTCATTTTGGAGCTTGTGTAAGACACAGCCTGAGACACCATCCGGTCTCAATGAAGCTGAGTTTTTGGCTTTGGATAGGGCTGTTTTAACCTGTGTGTCAGTGATTGCCAGGGCTCTACATTCTTCTGGTATGGTTATGGGCCCTTTAGCGGGTGAGAGGGGGTTGAAGTTTGCACTAAACCTGTCTGTCACAATGTTGGCAATATCAGTCAGTTCAGTGTATTTTGTGCCATTCTGCACTAACTCAGGGCAGATCTGAGAGTTTCCACTTAGGTTGTTGACATAGCTGAAGAACGCTTTGTGGTTATATTTGAAGTGCTTGGCAATTTTTCTTTCAAAGCTAGCCTTGGATGATTTTATGAGGGATCATAGTTTCTTGCTGATATTGATCAGGGATGTATTTCCTTCTTGGGATTTTACTCTTTTCTGTACTAGTTTCATCCTTCTATTGTATAGCTTGTTTATGACAGGGGTTCACCAGACTGGTTTCCTTTTCTTGGAGGAGTGAGTCTTGGTTTTGCTTGGGATAGCATGATCCATGCATTCTTTCAGGTGCTCATAGAGTGCCTTTATAAGGGATTCAGCAGCTTGGACAGCATTGTCCTTTAGCATGGGGGCTGTGAACCTTTCCACCTCGGTCTTGAGTAACGTGATGTTTGCTTTTGAAAAGTTTTTCATGGTGGTTTCCTTGATTGGGGGAGGGGTAAGAATGTGGATATCCAGAGTGATTAGTCTATGGTCTGATCTAACCAGGAAGGGGTTGACCTCCGGTGTGGAACACCAGTGGCCCATGTTGGTGATGACCAGATCCAATATGTTGTCACCTCTGGTGGGGGTGTTGACCAGTTGATCCAGGATATTCGAGTTTATAAATTCTAGGAAGCGTTGGGCAAGGGAGTTAGTACTTGAGTAGTTCCATCAGTTAATGTTTGGGTAATTGAAATCACACAATATTAGGGTGTTTGGTAGGACCTTCATATTTTCCAGTTCTCCAGAAACATGGAATGGGGGTCCTGGGTCATGGTGGGTGATCTGTAGCAAGCTACAATTTGAATTGCAGTTTTGCCCATTATTAGTTGCACATGGATGATCTCTGAAGCACCATGCTGCACCACTAACCTGGAGGTGTGGGTATCCTTGATGAATATGGATACACCCCCGCCTTTTGTGTTTCAGTCCGGGTTCTGTGGCTGAAAAGTATGGTGTGAGTTATAGCATGGTAGCGCTGGGGTGCTCTCTGGAGCCTTAAACCAGGTTTCTGTTACTGCACAGATATCGATGTTCTCAATACTGAGGAGTGCCTCGAGTGCATGCATTTTAAGGTTTAGACTTCTGGCGTTGAGTAGCATTACCTTCTGTTTTTGGTTACTTGTGCTATTTACGGTGGTGGGTTTGTCTTTTGAGCCTTGCCTAAAAAAGGCACTATGGGGGCGGCAAAAACCTTGGTCAGTATTCGAAAGACTAAGGGTGACAGGTGCAAAACATCTCTTGCAAAGCAATGTGGCTTGTCGAGCATGTCATCCCAGGCGGACAGATAATGGATCCCCTTTGAATGACACCAGAAACTTAGCCAATTATTGAAATTGATCATTTTTTTCTTTATACTGTGGCATCATTCTTGGTGAAGGCAGGATGCTACTCAGGGTCAGAGTCATACTGGCCTGGGCTACGTGATCAGAGAGCTCTTCCATGTCTCTTTTCATGTAGTCTAGGGAGGTACGTCTCAGGTCATTCACACCAACATGGACAATGACAGTATTTGTATTTATTCTGGAGCGACTTGAGTACTTGTGTTATGTGGCGGATCCTGGCACCTGACAGGCAGCTAACCTTCTCCTTATCCAGCCTAGTTAGTGAGACATCAGTGTGCCTGACTGTAGAGTCGCCTATTACTAGTGTGTTGGGTATGTTATTTTGCCTTAAGTGCTGTGATTGCGTGGCACACTGATTATGTGAAGTATGGGTTTCATGGTTTGTAATGGGGTGTGGAGGTTGCTTGGATGTCTGCTTTGGAGGTCTCTGTTGCTTTTGCAGTTATTTAGAGCCTCTGAGTATGTTTTCATGTATTCATGTGTGTTATTTGCCAGTGTTGGTTTAATAGGTCTGTGTGAGACTGGTGGTGTGTTGCAAGTATTTCCCTTCTCCTCTTGACTATCAGTTCCAGTCTTGGGTTGAGAGAGCTTTGCCTCCAGTTTGGCTGTATAATTGCATCTCTTGCATATATGAGTGTTTGGTGGTAGGAGGAGAGGGTTGTCTGTGTACATGAGGCAGTTGTAACATTGCCTGAAAATGACCAGATTCACCAGTTGGACTGGAGAGTACACCTGAAACTGCCCTTTGGACATGCCTGAATAGGTAAAGTGAGCTGTTTTACTGATTGGATGGTAGGGACGAATAGAGAGCCTTGTCCACCTGGACAGTATAGTGGGGTCTAGTGCTAAGGTTAATTAGTGCTTGCTATGAGTTTTGATCAAGTGCTGGACTGTGAAATGAATGGTTTGAATGCTTAAGTTGAAAGTTTGTCTAGTTCCATGGGAAAAATTGAAGAGTAGACTTTGTTGAGCCGGGAATAGTTTTACCCTAGCTAAATGGTGCTGCCTGATGCTCAAAACCACGCAAATGCGGTTTTTATAGCAGGGAAATGAAAGCGATAGAAATTAGACCAAAATGGCCAATAAACTACTAACGTCTGGGCTGAAACCACTCCTCCAGGGACAGATAGGCTGCTGAAAGCTCCCCTCTCTCACGGGTGAACAGAGAAACGTCCTTCTCTCCAAGTAAGGTATGGGCAACACAGAAACTTGTATCACAACCCTGAAATCAGGAATAACCTGAAAACTGGACTATAGTAGTTCAGAAAGGTGGGAAACAAGTATTTTTTTTTTCAGAAAATAAAGCAGATACAATAAAAAAATACTTTAAATGCACAGAAATGGCTATTGCACGTTAATGTGTAGCCTACAACAGTTAAACAGATTATTTAAACACAAAAATGACTTAGTTCAAGTGCAGGCAGCAAATAAGTACTATATATAACAGAAACAAGCTTTTTAAATCACAGAAATGCTAAAAAATGGTGTTTAGGTGAAATTAGTTAAAGACAGCAAGAAAATGCAGAAAAAATATACTTAATCACTCCAAAGTCTCTCTTTTGTCTCTCTGCTGCTGTAGAACTCTGCAGGCACTTGCTGAGCTGAATACAAGTGCAAAACAAACCCTGCAAATGCAGTTTTTATAGCAGGGAAATGAAAGAGATAGAAATTAGCCCAAAATGGCCAATAAACTACTAACTGCTGGGCTACAGCAAACAAGGCGCACAAATTTCAGAAAGAAGCAATTCAAATAAGCAGGCATGATTCAGCAAGAGAGTCAGTCACAAGATCACATACAAGATCACATACATGAGTGGCCAACATGCAACTCAGGTAGACATCCTTTAGACCTGCAGACTAGGTTGAAGTCCTGGAAGCTGACTGTAGAGAAACGGCATCAGTTCAAAGAATTACTCAGGGCTCTAGCACCTCAGGAAGAAGAGGAAATAGATAGAGTTGAAGAAGAATGGCAAAACCTCAAAACAGCATGTGTGAGGACTATAGAACAGATATGCAGCTGGTGTAGGTATGGAAATAAGGTACATAAGGACAGCTGGTGGTGGAATGCAGCAGTCCAGGAAGTTATCCAAAGAAAGAAGTGCAGGAAAACGTAGGAGATAGTAAAGAAGGACCAGGCTAGGGAAGGATACTGCTTGGCTAACAAAGAGGCTAAGGAAGGAGTTGCAATAGCAAAGAACAGGGCATCAGAGGCACTCTACCAGCTTCTCAAAACTCACTCAGTAAATGGCACAAAGAAACTATATCAGGTTGAAAGGCAAAGACAGAAAAATAATGAAGATAGCCAGACACCCTTCATAAGAGATGCCAGCAACAACCTGCCCAACAGTCCACAGGATATTAAAGGCAGCTGGAAGAAGTACTTCCAACAGCTTATGAATGAAGAAAATCCTCCAGAAGCTGTACTGCCCTAGAGGCATCCGACAATGAAAAAGAGGAGGAGCCTAACACAGAAGAAGTAAGAACAGCACTATGGATAATGAGAAAGCAGCAGACTCAGATGAGGTCACAGCAGACTCAGATGAGGTCACAGCAGACTCAGATGAGGTCACAGCAGATATGATAAAGGTGTTGGGTGAGATAGGGGAGAAATGGCTCCTGAGGGTACTCATAGCAATATGAATAGAAAGGCATATCACAGATGACTAGAGAATAAGAATACTAGTGCCAGCATTCAAAAACAAAAGGGACATTCAAAACTGTGGACAGTACAGAGGTATCAAACTCCTGTCACACTGCACTAAAGTTCTGTAGAGGATGATCGATAAACAAATATGCAGAGTAGTAGAAAGTAAGATGAGAGATGTGCAATTTGGATGCAGTAATAGGAGCAATAGGATATAGCAGAACTGACCCGATGTTTGCAGTGGGATGGATACTTGAGAAGAAGCTAGAGATAAGGAAAGAGTCCATCTGGGCATTCCAAGTCTTGGTGAAAGCATTTGACAAGGTCCCAAGAAAGCTGATTTGGACAGTCCTCTGGTGCTTCAGAGTCCCAGCAACATTGGTAGAATTAGTGCAGGCTATGTACAAGGACCTAATGACTCAAGTACAAACAGTGGTTGGTCTCACAGAGAGGTTCCCAGTGTGAGTGGGTTTGCATCAGGGTTCAGCTCTGAGCCCATTGCTGTTCATACTGATGATGGACTATATTAGCAAACAGGTTGGAGGGGACAGATCAACAAAGTTGCTCTATGCAGATGATGTAGCATTAAAGGCAGACTCCGAGCAAGAACTTCAGCAAAGGGTGGGGGAATAGAATGCAAAACTGAAGGCACATGGGATGAAAATGAGTACAGATAAGACAGTGGTAATGGCAGCAAATGGGGGAATCAGAAGAAGCTGATAATTAAGATATAAGGGAAAACAGTGGAACAGGTTAACAGCTTCAACTATCTGAGAGGAGTAGCTGAGGAGAAGAGAAATCTAAATGAAGAGGTTAAAGCTAGAATCAAAAGGGCTGCAGCCAGCTGACACAGAATGTCAGGGGTAGTATATGACAGAAGAAAAAAGTCAAAGAAGCTGAAAAGTAAGGGGTACAAAACTGTGGTGTGGCCACTACTACTGTATGGTACATAAATCTACATATTAAAGGCAGAGCAGTTGAGGAAGCTAGAGATGATGGAGATGAAGTGCCTGAGATGGGTGGTAAGATGCACACTGTAGAACAGATAAAGAAATGAGAACAAAAGAGCAGGAGCAATTGCAGAAAAAGTAAAAGAGAACAGATTATGGTGGTTCAGGCATATGTGTAAAAAGGCATAAGACAGTCTGGTGAAGAATATTTGGGATGACAAGTAAAAAGCATGAGGAAATGAGAGAATCCAGCAAAGAGGTGGCTGCATTATGTGAGGGAAGACCTGTGATAGTCAGGCATGAGTGTTGAAGAAGTTAAGAGAGTGCATTGAACAGAGAGAGAGAGAGATGGTGACAATTGATATGACACCTTAAACCCATGTAGAAAACGGGGAAGGGGGTTGAAGATGATGATGATTTCAAGATGTGCCCAAGAAGCTTTGCAGTTTTCACAGTTTGCATGGGTTGGTGATCCAGAGACGTAATAACCAAGCCTGTAGCATGTGAAGAGGAGCCGGTCCATTACCTATTACCATATTTCTCCATAAATAAGACCTAATCAGAGAATAAGGCCTAGAATGGTTTTCCAAAGTGGTCATGATATAATTCCTACCCCAAAAATAAGCCCCATTTAAGATCATCAACAACACACGGCGGACGTGTTGAATTATAAAATCATAATATTATTGACACCTGTTGACTGAGGTTATCGTACTCTGCTCACCATTTTCGGACCATTTGGACACCCAAATTCTTCTCTTTGCAGATAGTAAGATTCTTTCCCTGGGAGTCTGCCACAATTCTTACTGTAACCCTAATCCTCACTCACACTTGATGTTTGAGATCCTTGGCCCGTAAACACTGGCAAGTGTACTTTGATTGGTCAAAGTACGGACAACGCACATAAAACGTGCGCAGTTGATAATGAATGGGTGTGGTTGTATCTTCTTAACTGTCGCCAAATCCTGTCTTGTAAGTCTTCAGTTATCCCCCCCCCAGACAAGATGAGTGCAAAAAGAAAGAGGTATTCCGTCGAGTACAAGAAAGGAATCATGGAGGACTCCCGGTGAAAGACTCTGATGGCTTTCTTCAAAGAGAAGAAGTTGGATCTCCAAATGGTCTGGAAATGGTGAGCACTGTACGATAACCTCAGTCAAACAGGTGGACGAGGGAGATGCTAAGAAGTGCAAGTGTGGATCAGGTCTGCAACCATTATTTCCTTAGCTGGAAGACATCATCTGTGACTGGATTGCTAACAGGAGAGCAAATGCTTTGGTTGTGCACATGGCTGATATTCATGCATTTGCCCTTGCAATGGCACCACAGTTAGAAATATCCCCAGAAGAATTCAAAGTATCACAACATTCGCTGAGTGGCTTCCTTCATTCAAAGTATCACAACATTCTCTGAATGGCTTCCTTCAGCGATATGAACTGTCTCTAAGAAGATCGGCAACACTGTTCAAGCTGGAATATATTGACGTTATTAAACGTGCACTTGCATTCAAGTCCTTTGTTGATGGCATCGACTTTTCTAAATGCCAACATTACTGCTATGGATGAAACTGCAGGGTTTATGGATCAAAGATCACAAACAACAATTGATCAGAGGGGTGCCTCGTCAATCTACATTCCCTCCACTGATTATGAAAGTGTACGTGTTACCTGTATTTTGACAATTCGTCTAAATGGAAAGAAAACCCCAACTCTAACCATTAGTAAGGGCAAGAAAGATAAGATTGAACATGTTTCAGGCATTTACGTTCTTGAAACCAAAAAAGCCTGGTGCACACAAGCAGTTATAAGGAAGTGGGTCGATGTAATGCTGCCATTTCCTTATAAAAGCTTGTAAGGAAGTGGGTCGATGTAATGCTGCCACTTGTTTTGTGAGGTGGCGAAAGAGGTCTGGTAGTCTGGGATTCAGCCAGCACTCACTGTGCTAAAGACATGAAGAACTTCCTTGCACAGAGAAGAATAGATCAAATAATGATTCCCGCAGGACTGACTGCCTATCTCCAGACTCTTGATATTGCAATAAACAAGCCTTTCAAGGACCATTTGTGCATGGAACTCTATGACTACATTGAAAATAGAATGGAGAGAAATCAGCATGGAAACTTTGTGAAGCCTAGCCTGCAAGAGGCCGTGACTTGGATGAAGAATTCATGGGATAAAATCACTGACAGCTGTGTTGCCAATGCACTATGAGCAGGCTACATGGACAAGCAGTGCTCATTTAAGGAGAGCTCTACTGCTAGGCATGACCGATTGGGGCCAATGGTTCTATAGGAAATGGAGTCACAAGAAATTCAGGCCAGACTTCGTGGGTTGGAGACTTATGAGAATGTTCCAGAAGAAGATGACATGACTGTATTTGAAATACTTTTCCATTATCGGGGCAACAGAATGGATTGCTTCTCCTTTCAGCTGCCAGCAAGCTTTTGCCAGTTTTTTTGACTTTATTGTATTAAGGTAACGTTTCATTATCAATGGGTAATTACAAAGTAAGGCCACTAGTTCCCAGACTTTATTTTTATGACTTTCCATCATTCGTCTCGTATGGTTTGGGTAAGGAATAAAGAAAGCATCACCACACAAAAAGTGGCAGTTATTTACCTGTTTTATTCCCCTCCTCCAATACACACATATTCAGATTTTTCTGCACTTTCTGTTGAGCATGAAAGCCAAGGTGTAGATATTCTGAAGTTGAAATGTTTGTTGCACTGTTTATGTAGAATTGTCACACAACTGTTAACACGTTACCTAGAACTGTTGACCAATAATGGAAAAGTTCTAAAATTAAAATTTCTAAAAATTTCTAAAAATTCTAAAGGCATGCTTCTGGAGCATTTCTCCCCGGACCTCCGCTGAAAACAGGATCTGTGGAACCTAGTCGGACTTTCCTGGTCAACAAATGTTAAATAAATAAATAAATAAATAAATAAAATAAAAGTACCAAATAAATGTCAATTTGTGTACATGAATAAATGTCGATTTGTGTACATAAATTAATGTCGATTTCTGTACATGAATAAATGAATAAATGTAGATTGTTGTACGGGCGGGGTAAATAAGGCATTCCCTGATAATAAGCCCTAATGCGTAGTTTGGCGGGGGGAAAAGTATAAGACCCAGTCTTATTTTCGGGGAAATATGGTAGCATGTATTTTGTTTGGAAAATGTTTAGGTACTGGTCCAATCAGGTGTGGCTGAAGCACTGACTGTATAGTTTTAAAGGCTGAAAGGAACAACATCCAGTTTTCACTTTAATATGTTATTCTGGCAGTATCTGAGTGTTTCTGCATGTCATTCACATAGATGTAGTATAGGAGTGGCCAAACATGGAGGCCTGTGAAACACCCATAAGGTGAGACAAATTGGGGGAAGGGGCATTATTCCACTTACACCCTGAAATCTGCATTCCAAATAGCTGCTGAATGACTGCGTAATGTTTGCAGTTAGTCTACATTGGGCAACCTACTAGAAATGTGTTCATGGCTGATAATGTCTGTGACAAAGGGAAATACTGCCAGCCCAGCTAGCTCAATTTTGTAAATAGTTATATGTCATTTGTAAATATCAGCATGATGTAATTGCTCATGTTACCACTATATTAGAACTGTATGTTATGTGTATATCAAACTGCTGGCACAGAAGTGTATGTGAAAAGGGTTTGTACAGTACTGCGCTTAGAGGCGTGACCACAGTGTACCCTGCTGGATTAGAACATAAGTGTATATAAACTGTTGTCATTGTGTAAATGTATATGTTTTAACAGTGGGAACAAGAACATAAAGTGTTAACTTGCAAAACTTCAAGAAAATAGTTGAAATTAAATTGTTTTATGATTGTGCTATAAAAGTTAGTTTCAATGCAGCAAGGAGACAGTTTGTCTAGAACTAGGGTGCCTTCTACATTGTTTTGTAAGTGTTTTATTGTTTTATGTCTTCTAGCAGTTGCAAAGATCTGAGAGGTATGTATTTTTCACAGGGAAATGTTAAAATGCTGATAGTTTCTGACAATGGGGGTTTAGTTTGGGAACTGAAGTCAGGTGACAAAAAGTGATGTCATCCAAGCTAACCCAGAAGTAATATCTGATATTAATTTAAGAACTCTCTGAGAGAAAGAGAGAGAGAGAGAGTGTATTTTTTTTATTTGTCTTTGACCTGGCAATATCAGCTGGGAAACATCCACTCACCTTGCCTTGCTGTAAGTAAGTTTCTAGGGCATAGTAATTATTTTAGATTCAGATAGGAATATAGTGAAGTATAGCTTAGATGTTTTCTTTAATTACTTGAGACTGTCCTGCAATGTTGTTTTAAATATTTCCTGTGAGTTTGAACTCTGAAGTTGCTGTGATGATTTACTGAGTATTTTCTTGTTCTTTTATTATTTATTATTAAATATATTTAAACCTATCTTTGTGGTTGATATTTGTGAGACATATTTAAGCTTTTAGAGTACTTGCTTATCTGTTTGGTGACACTGTACAGGCCACTCCTAATAGCCTGGCTCTTGGTCAAACTACCATTTGGATTTATAGTAACATTACGCAGTAATGATAAAGAGCTGGCTGGTGGCAGTGATAACTACCTCATAGTATGGGCAGAAAGGGGGCATAGCTAGCAAACCTGTGCCAGCATTTCCCAGGCATGTGTGTGTGGTTATGTATAAATCAAATCTCAAAGTGTGTGTGTGTGTGTGTGTGTGTGTGTGTGTGTGTGTGTGTGTGTGTGTGTGTGTGTGTGTGTGTGTGTGTGTCAGCTACTTGGGCAGGGACACAAAGCACTGGTTGGACAAAGAGAGTGTTGGAGGTCTTAACTTGACCACTCAGCTGAGATCTCAACTCTATAGCTGTGCCAGTAGGGAGTCTTATTGGGGATCTGGAGAAAGAAAGAGAAACCAGCCCCAGACTGACTGTGATCTCTGTGTGCTCTTAAGGGAAATAGCAGTTTACTGTGTGTGTACTTGTCATCCTCCCAGTGTGTATTCCCCCACTGTTGCCAGTTGCGATTATTGAGGCTTTTTGATTACTGGGACAGTGCTGGGGCATCACAATATCAAATAACTTAAATGTCCTTGACAATTCGAGGAGCAAAGCTTTATCAATATTACCATGAATAAGCTCAGCATTTATGTATTATTTTATGGATTTTGTTATTTCAGGCAAGATTGTGTCAGTTTCAAGACCAGAATACAAACTCTGTGGGACATTGGATGTTGTGTCATTATGCAAAGGAATTATTGAACATGTTTCTCAAGTACTTAATGGTTTACTACAACAGAAATCAAACAACAAAAATTTCCAGCACCAAGGGTGAAAATTACTTAAGTTTAATGTAGCAGCTCCAAAATTAAAATTAACAGCAGACCAGGAAGGCTAACTTTTGGCCAAAACCGGTCTGCTGTTTATTTTCATTTTGGAGCTGCCACATTAAACTTAAGTAGTTTTCACCCTTGGTGCTGGACATTTTTGTTGTTTGATTACAGTGGTTCAGTCTGTGCCCCTGCCGCACTTGTAGATCTCCTTGTGTTTCATTTACTACAACAGAAACTAGAAAGGAAGTGTCTGTAGCAGCCATTTTTAAAAACTTGGCTGGCAGGAAATCAGATTTGATGTTGAAGTCTACAGCTGTGGTGATAGTAGTGAGTGTGCTGGTCAGTATCCATTTTCATGTTATACCTAACTTCAAATATTTCTGGGGGACCCCAGAGGAGAATAGGACTGGAGTGCTTTGATTAATATGTTATAACAAGTGCTGCAAACCTGTTTGTTTTGGATGGTTTCATTTATAATTTTGATGGGAATTAAAGTGCTGTCTCTTGCTGTTTAGTAGTGTAGTCTTTATTGTGATTCACAATTTTTGTAAAGAGATTAGAAGAGGTGGTAGTTTTGTTTTGTGGTACTATTGCAACACTTTGCTCAGCTAGACTTCTGTTTTAATATCTGGTGTGATCCTGCATAAGGTCCTGGATGTGATGTGATACTGTCTTGCAGGGGCAGAGTTGCTAAGAGCTGACAGAAAAGTGGAGTTGAAGTATTCAGCTGTAGAATCCAGAGGAGTTTAGTGCAGTATGATGTTAAGTGTAGAAGCGTTAAATCTCCTGAGAGTTCTGGAGAAGGAGTAGTAATGTGATTTACAGATCCTGGCCAAACATCATGCAACATAATCAAACATGTGGTCACTGAAGGCATTCTAATAATGTCACCCTCTGCAGCATAACCCAGTCAACTATGCTTTCTCTGTCAGTGGTCTTCCCTCTTCTGGGAAGTAGCATAATTATTTGTGACATTCTATGTTATTTTTTTGTAGGATGTGAAAAACATGTCTGGGAAGAATTTCCAGGCAGCACTGAAATTTCCCATTATCAAGTTTATGTTACTGTGGAATAAAAGTCAATGAAGTGAGTCTTCAGCAGTGCCACTGGGGGTGGGGGTTGGGGTAGTGAAACTGAAAGACAAGCTAAGTTTTTTTTTTATTTATTAATATTTAGTGAGAGGAGAACAAACTTCTTGTATATTAACTATGAGAGCTAAATTATGGTGGTTCACCGCACAGCAATAGTAACCAACCTGTGGCTCATGAGCTACATATGGCCCCCAGAGCTGTCTCACAGCTGTACTTTCATTGCATGCACCAATGCTTTATACTAACTAGGTACAGCCACACATCTGAACATCAGAGTGGCATGTCTTAAGTTTCCATTGTGGAAGTGAAAGACTAGTTGTGGTTGAGTTTTTAGTTGAGTCTAGAAAAAAAAAGCTGTTCAAATTTGATAATTAGTAGGGTATATTAAATTTTGCACGATAATTATAAGAATCAGTCAAAGGTGTTAGAAAAGAATAGGAAGAAAGAATGGAAATGAAATGTACAAAAGGAACAATGGGATTACATCTGCATGCCTCCTAAGTATGTAACAAAGTCCAGGGGGTGGGATTTCTGCATAGATGTGTTTGCATAGGTACTTTTACACCCCAAGCAGACTTCAGAGAATATTTTCATCAGGTAGGTAGCAATTGCTGGAAGTTTGATGGGAAAGAAAGTGTTAACTGGGAACATGGTTTTTGGGAATGTAACTAGCTGTCAGATTTAAAATTCCCTACAGTGTAATTTGTCAGAAATATTGGGGGAACAAATGATTGTAGCAAGGATTTGGCCAGGCATACTATTTTTACTCTGTAGGTACATTTTTTTCTGAGCATCAGAAATACCAGGGCTTTATTAGGCAATAGTAAGTCTATAACCAGTTGAATTAATGCCTTTAACAGCATGGATATTGGTTGTTTACAGAGAGGATTGCAAATTAAAAACAATATCTCTAATAGCTCTTGACTAAGCAGCAGAAAATGTTAAACACACTATGTGCTGGTGGGGGGGGGGCAACATCTTGAGAAATGTGCCCATATTTTAAATGTCAGGTGCACTGGGGGCAGCAGTAAGAGTTTGTGTGTACAAAAGTGGAATGTACTGACTACATGCCTGGATTTACTGACTACATGCCTGGATTTACTGACTACATGCCTGGATTGTAAGCAAGGAAATGATTATTTTGAGCTAGTGTATAAGATCTGAGTTAGCTGTACATAATAGGCCTTGCTAAGATCAATGCCATTAGCTACCAAAAGCAATTACTAGAAAATCAAAATCAAAACTTAAATCAACTGTAACTGAAGTACTGAATCTTGTAAAAGAGATAAAGGCATGTTTAGAAATTAGAAGGTACAAATTACATGGAAATAAATGGAATTTGTTGGAACAATACATGCAGAGTAATGTCCTGGAGGAGGAAGAATGAAATGGGAAGGCAGAACTTGAGCAATTTATGCAATGTTGGACTGAATGATGATTGTTTAAAAAGAAAACATATATATTCAATGCATAAAGCTAATGACAAATGTTTACAATTTTTTGTTTTGTTTTCTATGACCATTAGTGTACATAAGACATTTTCAAAATGTGTGAAGTTAATAAATGTGTTAAAAAAAATTTTTCTTAGACAAAACAGAACTGACTCTTCCCCTTTATATGAGGCCCTCTTACCAGTTCATCCCCCATGTTAAGAAACATTTGCGAGCTGATGCCATGTCTTTCCTGATAGGACTCTATTTATACCTCTCAACCTCTTAGAGCAAGAAATCTGGACAAAACCATAAATAATGGGGTGACAATTGCCCCAAAATAGGGACAATATTTAAATGTTGCTGTTAAAAACTTAGAAAATAGATAGAATTATAGATTTTGCAATAGCATGGATTTTCTGAAGGGTATGAAGTCAGAAACACAAATATATGTAATTATTTTGCCACTTGAACCTCCTACCGCAGCCATCACTGTATCTCCCTTAAAGAACTAAACTGGCTAGAACTCCCACATCTCCTTCACTTTAATCAACTCACCCTCGCTCATAGACTTATTAACCACCCCCTTAACATCCCTTCCCTTCAAACCCTTCTCCAACCCTATCACCCCACTAGACCCCTAAGATCAAGCAACAAAAATCAACTCACTGTTATCAAACCCAAAAACTCAGCAGGAGAAGTCATATTTTCAGGTACCATATCTAAACTTTGAAACAATCTTCCACCCTCTATAACTACTCTACCTTCCAGCAGCCTTTTCAAGACTGCGCTCAAATTCCATTTAAAGTTGCACTGGCTTTGTCCTTGTTCTAATCCAGACTAACACCCCCCCTTACCCCCCCCACCTAGACTCTTAACCCAACTATACTGCCGCCACAACTAACCACAGTCAGAAATAGCTAGTTGTCTTTACATACTTTAACATGTTGTCTGACAACTTTGTTATTAATATTATAAACGACAAGAAACTATCTTAACTTGCAACATTTACTGTATATACTGTTGATAATCAATATCTTGTTATTGTATTAAAGCCAACAACCTGTAATGTTGTTTACTATTACTGCAACTTTGTATCGCTATTTATCATGTACATGATGTGGAGCTTTTCTCCCCGGGTATCCGCTGAAAAAGGACCTGCGTCCAGTCAGAATTTCCCGGTAAACAAATGTAAATAAAAATAAATAAATAACGTTTTTTGACTTAAATCACCAATGATCTGCTGGAAAACCACAATTGCCAAATATATGAGGCAACAATCTGTACAGTTGAGAAGTATGTTGTACTTTTTTGAAATGCACAGTAAAAAACACATTTTTTTTAGGAAGTGACTCCCATCTCACTCCTTCCTGACAATTATACTGGAGTCCATCTCTGTACATTCACCAACAGTACCTGTCTGCCTCCTTTGGTGTGAATAATGTGTGTATGAATGTTGCTCCGTGACACAGGAGATAACTGGGTAAGACAACTAATCCATTTGGTCAGGAAATTCCAAATGATTAGAAGTAAGTATTGATTAAAAGAAGTGATAAAGCAAGGTACAAAACAGTTTCATCAGTGCTACCCTTCAGGATTAGAAACTTAGAAGTTTTACAACCTCAAACTGATACACTAAACAACTTTATTGACAGATATATTATGGAACTTTATTATTTCATATAAAGAAGTTGACATGAAATATTTCTAGGCAGCAATGTAATTTGTTCTTAACCCATTGTATATTTACTTTTATATATCTTATATATTTACTCCCACTGATAAGCCTTCTAGCTTATCAGTGGGAGTGGTAAGCACTAGGTAGCTATCTAACACAGAAATTGTAGTTTATTTCCCGTTTGGGCAGTTTTTCCATCTCTTTCAACTTTCTGGTTTAAAAGCCCGCGTTTACATTTGTTTCCCACCTTTCCTGTAACTAGACTAGTCCAGATACAGATTTGCTGTATCCAGGACTGTTTGTAAGCTTCTGAGTAGTGCCAAAGTCTCCTCTTCCATTTTTCCCTGAGATCTGCTAGTTCTCTCCTGTCCTGCACTTTTACTAGCTTTTTAGTCTAGCACTTTACCAGACTTCTTATAGCAATTATTGTAGCACGTAAAAGTGCTAAAAACACTAAACATTCTACAAGGAAACAGCTCCAGTAGTTATTAATGCCCACCCCTCCAGGCATGTCTAAAGGTCAGTTCCCTGTGCTTTCTCCTATTCACCTGGTGAACTTGGGATTCCTGAGGCAATGTAGCAGCTATCTCATGTACACTGACAACCCTCTCCTCTTACCTCCCAACACTCAGACTTGGGAGAGATGCACTTGTATATACAAATTGAAAGCCACTCATTCTCCAGCCAAGACCGGAATAGCTGGTCAAGAGAAGAAAGTCAACACTTGCACCACACCACGTGGAACACATAGCCCTCCAGAACACACACCAGCACTGTCTTCATATAAAAACACAAACCACACACCCACCTTCATGGAGGCTCTCAATAAAAATCTACCCAAACAGCAGAGACTTCCAAAGCAGAAACTCACTCGACCACCAAATCACAACACTAATCATGAGATACATAACTCTCCTAAACAGTGTGCCACTCAACCAAAGCCCCTAAGGCAAAACAGCATGCCCAACACGCTAGTCATAGGTGGCTCAATAGTGAGGCACACTGATGTCCCACTCACTAGGTTGAATAAGGAGAAAGTAACAGTCAGCTGCCCGTCAGGTGCCAGGATCCATCACATAACGCACGCACTCAGGTCCCTCAACAACAGGTATAAATATGACTCTGTCATTTTACATGTGGGTGTGAATGACCTGAGATGTACCTCCCTGGACTACATAAAAAGAGACATGGAGGAGCTGTTGGATTGTGTAGCCCAGGTGGGTATGACCCTACCCTGAGTAGCATCCTACCATCACCCAGAATGATACCACACTACAAGCAGAAAATGATTGATTTTAACAATTGGCTAAGTTTCTAGTGTCATTCTAAGGGGCTCCAATATCTGTCTGCATGGGATGACATAATTGACAGACCTCAATGCTTTGCCAGAGATGGCCTGCATCTGTCACCCCTGGGCTTCCGGGTACTGGCCAAGGCTCTTGCCACCCCTATAGTGCCTTTTTTAGGCAATGTTCCAAAGACCAAATTACCACTGTAACAGCTACAAACAAACGCAATCTGAGGGTCATGCTGCTCAACACTGGAAGTCTAAATCTCAAAATGCACTCGCTCGAAACACTCCTTAAAATGGAGAACATCGACATTTGTGCTGTAACAGAGACCTGGTTTAAGGGAGCAGAAAGCACCCCTGAACTACCAGGCTATAACTCATTCCACACCTTTCGGCCCCAGAACTTGGACCAAAGCTCCAAAGGTGGTGGTGTTTCCATATTCATAAAGGATGAACACACCACCAGACTGGTGGCCCAACATAACGTAACTGAGATACTTCAGGAGCAGCTAACATTGGGTAAGACAGCAATTCAGGTCTTAGCCTGCTATAGGTTCCCAACCATGTCCCAAGACTCACACTCCACATTCCTAAGCAACCTAGAGAATATTAGGATCCAACCTAAAACTCTCATACTGGGTGACTTCAACTACACCTCCATTAACTGGGAAAACTACTCATGTATTAATACACTTGCCCAAAATTTCCTGGAATTCATTAATCGCAATGTCCTGGATCAGCTCGTTCTTACCCCCACTAGAGGTAGCAACATCCTTGACCTGGTCATTACTAACATGGGCGATCGTTGCACCACATCCGACCACAGTAATCGCCTTGGAAATCCACATCCCCCCCCCACAAAGGTAACCACCATGAAAAACTTCTCCAAAGCTAACTTTGGGCTCCTAAAAACAGAGGTCGCTAACTTCACGACACCCATGCAAATGGCGAATAGTTGCATGACCGCCGAACCATACACCAATGCACTGTACGAACACGTAGACAAATGCATGGATCTCGCCATACCCAATAGAATCAAGTCACTCTCCTCCAAAAAAAGGAAGCCAGTCTGGTGGTCCCCTGCCATAAGCAAACCCTACAACAGAAGGAGGAAGCTGATGCAGAATAAGGTGAAGTCCCAAGACTGGAAAAACTCCCTTATCAGCCTCAACAAAAAGTTGAGATCCCTCATCAAATCCTCTGAAGCAGTTTCAAGACCAGAATACAAACTCTGTGGGACATTGGATGTTGTGTCATTATGCAAAGGAATTATTGAACATGTTTCTCAAGTACTTAATGGTTTACTACAACAGAAATCAAACAACAAAAATTTCCAGCACCAAGGGTGAAAATTACTTAAGTTTAATGTAGCAGCTCCAAAATTAAAATTAACAGCAGACCAGGAAGGCTAACTTTTGGCCAAAACCGGTCTGCTGTTTATTTTCATTTTGGAGCTGCCACATTAAACTTAAGTAGTTTTCACCCTTGGTGCTGGACATTTTTGTTGTTTGATTACAGTGGTTCAGTCTGTGCCCCTGCCGCACTTGTAGATCTCCTTGTGTTTCATTTACTACAACAGAAACTAGAAAGGAAGTGTCTGTAGCAGCCATTTTTAAAAACTTGGCTGGCAGGAAATCAGATTTGATGTTGAAGTCTACAGCTGTGGTGATAGTAGTGAGTGTGCTGGTCAGTATCCATTTTCATGTTATACCTAACTTCAAATATTTCTGGGGGACCCCAGAGGAGAATAGGACTGGAGTGCTTTGATTAATATGTTATAACAAGTGCTGCAAACCTGTTTGTTTTGGATGGTTTCATTTATAATTTTGATGGGAATTAAAGTGCTGTCTCTTGCTGTTTAGTAGTGTAGTCTTTATTGTGATTCACAATTTTTGTAAAGAGATTAGAAGAGGTGGTAGTTTTGTTTTTGTGGTACTATTGCAACACTTTGCTCAGCTAGACTTCTGTTTTTAATATCTGGTGTGATCCTGCATAAGGTCCTGGATGTGATGTGATACTGTCTTGCAGGGGCAGAGTTGCTAAGAGCTGACAGAAAAGTGGAGTTGAAGTATTCAGCTGTAGAATCCAGAGGAGTTTAGTGCAGTATGATGTTAAGTGTAGAAGCGTTAAATCTCCTGAGAGTTCTGGAGAAGGAGTAGTAATGTGATTTACAGATCCTGGCCAAACATCATGCAACATAATCAAACATGTGGTCACTGAAGGCATTCTAATAATGTCACCCTCTGCAGCATAACCCAGTCAACTATGCTTTCTCTGTCAGTGGTCTTCCCTCTTCTGGGAAGTAGCATAATTATTTGTGACATTCTATGTTATTTTTTGTAGGATGTGAAAACATGTCTGGGAAGAATTTCCAGGCAGCACTGAAATTTCCCATTATCAAGTTTATGTTACTGTGGAATAAAAGTCAATGAAGTGAGTCTTCAGCAGTGCCACTGGGGTGGGGGTTGGGGTAGTGAAACTGAAAGACAAGCTAAGTTTTTTTTTTATTTATTAATATTTAGTGAGAGGAGAACAAACTTCTTGTATATTAACTATGAGAGCTAAATTATGGTGGTTCACCGCACAGCAATAGTAACCAACCTGTGGCTCATGAGCTACATATGGCCCCCAGAGCTGTCTCACAGCTGTACTTTCATTGCATGCACCAATGCTTTATACTAACTAGGTACAGCCACACATCTGAACATCAGAGTGGCATGTCTTAAGTTTCCATTGTGGAAGTGAAAGACTAGTTGTGGTTGAGTTTTTAGTTGAGTCTAGGAAAAAAAAGCTGTTCAAATTTGATAATTAGTAGGGCATATTAAATTTTGCACGATAATTATAAGAATCAGTCAAAGGTGTTAGAAAAGAATAGGAAGAAAGAATGGAAATGAAATGTACAAAAGGAACAACGGGATTACATCTGCATGCCTCCTAAGTATGTAACAAAGTCCAGGGGGGTAGGATTTCTGCATAGATGTGTTTGCATAGGTACTTTTACACCCCAAGCAGACTTCAGAGAATATTTTCATCAGGTAGGTAGCAATTGCTGGAAGTTTGATGGGAAAGAAAGTGTTAACTGGGAACATGGTTTTTGGGAATGTAACTAGCTGTCAGATTTAAAATTCCCTACAGTGTAATTTGTCAGAAATATTGGGGGAACAAATGATTGTAGCAAGGATTTGGCCAGGCATACTATTTTTACTCTGTAGGTACATTTTTTTCTGAGCATCAGAAATACCAGGGCTTTATTAGGCAATAGTAAGTCTATAACCAGTTGAATTAATGCCTTTAACAGCATGGATATTGGTTGTTTACAGAGAGGATTGCAAATTAAAACAATATCTCTAATAGCTCTTGACTAAGCAGCAGAAAATGTTAAACACACTATGTGCTGGTGGGGGGGGGGCAACATCTTGAGAAATGTGCCCATATTTTAAATGTCAGGTGCACTGGGGGCAGCAGTAAGAGTTTGTGTGTACAAAAGTGGAATGTACTGACTACATGCCTGGATTTACTGACTACATGCCTGGATTTACTGACTACATGCCTGGATTGTAAGCAAGGAAATGATTATTTTGAGCTAGTGTATAAGATCTGAGTTAGCTGTACATAATAGGCCTTGCTAAGATCAATGCCATTAGCTACCAAAAGCAATTACTAGAAAATCAAAATCAAAACTTAAATCAACTGTAACTGAAGTACTGAATCTTGTAAAAGAGATAAAGGCATGTTTAGAAATTAGAAGGTACAAATTACATGGAAATAAATGGAATTTGTTGGAACAATACATGCAGAGTAATGTCCTGGAGGAGGAAGAATGAAATGGGAAGGCAGAACTTGAGCAATTTATGCAATGTTGGACTGAATGATGATTGTTTAAAAAGAAAACATATATATTCAATGCATAAAGCTAATGACAAATGTTTACAATTTTTTTGTTTTGTTTTCTATGACCATTAGTGTACATAAGATATTTTCAAAATGTGTGAAGTTAATAAATGTGTTAAAAAAATTTTTCTTAGACAAAACAGAACTGACTCTTCCCCTTTATATGAGGCCCTCTTACCAGTTCATCCCCCATGTTAAGAAACATTTGCGAGCTGATGCCATGTCTTTCCTGATAGGACTCTATTTATACCTCTCAACCTCTTAGAGCAAGAAATCTGGACAAAACCATAAATAATGGGGTGACAATTGCCCCAAAATAGGGACAATATTTAAATGTTGCTGTTAAAAACTTAGAAAATAGATAGAATTATAGATTTTGCAATAGCATGGATTTTCTGAAGGGTATGAAGTCAGAAACACAAATATATGTAATTATTTTGCCACTTGAACCTCCTACCGCAGCCATCACTGTATCTCCCTTAAAGAACTAAACTGGCTAGAACTCCCACATCTCCTTCACTTTAATCAACTCACCCTCGCTCATAGACTTATTAACCACCCCCTTAACATCCCTTCCCTTCAAACTCTTCTCCAACCCTATTACCCCACTAGACCCCTAAGATCAAGCAACAAAAATCAACTCACTGTTATCAAACCCAAAAACTCAGCAGGAGAAGTCATATTTTCAGGTACCATATCTAAACTTTGAAACAATCTTCCACCCTCTATAACTACTCTACCTTCCAGCAGCCTTTTCAAGACTGCGCTCAAATTCCATTTAAAGTTGCACTGGCTTTGTCCTTGTTCTAATCCAGACTAACACCCCCCCTTACCCCCCCACCTAGACTCTTAACCCAACTATACTGCCGCCACAACTAACCACAGTCAGAAATAGCTAGTTGTCTTTACATACTTTAACATGTTGTCTGACAACTTTGTTATTAATATTATAAACGACAAGAAACTATCTTAACTTGCAACATTTACTGTATATACTGTTGATAATCAATATCTTGTTATTGTATTAAAGCCAACAACCTGTAATGTTGTTTACTATTACTGCAACTTTGTATCGCTATTTATCATGTACATGATGTGGAGCTTTTCTCCCCGGTATCCGCTGAAAAAGGACCTGCGCCCAGTCAGAATTTCCCGGTAAACAAATGTAAATAAAAATAAATAAATAACGTTTTTTGACTTAAATCACCAATGATCTGCTGGAAAACCACAATTGCCAAATATATGAGGCAACAATCTGTACAGTTGAGAAGTATGTTGTACTTTTTTGAAATGCACAGTAAAAAACACATTTTTTTTAGGAAGTGACTCCCATCTCACTCCTTCCTGACAATTATACTGGAGTCCATCTCTGTACATTCACCAACAGTACCTGTCTGCCTCCTTTGGTGTGAATAATGTGTGTATGAATGTTGCTCCGTGACACAGGAGATAACTGGGTAAGACAACTAATCCATTTGGTCAGGAAATTCCAAATGATTAGAAGTAAGTATTGATTAAAAGAAGTGATAAAGCAAGGTACAAAACAGTTTCATCAGTGCTACCCTTCAGGATTAGAAACTTAGAAGTTTTACAACCTCAAACTGATACACTAAACAACTTTATTGACAGATATATTATGGAACTTTATTATTTCATATAAAGAAGTTGACATGAAATATTTCTAGGCAGCAATGTAATTTGTTCTTAACCCATTGTATATTTACTTTTATATATCTTATATATTTACTCCCACTGATAAGCCTTCTAGCTTATCAGTGGGAGTGGTAAGCACTAGGTAGCTATCTAACACAGAAATTGTAGTTTATTTCCCGTTTGGGCAGTTTTTCCATCTCTTTCAACTTTCTGGTTTAAAAGCCCGCGTTTACATTTGTTTCCCACCTTTCCTGTAACTAGACTAGTCCAGATACAGATTTGCTGTATCCAGGACTGTTTGTAAGCTTCTGAGTAGTGCCAAAGTCTCCTCTTCCATTTTTCCCTTAGATCTGCTAGTTCTCTCCTGTCCTGCACTTTTACTAGCTTTTTAGTCTAGCACTTTACCAGACTTCTTATAGCAATTATTGTAGCACGTAAAAGTGCTAAAAACACTAAACATTCTACAAGGAAACAGCTCCAGTAGTTATTAATGCCCACCCCTCCAGGCATGTCTAAAGGTCAGTTCCCTGTGCTTTCTCCTATTCACCTGGTGAACTTGGGATTCCTGAGGCAATGTAGCAGCTATCTCATGTACACTGACAACCCTCTCCTCTTACCTCCCAACACTCAGACTTGGGAGAGATGCACTTGTATATACAAATTGAAAGCCACTCACTCTCCAGCCAAGACCGGAATAGCTGGTCAAGAGAAGAAAGTCAAGACTTGCACCACACCACGTGGAACACATAGCCCTCTGGAACACATAGTCCTCCAGAACACACACCAGCACTGTCTTCATATAAAAACACAAACCACACACCCACCTTCATGGAGGCTCTCAATAAAAATCTACCCAAACAGCAGAGACCTCCAAAGCAGAAATGCACTCGACCACCAAATCACAACACTAATCATGAGATACATAACTCTCCTAAACAGTCTGCCACTCAACCAAAGCCCCTAAGGCAAAACAGCATGCCCAACACACTAGTCATAGGTGGCTCAATAGTGAGGCACACTGATGTCCCACTCACTAGGTTGAATAAGGAGAAAGTAACAGTCAGCTGCCTGTCAGGTGCCAGGATCCGTCACATAACGCACGCACTCAGGTCCCTCAACAACAGGTATAAATATGACTCTGTCATTTTACATGTGGGTGTGAATGACCTGAGATGTACCTCCCTGGACTACATAAAAAGAGACATGGAGGAGCTGTTGGATTGTGTAGCCCAGGTGGGTATGACCCTACCCTGAGTAGCATCCTACCATCACCCAGAATTATACCACACTACAAGCAGAAAATGATTGATTTTAACAATTGGCTTAAGTTTCTAGTGTCATTCTAAGGGGCTCCAATATCTGTCTGCCTGGGATGACATGATTGACAGACCTCGATGCTTTGCCAGAGATGGCCTGCATCTGTCACCCCTGGGCTTCTGGGTACTGGCCAAGGCTCTTGCCACCCCTATAGTGCCTTTTTTAGGCAATGTTCCAAAGACCAAATTACCACTGTAACAGCTACAAACAAACGCAATCTGAGGATCATGCTGCTCAACGCTGGAAGTCTAAATCTCAAAATGCACTCGCTCGAAGCACTCCTTAAAATGGAGAACATCGACATTTGTGCTGTAACAGAGACCTGGTTCAAGGGAGCAGAAAGCACCCCTGAACTACCAGGCTATAACTCATTCCACACCTTTCGGCCCCAGAACTTGGACCAAAGCTCCAAAGGTGGTGGTGTTTCCATATTCATAAAGGATAAACACACCACCAGACTGGTAGCCCAACATAACGTAACTGAGATACTTCAGGAGCAGCTAACATTGGGTAAGACAGCAATTCAGGTCTTAGCCTGCTATAGGTTCCCAACCATGTCCCAAGACTCACACTCCACATTCCTAAGCAACCTAGAGAATATTAGGATCCAACCTAACACTCTCATACTGGGTGACTTCAACTACATCTCCATTAACTGGGAAAACTACTCATGTATCAATACACTTGCCCAAAATTTCCTGGAATTCATTAATCCCAATGTCCTGGATCAGCTCGTTCTTACCCCCACTAGAGGTAGCAACATCCTTGACCTGGTCATTACTAACATGGGCAATCGTTGCACCACATCCAACCACAGTAATCGCCTTGGAAATCCACATCCCCCCCCCCACCCCCCAAAGGTAACCACCATGAAAAACTTCTCCAAAGCTAACTTTGGGCTCCTAAAAACAGAGGTCGCTAACTTCACGACACCCATGCAAATGGCGAATAGTTGCATGACCGCCGAACCATACACCAATGCACTGTACAAACACGTAGACAAATGCATGGATCTCGCCATACCCAATAGAATCAAGTCACTCTCCTCCAAAAAAGGGAAGCCAGTCTGGTGGTCCCCTGCCATAAGCAAACCCTACAACAGAAGGAGGAAGCTGATGCAGAATAAGGTGAAGTCCCAAGACTGGAAAAACTCCCTTATCAGCCTCAACAAAAAGTTGGGATCCCTCATCAAATCCTCTGAAGCTAGCTATGAAAACAGAATTGCAGCAGATAGTAAAGACAACCACAAGGCCTTCTATAATTATGTAAAGAATCTCTGTGGCAATACCTAGATTTGCTCTGAGCTGCTGCACAATGGTACTTCCTATGCTGAGCCAACAGATTTTGCCAATATACTGGCCGACAGATTCAGTGCCAACTCTACCCCTCACCCCCCCAAAAGAACCAATCACAATACCGGTAGATTGCCAGGCACCCAGTATTACTGCTGCAGAGGTTAAAATAGCACTGTCCAAGCCCAAGAATACAGCTTCTATGGGCCATGACAATATCTCTGGCTATGTTCTACATGAACTACAGAGTGAACTGGCGCCTCACCTATATACCCTGTTCAATCACAGCCTCACATCAGGCTTTGTCCCTACCGAATGGTGCACTGCTGTTCCACAATGGAGGAGTGACTACAGATCCTGGGAACTATTGCCCCATTAGCCTGACGAGTCTGATATGCAAAGCTATGGAATGCATCATCATGGACCTAATAAACAAGGATATAGGGAATTGCCAAACTCTGGATCCCACACAGTTTGGTTTTGTGAAGGGTAGATCATGCCTGCTCAACTTTGTCGACTTCTTTGAGTCAGTCACAGAGCTGTGGATGAAGCCAAAGTGGTTCATACAGCCTACCTTGATCTGGCCAAGGCCTTTGATTCCATTCCCCACTCAGGAATGATAGAAAAACTCACTAAGCTAGGCTTCATCCTCTATATCACTAGATGGGTTGCAAACTGGCTCACAGATAGAACCCACAGTGTGAAAGTAGCTCTCTCCAACTCAGACTGCTGACAAGTCATGAGTGGAGTCCCACACGGTTCAGTCCTGGGTCCTGTCCTGTTTGGTATCTACTTTTCTGAAGTCCAGGCAACACGAAGGGACTCTGGCTGACAAAGTTCGCAGATGATTGCAAGTTGGGAGGTATTATTAACTCCCCAAGTGATGTTGACATCCTACAGAAAGGCCTCACTGAGACTAACGACTGGTGTCAGAACCATGCTCTTAAGCTCAATGCCAAAAAACTGTGTCATCATCCCCCTTGGGGAAAATCCCGGTTCCCGTGAATTACCCCATCGATGGTAGTCCACTGAATACAGAAGACATCATAAGAGATCTGGGAACACAGGTTGACAGCAGCCTCTCTTTTGACCACCACTTTGCCACTGTGGTCAGAAAGTCCTTCTATGTGGCACATTTAATTACTAAGGGTTTTGCATCCAGGAAGAAAGAGGTCATTGCTGGAACTGTCCCAGTTCAACACTAACATCCTGCCTGTCACAGAAACTTGGGCAATATCTCACATACTACTCCTAAGATTCACTACATTTAGTAAGATGAGCAAAAAAAAGGGGCTGGTGAAGTGGGAATCATATAAAAAGACTCTGTAGAACAGTGGTGGACAACATTTTGATGCAAGTGGACTGCATGGATCTCTTTACACTTGTTAAAGGGTCACAAACTATGATGAAATACTCTGGCTACCTCCATCAAAAATCTCCTACCATTCCACAAAACTGACAGATGACGTCAATACAATATGGAATTACCTTTACTATTGTTTAAAATCATAAGAAAACCACAGCAAATATTCACAATCCAGAGCAGGAAACGTAGAACTTGCTGCTTTACACAAACCATCCAAACAGGAAGGAATGTGGTTTAGCTTAGTTACCTTTCAACTTTATTCTGAATTTAGTCAGTGTAATGACTGGGTCTGAGATCACTATTTTGTGAAATATTCCTTTTTCAGTGAGGTACGGTAATCTTGAAAATAGAATGTACTGTAGAGGGGATGTCAGGGGGTACAGTGATTTGCCACCCAGCAAAAAGTAACTTTAAAGGACAGTGATTGCAACATTTGGTATTCTCCTTCAGCTTCTTGTTTCATTTTCATAAATCTGTGACTTGTAATTACAGTTCTCAGAATTATAAGAAGCCTTATGACTCACTTTGACTGCAGTTTTCTAGTTTCTTCATGTCTGCTACTAGGGGATTTATATTACATCTCCTTCTTTAGGCTTCCATCAGTGAGTTTGTTACACATTTTGTTTTTTGCTTTCTCACATGCAGGGGAAGGGTGGATGTAAGAAAATTACCGCAGTTTGCACTACATAATTGAAGGCCAGGTCCAGTAAAATTTGTCCATAAACACAGAATATCATTTCTCTTCTGCAGCATGTCAATTTGGTCCTTGTCTAAAGTCTTTCACAAACAGTTTCACTATTCACCATGTTAAATGCAAAGGGATTTGAAAAACAGTGAGAAGATATTCCAAGTCTTCCAAAGAACTGAAGCATTTCTCAAAGTTGTTGTTGTTGTGTCTTTCGGCTTTTCCTGGTTAGCGGTCGCCACAGTGGAACTCCGGTCCGCTAATGATTGGTAGTTGATTTTTACATGCCGAGTTACCAGCCCTGATGCACAACCTTCAACGAAGGTATGCTCATTCATGCATGTCTCCACACAGAAGACGCTCTAGCTGAGAATCGAACCGGACAGCGTCTTACTGTGAGGCGACAACACTACCGCAGCACCACAAAGTGCTCTGCTAAAACCTGTAGTATTCCTGTGTTGACTAGACTGTATTCCTGCTATACTTTATGAAAGCAGTGGAGTTGTATTCTCACATTACCTTGGAGAATATATAAAACCACACCACATGCTTCAGATGAGTGCAAATAAGCTGCAGTTTTAACATGAATTTTCTGACTGTGACCAGTAGGTTAGGAAGATGGTGATTTCTTCCCTGCAGGAATAAATTAATGAAACACTTGATGTCTGTCAGAAAAGATGCATTAGTTATATCTTGTCATCCAGATCAGGGTGTACAACAGAATTCTGAGAGGCCAAAAATTTGAAGAAGCATCAAAGCATGTTACCCCTGATTCAAAATGAAGATGACTGGGAGGTTTTACATGAATTTAACTCACTGTTTGAACAGCTTTGCCCATTACTGCTTTCAGCCGGTTACTTTTCTCCGGTAACATTTTAAATGTTGGGACCCACTACAGCAAGTTCCAAAACATGGAGAATGAATGGCTGAAAAATGGACTTAAAGATACTAAGTCTGAGATGGCCATTTTTCAGAATATTCCCTGTTCTCTGAGGTATGAATATCTCAGAATTGATATATATAAATTCGGGTGGGGGGGTGTCAGCTGCTTGTCCCCCAAATTAGGGGTGCAGGGGAGCTTGCTCCCTTGCAAAAAAAGAAGTTTAAAGGAGAACAGTGATGTTCTAGATTAACTCTTCTTTGGGATTTTCAGTCTTTTTCAGCATTTTGAGTGCTGACATTTCAATAGTGAGCCCTTTTCTCCAGCTTAGCACAACAAAACTCCTGGTGAATTATGTAGTGCACACTGAACAAATCTGGTATACGATTCTTCAAAATGCAGCAAATCTACTGTGAATTCCTGTCTTTGATGGACAACCATCAATGATGACAAAATGATTTTTCCAGTAGCAATTCATTTGATTCAAAGAAATTAACCAATGCAATGAAAAAGACAAAACCTTGACCTCTTCCAAGGATGACCAGCACCTCCAAAATATTCTCTGTTGCATTCAATTTGTCATTAACACAACAAACATATAAGGTGACAAACATCTGTGATACGTTTTGATTCATCCAGGGCTGTATTTAGTGCCGTAACATAACTGACTTGTGTAAAATTTTATTTTAGGTCCTCTGCAATGTTATTAAATTGGCAGCTTAAAGTTTGCCTACTCGGCAGTAGTCTTGATGCATAGAGCTATGTCCTCTTTATTTTAAAGCTGTCAACAAAATCTCCTTTTGTGTCAAGATAAAAAAAAATCTTTTACCAGTTCCCCATAAGCAAATGACCTTACATTTGTTTGCATGAGTTAGGTGGTATGACATCTTGCAAACATTATCGCATCAGCAGGCCTTTTGTGCAAGTCTCAGACTTTCTTATTGAATTTTCACAGCTATCTTGCATTCACAAACATACTGAAGCTTTTCATGTCTCAGAAGACACCTTTCAAGACCAGTATTTTGTTTCACAGTGTCATTTTCCATTGACATTTTTTGGAATGGATACTATCTCTTTACATAACAAACAAACAGACTTCCCAGTAGTCTGTCTAATATTAAATACTGTTTCATACTGTCTTCTACAATTCTGCTTTAATCTATTATTTTAATCTTTGTCTCACATTCTTGTGCAGGACTGTCTGAGATGTAGACCCAGTCAGTTTTTGGTAAAAAGCTATACTTACCCATCCCTTACACATGATGACTTTTTTTTTAGTAACAAACGATACCTGAAATCATAAACAATACAACTATGCCACTTCAATTTCAATGTGTAAGCCTCTTTCACTTGGCAGGAAAAAACACACAGCACAACAGGATCCCGAGTAGCATACATGCTGACTGGTTGACAGAACTCAGGCTGCTAACCTGACCATTTTCTGGAAGGGTGTTGCTATACTGACTTGACCTGACAAAATTTATTATTTCTGTGTTTTAATCAATCAGGAAATGTTCTCAATTTCCAAGACTGGAACTGACCGTCAAGAAGAGAAGGGTAATACTTGCAACATACCACCAGTCTCACATAGACCTAATAAACCAACACCAGCAAATAACACACATGAATACATGAAAACATACTCGGAGGCTCTAAATAAAAATCTGCAAAAGCAAAAGAGACCTCCAAAGCAGACATCCAAGCAACCTCCATACCCCATTACCAACCATGAAACACATACTTCACATGGTCAGTGTGCCACGCAATCACAGCCCTTAATGCAAAATAACATACCCAACACACTAGTGATAGGCGATTCTATAGTCAGGCACAATGATGTCCCACTAACTAGGCTGGACAAGGCGAAGGTTACAGTTAGCTGCCTGTCGGGTGCCAGGATCCGCCACATAACACAAGCACTCAGGTCACTCCAGAACAAGTACAAATACAACTCTGTCATTGTCCATGTTGGTGTGAATGACCTGAGATGTACCTCGCTGGACTACGTGAAAAGAGACATGAAAGAGCTCTGTGATCATGTAGCCCAGGCCGGTATGACCCTGACCCTGAGTAGCATCCTGCCCTCACCAAGAATGATGCCACAGTATAAAGAAAAAATGATCAGTTTCAACAATTGGCTAAGTTTCTGGTGTCATTCAAAGGGAACACAGTATCTGTCCACCTGGGATGACATGCTCAGCAAGCCACGTTGCTTCGCAAGAGATGGCTTGCACTTGTCACCCTTAGGCTTTTGAATACTGGCCAAGGCTCTTGCTGCCCCCATAGTGCCTTTTTTAGGCAAGGCTGTAAAGACAAACCCACCACCATAAATAGCACAAGTAACCAAAAACTGAGGGTAATGCTACTCAACGCCAGTAGTCTAAACCTCAAAACGCAGGCACTCAAGGCACTCCTCAGTATGGAGAACATTGACATCTGTGCAGTAACAGAAACCTGGTTTAAGGCTCCTGAGAGCACCCCAGCACTACTAGGCTATAACTCATACCATACCTTTCGGTCACAGAACCAAGACCGAAACACAAAAGGTGGGGGTGAATCCATATTCATCAAGGATACCCACACCTCCAGGTTAGTGGCGCAGCACAATGCATCAGAGATCATCCATGTGCAACTAACAATGGGCAAAACTGCAATCCAAATTTTAGCTTGCTACAGATCACCCACCATGGCCCAGGACCCCCATTTTATATTTCTGGAGACACTGGGAAATATGAAGGTCCTATCAAACACCCTAATACTGGGTGATTTCAATTACCCAAACATAAACTGGGAGAACTACTCAAGTGCTAACTCCCTTGCCCAACGCTTCCTAGAATTTATAAACTCGAATGCCCTGGATCAACTGGTCAACACCCCCACCAGAAGGAACAACATATTAGACCTGGTCATCACCAACATGGGCGACCGGTGTTCCACACCAGAGGTCAACCCCTCGCTGGTTAGATCAGACCATAGACTAATCACTCTGGATATCCACATTCCACCCCCACCCCCAATCAAGGAAACCACCTTGAAAAACTTTTCAAAAGCAAACTTCACGTTACTTAAGACCGAGGTGGAAAGGTTCACAGCCCCCATGCTAAAGGACAATGCTGTCCAAGCTGCTGAAATCTTTACAAAGGCACTCTATGAGCATCTGCATGAATGCATGGATCGTGCTATCCCAAGTAAAACCAAGACTCACTCCTCCAAGAAAAGGAAGCCAGTCTGGTGGATCCCTGCCATAAACAAGCTATACAATAGAAGGAGGAAACTAGTACAGAAAAAACTAAAATCCCAAGAAGGAAAGACACCCCTGATCAGTATGAGCAAGAAACTACGATCCCTCATTAAATCATCCAAGGCTAGTTTCGAAAGAAAAATTACCAATGACTGGAAAGATAACCACAAAGCGTTCTTTAGCTATGTCAAGAACCTAAGTGGAAACTCTCAGATCTGTTCTGAGTTAGTATAGAATGGCACAAAATACACTGAACTGACTGATATTGCCAACATTCTGGTAGATGGGTTTAGTGCAAACTTCACCCCCCTCACCCCCTAAAAGACCCATAACCATACCAGAAGAATGTAGGGCCACATCAATCACCGACACACAGGTTAAAACAGCCCTATCCAAAGCCAAAAACACAGCTTCAATGGGACCGGACAGTGTCCCAGGCTCTGTCTTAGAAGAGCTCCAAAATTAACTAACCCCTCACCTAAACACACTGTTCAAACTCAGCCTCTCTACAGGCTACGTACCCACAGAGTGGCACACAGCAACAGTTATCCCGCTCCACAAAGGTGGAGCCACAATGGACCCTGGGAACTATCACCCTATAAGCCTGACTAGCCTGGTCTGCAAGGCTATGGAACGCATCATTATGGAACTCATTAACAGAGACATTGGGAACCTCCAAACCTTGTACCCTACTCAGTTTGGCTTTCTTAAGGGCAGATCATGCCTACTAAACCTGGTGGACTTCTTTGGGATGGTTACCAAGGCATTAGACGAGGGGAAAGGAGGTCCACACAGCCTATCTAGACCTCGCAAAGGCTTTCAACACCATTCCCCATTCTAGTATTATAGACAAGCTCACCAGCTTGAACATAAACCCCTACGTCACGAGATGGGTTGCCAACTGGCTCATGGATAAACCCACATGGTGAGAGTTGCAGGCTCTACGTCCGACTCTAAACCAGTTACAAGTGGCATTCCCCCAGGGCTCAGTCCTAAGACACTCCTGTTCGGTATATACTTCTCTGAGGTACAGGCAAGCATAGGAGGACTATGGCTGACCAAGTACGCAGACGACTGCAAACTAGGGGCCATAATTGATTCTCCGGCTGATACAGACACCCTCTAGATGGGTCTCATTGAGATGGATACCTGGTGTCAAAATCATGGCCTCAAGCTAAATGCCAAAAAGTGCATAGTCATCCCCTTTGGAAAAAACAAAGTACCCATGAACTACCACATAGGTGGTTGTCCCCTAAATACAGAAAATGTAACAAGGGATCTGGGGACCCAAGTAGATAGTAATCTCTCCTTTGATAATCATATTGCCAAGGTGGTTAGAAAATCCTTCTATGTGGCCCACCTTATCACAAAAGGGTTCGCATCTAGAACAAAAGAGGTTATTGTGCCTCTCTACTCATCACTCATTAGACCCATCATAGAATACAACGCCCCATTTGGGATGTACCTTACAAGACACCTGCAACAGCTAGAAAGACCACAAAAGTACCGCACCAAGAGGATTACTGGCCTCAAACAGATGCCCTATGCAGCCCGACTCAAGAAACTCCAGCTGTACTCAGTTGCATGCCACTTACTCAGAAGTGATCTCTGCCTGACATACAAGGCCATGTCCAACCCAGAATTGATGGACATGCTCCACCTAAAAAAAAAACAAATCCCAGAGAGCCACACACTCTAGAGATATAAACCTCACCACAATGAAACATAGGACATGCTGGAGGATAGATTCCTATCCCAGAGACTCCCCATGCTTTGGAACAGGATTCCAATATACATCAGGCAGAGCCCCTCACTAACACTCTTCAAGATAAACCTTGACAGGTGGATGGGAAACAGAAAATTTACCCCGGGGATCACTGCAGTGGCTCTGCTGGACAGTGGCGTAGGGAACTAATGGCTCTGCTGGACAGAGGCACAAGGAACTAATCTAAGGGGGTGGCGAAAGCCAACACATTCTGGCTAGGCTTATAAATGCCCTATGAACCTATGAACTTCTAGACTGCAGCTTTTCTTTAATATTAGGAAAAAGTAGTATGCTCTGCAGTATGTGAAATTGCTGTGTCAATTAAAATCTACTGTTTTATACAAGTTCATAGGTTCATAGTTGTGTACTAGGCTAATGGCCCTGGGGCTTTTATAAGCCTAGCCATTGCATTACCCTGGCATAGGGCCACCCCAACCTTAGTTCCCAGTGCCTTTGTCGAGTACAGCCACTGGAGTGATCCCCAGGGTGAATTTTCTATTTCCCATCAACTCATCAAGATTTCTCTTGATGAGGGCCAGTGAGGTGCTCTGCTTGACATGTATGGGAAGTCTGTTCTGTAGCATGGGCAGTTTCTGGGTTATGAACCTGTCCCTCCAGCATGTTCTGTTAATTGTGGTAATGAGGTTGAGGTCTCTGGAGTGTGTGGTGTGGAGGGATTAGGATTTCTTTAGATGTAGCATTTCTAACAGAGCTGGGTCAGATATGGCATTGTAAGTCAAGCAGAGATCACCTCTAAGTAGGTGATATAAGACAGAGAATAGTTGTAGTTTTTTTGACTGTCCATATAGAACAAGTGCTTAAGGCCTAGGATCTTCTTTGAGAGGTACTTTTGCGGCCTCTCCAGTTCTTGCAGGTGTCTAGTGAGGTACATGCCAAATAGTGCATTGTACTTGATGATTGGCCTAATGAGAGAAGAGTAAAGGGAGACAATGACCTCTCTCATCCTGGATGCAAAACCCGTAGTAATGAGATGTGCCACATAGAAGGACTTTCTGACCACAGTGGCAATGTGGTGGTCAAAAGAGAGGTTGCTGTCAACCTGTGTTCCCAGATCTTTTATAATGCCTTCTGTGTTCAGTGGACTACCATCAATGTGGTAATTCAAGGGAACCGGGTTTTTCCTGAGGGGGATGACAACACATTTTTTGGCATTGAGCTTAAGGCCATGGTTCTGACACCAGTCGTTGGTCTCATTGAACCTTTCTGTAGGACGTCAACATCACTTGGGGAGTTAATAATAGCTCACAACTTGTGATTGTCTGTGAACTTTGTCAGCCAGAGTCCCTTTGTGTTGGCCTGGACTTCAGAGAAGTAGATATCAAACAGGAGACCACCCAAGACTGAAACCTGTGGGACTCCACTAATGACTAGTCAGCAGTCTGACCTGGAGTAAGCTACTTTCACACTGTGGGTTATATCTGTGAGCCAGTTTGCAACCCACCTACTGATATAGGGGTTGATGCCTAGCTTAGTGAGTTTTTCTATGCTTCCTGAGTGGGGAATGGTATCAATGGCCTTGGCCAGATCAAGGTAGGCTATATGGACCACCCTGCCTTCATCCACAGCTCTGGTGACTGACTCAAAGAAGTCGACCAAGTTGAGCAGGCATGATCTACCCTTCACAAAACCAAACTATGTAGGCTACAGAGTTTGGAGATTCCCTATATCCTTGTTTTAGGTCCATAATGATGCTTTCCATAGCTTTGCATATCGAATTCATCAGGCTAATAGGGCAATAATTCCCAGGGTCTGTACTTGCTCCTCCTTTCTTTAATGGAATGACTGTAGCAGTGCCCCATTCAGTAGGAACAAAGCCTGAGGCAGGGCTGTGATTGAACAGAGCACACAGGTGAGGTGCCAGTTCATGCTGTAGTTCATGTAGAACACAGCCAGGGATATTGTCAGGTCCCATAGAAACTGTATTCTTGGGCTTGGACAGTGCTGTTTTAACCTGTGCAGCAGTAATACTGAGTGCCTGACAATCTACTGGTATTGTGATTTGTCCTTTGGGGGGTAAAGTTAGCACTGACTCTGTCGGCCAGTATATTGGCAATATCTTTTGGCTCGGTATAGGAGGTACCATTGTGCAGCAGTTCAGAGCAAATCTGGGTATTGCTGTGGAGATTCTTTACGTAATTTTAGAAGGCCTTGTGGTTGTCTTTACTATCTGCTGCAATTCTTTTTTCATAGCTAGCTTCAGAGAATCTGATGAGGGATCTTAACTTATTGTTGAGGCTGATAAGGGAGTTTTTCAGTTTTGGGACTTCACCTTATTCTGCAACAGTTTCCTCCTCCTGTTGTAGAGTTTATTTATGGCAGGGGGCCATCAGATTGGCTTCCTTTTCTTTTGAGAAGAGCGTTGTGGTTCTATTGGGTATGGCGAGATCCATGCATTTGTGTACGTGTTCATACAGTGCATTGGTGTATGATTCGGCGGTCATGCAACTATTCTCCATTTGCATGTGTGCCGTGAAGTTAACCACCTCTGTTTCTAGGAGCCCAAAGTTAGCTTTGGAGAAGTTTTTCATGGTGGTTACGTTTGTGGGGGGTGGGGGTGGGAAGGATGTGGATTTCCAAGGTGATTAATTTGTGGTCGGATCTAACCAGGGAGGAGTTGACTATTGGTGTAGAGCTACGGTCACCCATGTTAGTAATGACCAGGTCAAGGATGTTACTACTTCTAGTGGAGGTAAGAATGAGCTGGTCCAGAGCATTGGAATTAATGAATTCCAGAAAGCATTAGGCAAGTGTATTGTACATGAGTAGTTTTCCCAGTTAATGGAGGGGAAGTTGAAGTCACCCAGTGTGAGAGTGTTAGGTTGGACACTAATATTTTCCAGGGTGCTTAGGAACATGGAGTGTGAGTCTTGGGACATGTTTGGGGACCTATAGCAGGCTATGACCTGAATCGATATCTTACCCAATGTTAGCTGCAAGTGAAGTATCTCAGATGCGTTATGTTGGGCTACCAGTCTGGAGGTGTGTGCATCCTTTATAAATATGGAAACACCACCGGCTATGGAACTTTAGTCCAAGTTCTGAGACCGAAAGGTATGGAATGAGTTATAGCCTAGTAGTGCAGGGGTACTTTCTGCTGCCTTGACCCAGGTCTCTGTTACAGCAAAAATGTTGATGTTTTCCATTTTAAGGAGTGCTTCGAGTGAGTGCATTTTGAGATTTAGACTTCAAGCGTTGAGCAACATGACTCTCAGATTGCATTTGTTTGTTGTTACTGTGGTAATTTTGTCTTTCGAACACTGTCCAGAAAAGGCTCTATAGGGGTGGCAAGAGCCTTGGCCAGAATCCGGAAGCCCAGGGGTGACAGATGCAGCCCATCTGTGGCAAAGCATTGAGGTCTGTCAATCATGTCATCCCAGGCAAACAAATACTGGATCCCCCTTATAAGTACACCAGAAACTTAGCAAATTGTTGAAATCAATCATTTTCTGCTTGTACTGTGGTATCATTCTGGATGATGGTAGGATGCTGCTCAGGGCTAGGGACGTACTCACCTGGGCTACATAATCCAAGTGCTCCTCCATGTCTCTTTTCATGTAGTCCAGGGAGGTGCATCTCAGGTCATTCAGACCCACATGTACAATGACAAAGTCATATTTGTAACTGTTGTTGAGGGACCTTAGTGGGTGCATTATGTGGCGGATCCTGGCGCCTGACAGGCAGCTGACTGTTACTTTCGCCTTATTCAACCTAGTGAGTGGGACATCAGTGTGCCTCACTATCAAGTCACCTATGACTAGTGTGTTGGGCATGCTGTTTTTCCTTAGGGGCTTTGGTTGAGTGGCACACTGTTTAGGAGAGTTATGTGTCTCGTGATTAGTGTTTTGTTGTGGTGGTCGAGTGTGTTTCTGCCTTGGAGGTCTGTGCTGTTTGGGTAGAGTTTTATTGAGAGCCTCCACAAAGGTGGGTGTGTGGTTTGTGTTTTATGTGAAGGTAGTGCTGCTGTGTGTTTTGGAGGGCTATGTGTTCCATGTGGTGTAGTGCAAGGGTTGACCTTCTCCTCTTGACCAGCTATTCCGGTCTTGGCTGGAGAGTGAGTGGCTTCCAATTTGGATATATAAGTGCATCTCTCACAAGTCTGAGTGTTGGGAGGTAAGAGGAAAGGGTTGTCAGTGTGTGTACATGAGGCAGTTGCTACATTGCCTCAGTATGCCCAAGTTCACCAAGTTAATAGGAGAAAGCACAGGGAACTGACCTTTAGACATGCCTGGAGGGCTGGGCATTAATAGATACTGGAGCTGTTTCCTTGTAGAACGTTTAGTGATGGTAGCACTTTTGTGTGCTACAGTAATTGCTACAAGAAGTCTGGCAAAGTGCTAAACTAATAAGCTAGTAAAAGTGCAAGAGAGGAGAGACCTAGCAGTTCAAAAGCATTGGCTAGGTCTAGGTAGGATGTATACACAGATTTCCCCTCATCCAGGGCCTTGGTGACTGACTTGAAGAAGTCCACCAGGTTTAACTAGCATGATCTCCATTTGACAAATCCAAACTGAGTAGGGTCAAGTGTTTGGATATTACCTATATCCTTGTTGATATGGTCGATGATGATGTGCTCCATGGCCTCACAGATAAGGCTAGTCAGGCTAATAGGTCTATAGTTCCCAGGGTCAGTGGAAGCACCACCTTTGTGCAAGGGAATAATGTTGGCCATTTTCCATTTAGCTGGGATGAAGCTGGTGCTTAGGCTATGACTGAAAACAGTACCCAATGTTGTTGCTAATTCTTGTTGGAGCCCATGTAGGATGCAGCCTAGAATGTTATCGAGTCCCATAGATGCTGTATTTTTGGCCTTAGAGAGGATGTCTACAACCTGCTCTTTAGAGATACAAGGTAGGGGACAGGTGGTAAGGATGTCATGGGGTATGTGTGGCAGGAACAGGGGAGTGAAGTTTTCACTGAACCTGTCAGCCAACAGATTAGCTATGTCCACAGGCTCAGTGTATGCAATATCATTAACTAACAGTTCGGCACAAATCTGGGCCTTTCCTTTTAGGTTACGGATGTAACTAAAAAATGTCTTATGGCTGTCATTAGTTGAGGAAGCTAATTTGGATTTGTAGTTTGCTTTGGAGGACTTCACAAGAAGTTTTATTTGCTTATTTATGCTGAAGATGGAGTGTTTCCAATTTAGGGATCACTCCGTTTTACTCTTAGACAGCAATTTCTTCCTCTTATTGTAAAGCCTGTTAATGGCAGTTGTCCAGCAGGTAGGCTTGCTCTTCTTTGAGGAGCTTGTTTTGGTCCTGTCAGGTACAGCTGAGTCAATGCAGTTGTACAGGTGTTTGTATAAAACATTGGTGTAGAACTCGGCATAGTTGCCAATTCCATCGGGGGGGGGGTGCAGTGAAGATATTTATACCCTCTTGTAAGGGGTTATAATCTGCTTCTGCTGGGGGGGGTCAGGTGTAATAGTTACTTTGAATGAGACTGATTTGTGGTCAGATCTTACCAGGGAAGACCTCACAGTAGGGGTGCTACAGTGGTCCCCATATTGATAAGAACCAGATCCAGGATGTTGGTACCCCTTGTGAGGGTGTCAACCAGCTGGTCCAGGGCATTGAAGTTAACAAAGTCAAGGAACCTTTGGGCAAGTGGGTTTGACCTTGAGTAATTTACCCAGTCAATGGATGGGTAGTTAAAGTCACCCAAAACCATGGTGTTCGGATGTATCTTGATAGACTCAAGTAGATCCAAATAGGCAGAGTGGGTGTCGTGATTCATGAAGGGGGGGTCCTGTAACTGGCAATGACTTGAATAGGTGTCCTAGCAACAGTTAATTGCACCTGAAGTATCTCCAGGGAATCATATGGTTTAACCAATCTGGAGGTGTATTTATCTTTAATAAGTATTGATACACCTTTTCCTTTAGTTTTCACTCCTTCGGTTTGTGGTCTGAACATGTGGAAGGAGGTGTAACCTGATATGGCTGGGATGCTCTCCAAACCTTATCTTGACATCAAAAATTACTCATCATATAACCAGACCACACACACACACACACACACACACACACACACACACACAAAATTAGCCTTCACTCAGCCACTTCACATCACATAATGTGCACATCAAACTACTTCTACAACTATAACATACTATTTGTACTACTAATAGTCAATTCCAACCCATTGCATTACCCAAACCTATTACCAGTAACACCTGCATTGCTTCTACTGCACCATTCTTCAAGCTACTTTATGGTCCTTCCTCTATACAATTATCACCCTCCCCCAGTCTTCAGCACATCAGACACATACAAAACTACATCAAAATATCCCACATGCTTGCCATCCAAACTTCTAGTCAGTACATACTACTCCAGATAACCAGCTAAAGCTACCCAAAAAACTCTGTCAATGCGCATCTAGAATTCAAATACTGCTCCACCAAAGAATCATCAAACCTAGGCCATACCCCCCCTCATCTTCTCTCGCCTAATTAATTACCAAACCATATGAAACAAAATTCAACTAATTAATATCTTCATATCACGTCACAGTAAAGATATTATAGCAATCATAGAATCATTGATAAAGAAAGACAACACCCCATATACTACTACTTCCCTCTTACAGGCTACTTCCTAGACTTTACAAACCTTACCTAAAATACCTATCTGGCAGGGAACAATCTGTCAGATGGCTCTCATCCTCCTCACCTTTCTTTCCCATCTCCACTGGTGTTCCCCAAGGCTCCATCTCGGGACCCCTTTTGTTTAACATCTTCGCCAATGATCTTTACATCTCACGCAAAGAATCCTCCCTTATTCACTTATTCAGTATGCCGACGACTCCACACTTATATCCATCTCAAATAACATTCCTGAACTACACTCCCTGACCCAACAGGCCCTACTATCCACTGAACAATGGCTGTCTCTCAACCTATTGATCCTAAATCCCAAAAAGACCAAACTCCTACTTTTCCTTCCCCATTCTTTTTCTCATCACAAAACCTCCTTTTTTATTACATCTTCTAACAATACAAATATCCAACCTGACACCCACACAAAACTCCTAGGGGTCATTATCGATGATGAACTCAAGTTCAACCTACACATACTCCAATGTATAAAAAAAACAAACCAGAAACTAGGTCTGCTATATCAGAACAAAAAATGCCTAACCCCAGAATCTAGACTTACCCTGGGCCAGGCACTCCTCCTCCCCTCCCTCTTATACGCCGCCCCAGTTCTTACCAATATCCAGGCCTCCACTCTAAACAAACTGCAACAGACTTACCATAAAATAGCCAGATTCATTACTAACTCCCCATACAACTCACACCACTGCATTTCTTTAAACTCTCTTCAATGGCTTGAACTTCCCCAGTTTCTGCTGTCTTATCAATTTCATGTGCTACACTCTATTCTTTATAAACCCTCCTTCTGTCCATATCTATCTTCCTTAGTCTCCATTTACATCCCATCCCGGACCCTCTGTACTTCTAACCAACAATTACTTGATATCTACCACCCAAAAAGGTCAGTAGGCAAACTACTCTACAAACACTCCCTTCCCCATGCTTGGAACAAACTTCCCCTTGACTTACGTTCAATCTCCCACACCTCACACTTTAAAAATGAACTAAAAGCTTATTTTCTCAATTCCAGAACCTGCCCTTGCCATGACCCTACCTAGTCTTCCTTCCCTTTATGTACCCTCAAAAGGACCATACTTAGTACCTCATTACACCTCTCTCTCCAATGTGTCTACTATGCATTTGCACAATTTTATGCAACCAAAAAATGTTAATTTTTGAATTCTGGAATCCAGAGGTACTGTTCTGTCCTCCTGCCTAGTCGTATCTCCCTAACGAAAGGGAGCCCCCCCACCACTACCACACACCGCGTGGCACCCGGACCCCTAACGCTGCCCTAAGGACTCCAACCTGGTGCGAATGCACTAACCTGACCATCTCATCTGGAACAAAGACTCCTCTAACAAAAAGACAATTCAGGGGAGCCCCCCCACCACTACCACACACCGCGTGGCACCCGGACCCCCTAACGCTGCCCTAAGGACTCCAACCTGGTGCGAATGCACTAACCTGACCATCTCATCTGGAACAAAGACTCCTCTAACAAAAAGACAATTCAGGGTAAAACACTATATCCTGTAGCCTAACATTATTCAGGAAAGTGTCCCACTAGCAGGAACCAGTCAGTACCTCCACCCAATTCAGCAGCATATGCTGCATAAACAAATAACTGTGAATTCCATTAATAGCAAAGTAGCAGCCTGGAAAGCAATCTAAAAGTACTCACTACCAGCTGCCTTTAAGACCCTGAGAACTCCTGGCGGGCCTAGCCTGACGTCAGCGAGTTTTCAAAAGCTCTAGTGTTTTTCCGCCAATTCTTTGAATTCTGGAATCCAGAGGTACTGTTCTGTCCTCCTGCCTAGTCGTATCTCCCTAACGAAAGGTACGGTACGATTATAAAATCCTTGCTGTTGCTACGTTTTGGATGCTTATGTTTATTCCAATATTCATGGTGTTACTGCGACTATAAAGCTCTCGCACATGTTTTAAAGTGGTCTACTGTGTATATTTACTTATGGATGCAGACAGGGATTTGCCCAGTCGTTGTTGGCTGTAAACTGCTGAATATTTGTATAGCTGTAAATCATGGTGTTACTGCGACTATAAAGCTCTCGCACATGTTCTGAAGTGGCTGTTTATGTTAACTTATGAATGCAGACAGGGATTTGCCTGGTCGTTGTTGGCTGTAAACTGCAGAATACTTGTATAGCTACTATATTACCTCTAATAACCGTCCAATATTGAAATGACTATGTCGCAGATAGAGTCAGTGCCTATGCTAACTTAGTAAAGCTGCAGGAAGCCGCAGACGCCAGTACGGCGTCCTTTACCTACCTCTATATAATAATCTGTCTAGAATAAGAGTGTTTTCTAGGGTTGTCTCTAGATACTAGTGAATAACAGTGTATCGCAGCTTGTATATCAGTGTTCACAAAACGCACTAGCTAACCTGCCATAGTCACGCTAAAACATTAACAGCATATTGTAAGTCTGGGAAGGGTGTGTATAAATGTGTAACTTGGGCCTTGCTAACCTCGAGCACATTAACTCTTGTGTTAGACTGGTATAAGCTTTACTGCTGTAAAGTTGGAAGGTGCCTTACAACTGAAACTAAACCATACAGGCTGGAAATAACCCTTTCTGCTTAGAATATTTAGCGACAGTTACTTAATAGTGTAATTGCTCCTTTGTTTCTGAATACAATTTAAATTGCCTAAATAATCACTAAGCTGTATTTTTGCCATATTAAACTATGTCTCTTGCTATTGTTTAATCCAGGGAGCCCCCCACCACTACCACACACCGCGTGGCACCCGGACCCCTAACGCTGCCCTAAGGACTCCAACCTGGTGCGAATGCACTAACCTGACCATCTCATCTGGAACAAAGACTCCTCTAACAAAAAGACAATTCAGGGTAAAACACTATATCCTGTAGCCTAACATTATTCAGGAAAGTGTCCCACTAGCAGGAACTAGTCAGTACCTCCACCCAATTCAGCAGCATATGCTGCATAAACAAATAACTGTGAATTCCATTAATAGCAAAGTAGCAGCCTGGAAAGCAATCTAAAAGTACTCACTACCAGCTGCCTTTAAGACCCTGAGAACTCCTGGCGGTATATTCCCCGCTCAGCCTGCTGCTGGCTCGCTCCGCTCCCCACCCTGCCCCCATATCCCACCCGCCCCCACTACCTCTACATTTATTCAGTCAAATAGCCCCTCCCACTACCCTCCACCTATTACAATCCGCCCCCAATCTGCTACTACTCCTCCCATACTTTCAGCCTTACTCTCTCACCAAGTAAAGTCTTCTAGCCCTCCCACCTTGACTTCCTCTTCCTTAGGTCATCATGGGCAAACTCACATTTAGCATAACCCCTCTCATAGCAATTTACCTACTTATTCCCTACTATTTAACTAGATATGAAAACCAAACTCTACTGGAAATCCCCTTCCCAAAGGGACACACTTCCAACCATCCAAACCTATCCTCCCTAGTTATCTTTACTTCTCCATACCTTGACAACAGGATAAGCTCCAAAATGGTGCATCTTACCCTCTACCACTCTAAGATATCAACCAATAGAGCCTATCACAAACTGATCTGTAAACTTCAAAGATTCTTAGACCACCTAAAAAAATGTATTACCACATACGGGGATATCCACCCCAACCCAGGTCCTACCAAGATCCTGGACTCAAACATCCCCAAACTCACCCATACTTCTACAGGCTCCCTGCTCATATTCCATCTCAACTTAAGAAGCTTGAATAATAAAGTTCACAATCTTCATGCTATCTTAGCTACCCACTCCCCTGATATTATGTGCTTATCGGAAACTTGGCTAAAACCCTCCACCAAGGACGAAGAGATAATCCCACCTGGGTATAATATCCACAGGTTAGACAGGGGTAACAAAAGGGGGGGGGGCATAGCTGTTATGTACAGGAATACAATGAATGTCACCAGGTATTCAACACAACCTCCTAAAGCCTCTAATATTGAACTAATGGCTCTAAAGCTCTGCCTAAACACCCAAAAATCGATAAATCTTATTGTTATGTATATTCCACCAGGGAAGAACACAGAAAAATTAGAACAAACTCTTAGCTGGTTAACAACTAACTACCCTCAAGAAACCATAGTACTTGGGGATTTCAATATTGACTGGTCTCACTGCACCGCAAAAATTAACCCCCTTCCAATCAACCTACATGGCTTCTCCCAAAATATCGCATCACCAACTAGAATAGGAAATGCTCAACAAAAAGAAAGCACCATTGACTGGATACTAACCAATAAGGATCCACTAAAATATACGTTGGGAACCCTTCCCAATGACCTTAGCGACCACCTAATCACCTATATTATCAAACACAGAAGCTCAACAACTAACCCCCCTCTATATAGATCTGTAAGAAATAAGAAGAAATTTAACGAACAACAATTTCTTGCTGAACTTAAATCCTGTCACTGGTCCATCCTCAAAACCCTACCCCTACAGGAGAGTGTTACTTACTTTAACAATACTTTCCTCAACATACTTGACCGTCACGCCCCCATTCGGAAAATTAGAACTAAAGAACGTATAGCACCTTGGCTAACCAGGGAGACTAAAACTAAAATCAAACTCCGTGACCTGACCTGGAACAAATAGAGAGCCACCAAAACTCCCCTGGACCGTATTAAATTCCAACAACTCAGAAACTCGACTAAAACAGCCATTGTGCAAGACAAAAAACAGTATTACTGCCACCTCCAGGACAAACACCAGAAAAACCCAAAAAAGTTCTGGGCTGGATTTAATAACCTCCTCCATCCTGGGAAATCTACCACCCCCACCCCTGAGAAACTCATAGGGAAAAATCCTGTCGAAATTGCCAACGCCTTTAACTCCTTTTTTACGGATACCATACAGTCTCTAGCCACCCAGATAACTAACACTTCCTCATCACCCAATTACGCTTGTGACTCAACTCCACCTTCCTTTAAATTAGAACCTGTACCTACCCAGTACATCCGCTCCCTCTTAAAAAAACTTAGACCAACCACCCTAGCGGCAGATCACCTCCCAGCGGAATACCTTCAGATAGCGTCAGACGCTATCTCCTATCCCATATCTATCTTGATCAACAGGACTATAAACGAAGCCACAATCCCATCTATTTGGAAAATCTCATACATCATCCCTCTCCACAAAGGTGGTACCTCCACGGAAACATCCAACTATAGACCGATAGCAATCCTGTCTCCTCTAGCTAAAATCATGGAGAGGTGTGTTCACAGACAACTTCTGAACTACCTTACCCTTAATAGTCTCCTGTCTAATTCCCAACACGGGTTTCGCCCCTATCACAGTACCACCACTGCTCTCCTCTCCTTTATTGACTCAATCAATAATAACCGTAATAATAAACGCATATCCTCTGCTCTCTTTCTGGACCTATCGAAAGCTTTCGACATGGTCAACCACCAGCTTCTGCTCCAAACCCTGGAAGGCTTACATCTAGATAACCCAGCCCTAAATTGGTTCAAAGCCTACCTCACTGGTAGGCAACAGGCTGTACAATGGCAAAACAGGCTATCTGGCCTACTCCCCAACACCACTGGCGTCCCCCAGGGCTCCATACTTGGTCCCCTCCTCTTCTCAGTCTTCATCAACAATCTTCACCTAGTTATACCCAAAGCCACCTGCATTCAATATGCAGATGACTCTACCCTGATCTGCTCTGACATCTCCCTCTCACAACTCCAAATAAAAACCCAGAACTGTTTCACAAAAATCGAAAACTGGTTCACTGAACTGAAACTACTACTTAATCCCGCAAAAACCAAGTTGCTGCTATTTTTTCCCTCAGCAGCCACTCCCCTAGGTAATGAACCTCTATCTCCTAACAATTTCTCATTCCATGTAAAATCCACCAATGGGACCATCATAGAGCCTGTTCCCAACACTAAAGTATTAGGAGTAACTATTGACCACAGGCTGAAATTCGACACTCACATTAGCAATACCATCAGGACAGTTAATAAAAAACTCGGTTCAATGTATCGTATTAAGAATTTTCTGACCCCTCATGCCAAACTAACCATTGCTCGCACTCATCTTCTCTCTACCCTCCTGTACGCTTCCCCTATCCTATCTTTCCTCAATAAGTGCGAACTCAACATGCTCTCCGTTGCCTATAATCACATAGCTAGATTTATAACTGGAACTCCCTACCATACCCATCACTGTCTTAACCTAAGGAAACTTGGCTGGCTTGAACTGCCCAATCTTCTCAACTTCACCCAACTCATGGAAGTATTTAAAATAATTAACCAACCTGATAGAGTCCCTGCTCTGAGCAAAGTATTTCCACCCTACTCAAACCTTAATTGCCTCCGTTCAGCTAATAGTGTTCAAATAAAAACCATCATATCCAAGAACTCTGGCGGTGATGCCATCTATGCCAACTCCATAGGGAAAACCTGGAATTCACTCCAAACAATTTAAGAAGTATAACCTCGCTTAACTTATTTAAAATTAACCTCAGCCAACTCCTGAAATCACACTGGTTATGTCCTTGCCCTAAACCAGACTAAACCCAGCCAACAACCACCTCACTAGACTCATCACTTCCTGGTAGACTAGTACCTCCTCCTCTAGCTTTCCCTCTCCAACCTACATCCTCTGCGTATGAATGGTGAATTAGTCACATGTGGTGCTTGATGTACTCATTTATACCTATGTTAAAAGTATAAAATTTTTTTTCTCTGTATGTTCAATTTTTCTCTGTATGTTTAAATTCTCTTAGTGTATTATGTTGGAGCTTTTCTCCCCGGGCCTCTACTGAAAAAGGATATGTATCCAGCTAGACCAGCCCGGTCAACAAATGTAAAATAAATAAATAAATAAATAAAATAATTGTTGACCTATTGAACTATATCAATGTAAAATTGTTACTTAGCTTCTTTTTAATGCAACTTTAACTTTATGCATGTATCCCAACATATGTGAATCGCTTTGCTATAACTGCTATTATATCAATATTGTTTAAAATTTTACTTGTTTTAAAATGTATTACTGGAGCTTTTCTCCTCGGATCTCCGCTGAAAATGGGCCACAAGCCCAGTTGGACAAACCCGGTTAACAAATGTCAATAAATAAATAAAAGTAAAACTTCTACCCCAGCTACTCCTGTATGTGAGATACTTCCAAACAGGATACTAGTTAACGTATGTACTACACACAGCAAATATCTCATTCCTGCTACAGTCTGCTCCCCAAAAGAAAAAAATCAAGACCTTCTTACAAAGCATTATTTAAAAAACGTACACAAAAACCTCATTCTGTCTGGCGATTTCAACCTCAGGCTTTTTAGTTGCAACCACAATGACATCACAGACCTCCTCACCAATAATGTAAAGCAGCTAGAGAAGCAACCCACTCCCCCTAATCTGAAAACCAATAACTTCTCCCTACTACATCTCATAATCACTGACAACCCATCTATAATCTTTAGTGTTGCTATCCATCCTCCAACTTTCAGTTCAGGGACCACTGCCCCATAACCTTTCACATGCATTAATCCTACCAAAAAAAAAACCTCCATAACTATTCTGCCTCCAGCATTACAAACCTCAAATCACTTTTCATACTCTAAACTCATCCGGAGTTCTCAACACAACTGAAGCCAACCTCACTGCTGAGGTTCTTACTACAACATTTAAAAATATACAAAATACGTCTTTTACAAGATATTCTTATTTTAAGAATATACAACCCCTCCCAAAAAATGACTGATTAACTAAAACTTAGAGATGATGCCTAGAATGACTGTGAAACCAACTCCAGTACAGATGCAAGGACATATGTTACTTAACTCTCGATCTCTTTAAACACATCTTTGGGTGCCACAAACCTAATAAACTCACTTAAACAGTTGTAGACAGAAGTCAACCATCTAACAGGAACAGCTATCCCAACTCCTCACGACAACTCATCTGGGTTTTCTTCCACAGATTTTCTTTTAGAATTCAGCAGCCTAGATACGTACCACACAAACTCCAACAACCTAGCCACCTCCCCTGAACCACCCCCTATATTCCACATTTTTTCTTCAAGAAAATCAGAATTAAAGACAAGTCATACTTGAACAGTAGAAAATAGACAGCCCGCCAAGTAGATGGAATCCACCCCAGTTCATGCACCACTACAGAAACTACATCACGATTCCTCTTCAACACATATGCAACTCCTGCCTAATGCAAACCACTATGCCAGACATTTGGAAATCAGCTATAGTTAGCCTACTCTCCAAACAACATAAACCCACAACAATACTATCTACTGTCCAATCTCAATTCTTCCCACAACTTGTAAAATTCTAGAAAAAGTAATCTACACACAGATCACAAAGTACATACACAACTATAGCCATCTCTCTAGTAGGCAACTTTGATTCTGGGCAAGTCCTGGTAGACTAATAGCACTATGGATCCTTTACTGATGAAATTCTCCCTAGAAATGGACAAAGAACTGCTTACAGGTCCCATCTTCATTAACCAAGGCAGTCAATCTGGTAGATTGCAATCTATTATTAAATCACCTACTTAATATATGTGTAAGCTTTGAAGCCCTGCTGTGATTCCAAAGTTATCTGACAAGTTGTCACTTCACTGTCAAAATCCTTTCCTCAATCTTCCTACCAACCCAGCTGAGGCAAAGTGTCCCATAAGGGTCCATACTTTCCCCACTTTGTTTCTGAATCTCTAGCAACAAACTGCCCTTACACTTTCCTCAGCTCCTGTTACTACTGTCAGTAGACAATGTGGTGGTGCTCTGCTCAAATCATTTTCTCTCTCTCTCTCTCTCTCTCTCTCTCTCTCTCTCTCCTCCTATGAAATCCCTCTGTCCCTCTCCAAAGCCACCTGAATACCCATAAATAAAGGCATCTTACTATCACAACTTGAATGTGGCTTTCCCTTAATAGCATAGTCCTCAAACCAATCAACAGAGAAGTCTCCAGGAAAATATGGTATTCCTGTGGAAGTTTGGAAGTTGGGAGGGAAAAAAGTAGTAAAGATTTGGAAGGTTATGTTAAACATTTTTTAAAAGGCGAGAATTACCAGCATCTTGGAAGAAAGCTCTGGTGGTCGTATTACCCAGAGAGGGTAAATACCTTTCAAACCCAGCTTTCATATAGACCTATTTGAGTTTTAAACCATGATTGTATAGTATTTATGTCTATACTAGCTAAGAGAATGGCAAAGGAATTGCCAAAACTGATAGATATGTATCAGTGTGGTTTTGTGGTTGGGAGGCAAGCATTTGGCACTATTAATATAACAGTGATAATCCAGAGGGAAGCAGAGCCCCTTCTGTGTGGAGTCTGCATGTCCTCCCCACGGTCGAGTCGCCTCCAAAAGACATGAGTGAATGGGTGTGCCTTCGCTGAAGGTTGGGCGTCGGGCTGGCAACTCGGCACCATAAAAAATCTACTGCCAATCATTAGTGAACCGGAGTTCCACTGTGGTGACCCCTAACCGGGAAAAGCCGAAAGAAGAATAAGAATCCAGAGGGAAGCAGGGTGTTAGAAAATGCTGCTAATGTTGGTGGGTCTTCATGTAGAAAAAGGATTCAGTACAGAAAGCTGGTATTTTATGAGTTGGACAATGTCAGGATTTGCTTTCCCTGATAGAATAATAGGGTTAATTAGAAGATTATATGAAGATTCAGAGACTAGAATTAAGGTGGGAGGATTTCTCTTCAGCAAGTTGTGTTTGAACAGAGAAAGAAGACAGGGCTGTCCTCTTTCCCCTTTGCTATTTGCTTTACATTTAGGGTCATTAGTAAAGAAAATAAGGGGCTCACAAATTTAACGATATAATCAAAAAAGTTAGCTTTATTCACTGATGGTATTATTTTGGACTTAATAAGTCTAGATTGGCCTTTTTCTGACTTTATCAGTACAGTATAAATGGATTGTCTGGCAATACTTTAGAAACAGAGGATGAAATATGGCATGTTTACAGCTAGTGAGGTGTGGATTTATTGGCCTAAATGTACCCATAAAGACTTAAAAAGTAAAAAGTCATGGGCATTTGTAACCCATGTTGCTGAAACAGTGGTATATCCTTAAGGATTTATTTGCATATATCCTGTAGGCCTCCACTATGTGAGGTTTAATGTATTACATATACAGTGAAAAATACAGCTTGGTTGGATCTTTCTTGGAGCTTTTGCTGAATAGTTGGTATATCTGACCTTTTTACCTTTTGGTTTGGTTGTTATTTGGGATATTGTGCAAGCACATAATTTTTTATTGATAATAGGTATAGTTTTAAGCCATTTGTTTCTAAAGTATTGCCCAACATATCAAAAAGGCCAAAACATGGCATGCCTGCAGCTAGTGGGTTTTGGTTTTACTGGACTGAATGTACCCACAAAGACTTAAAAAATAAAAAGTCATGGGCATTCAGAAGCCATGTAGCTGAAACATCGCTGTGTCTTGCATATATCCTATGGGTCTCCACTACAAGATGTTTAAGGTGTTGCATAGCGAAGACTCTACCTTGGCTGGGTCTTTCCTATATAGTCTGAGGTGCTGGATTTTCTTTAGTTTTTAACCATTTCCTTGCTAAATTTATTAGGTCTAACTCAAATTACCAAGCCGGTTTGTCTGGAGTGAAGCTTACAAGTGGAACTGTTTTCATTGGTATAAATTCTGAGACAGCTAGAATTTCTTTTACTTTTTTTCTTTGCAGTTGTTCTCCTGTGCTTACTGTAAACTAAAACGTATTTTTTTGGAATTTGTTGCTTACAAATGTTACTACTAACCTGGCCCATTCACTAGAATGCCACCCTTCTCTTTCATCCATTCTTTCAACACTAATAAGTAGGTCTTCCCTTTAACTAATTTTCTCTTAAGAATTGTGCTAATAACCTACATCATCATCATCATCTTCTTTCAGCTGTTCCCATTAGGGGTCACCACAGCAGATCACCTGTTTCCATTTTTTTCTGTCCTCTACATCTTGCTCTGTCACACCAACCAACTGCATGTCCTCTCTCACCACATCCATAAACCTTATCTTAGGCCTTCCTCTTTTCCTGTTACCTGGTAGCTTCATCCTTAGCATCTTTTTCCCAATATACTCAGCATCCCTCCTCAGCACATGTCCAAACCAACGTAATCGTGCCTCTCTGGCTATATCTCCAAACCTTCCAACCTGGGCTGACCCTCTAATATACTTATTCCTAATCCTGTCCACCCTCGTCACACCCAGTGCAAATCTTAACATCTTTAATTCTGCCACATCCAGCTCAAACTCCTGCCTTTTTGTCAATGCCACTGTCTCCAACCCATATAACATAGCTGGTCTCATTACCCTCTTGTAGACCTTCCCTTTCACTCTTACAGGTACTCATCTGTCACAAATCACTCCTGACACTCTTCTCCACCCACTCCATCCTGCCTGTACTCTCTTCTTCACCTCTCTTCCACACTCACTGTTACTATGAACTATTGATCCCAAGTATTTAAACTCATCCACCTTTGCAAACCTCTACTCCTTGCATCCTCACCATTCCTTTATCCTCCCTCTCATTCACACAAATATATTCTGTCTTAGTCCTGCTGACCTTCATTCCTCTTCTCTCTAGAGCATATCTCCATCTCTCCAGGGTCTCCTCCACCTGTTCCCTACTCTCACTACAGATCACAATGTCATCTGCAAACATCATAGTCCACGGGGACTCCTGTCTGATCTCGTCTGTCAACCTGTCCATCACCAGTGCTAATAACCTACATCACATCCTTGAATATTTCTTGAACATGTCATCCACTTTCAGCCAGGACCTGGAATTTCTCCTGCAGGTGCTGAATAGCCCATTGCTCTTCTACTGCATATCAGCTGAAGAAGGTTTGTATATGTCATGTAGTCTCTTGTAGGGATCAGTTGGTTTTCCACTCAGGTTTTTGCATTGCAGCTGTGCTTTCCTTTTGAGCATGAATACTTTGTTACATTGTGACAGTACTGTGGAACAGGATCTCTACTGCCTTCAGTATATTTCTGTCTACAATTTAGTTTGATAACATTTCGTAGCAGTTTACTAAATGCAGCTCTTAGTAATGCAGATAATAATTTTGCCATAATTATGTACAATGCAGTAGGCCAGGGGAATCTATTGGATACCTCCCTCACATCTCCATTGGATGCGATGAAGTTGATGCTAGTAACCTTCAGAGATTGTAAAGCACCACTCTGTGCATTTCAAACCATATAGCCTGCTGTGCATTTCAAACCAGATAGCCTGCATTTTATTCAGATTCATTAGAACACTAATTTTTAAATGTGAAAATGTAACAAGTTGAATTCTTGACAGGTTGACAAAAAATGTTAATTGTAACTGTAGCTTCAGTTTGGCTTAGTACGCAGGAAACTCAGAATGTTTCCTGTCAGCATAAATGAAAAAAAAAAAAATAATAATGCAGAACATAGTATCTGCCAGCCCAAAGTCGAAATACACTGGTTGAGAAAACAGAATAATCCCTTGTTTGTCCACAGCACTTTCTGCAGTGTTTAAACAAGCTTCTGAAGTAAAGTATGGCAACTTACAGTCAGGAAGTATCTTAAAACGCTTTGCAGTTAATCATGCAAGCCTTCAGATGCTCCTGAGCACAGCGCATGAAGAATACACTGAATGTACTTAAAATAGAACAGCTTATCCAATTTGTAGTATAAAACACACATTTTTACAGTTCTCCCTCGTTTATTCAGGATATCGGTACTACACATTTCTTCTTAGATTCTGATTAAGAACTTTATAACTTGCAGTCTGTGATCACTCCCTTCTTTTTAAGATACCTTATTAATTTGGAGATTATTGTGTGTGTGTGTGTGTGTGTGTGTGTGTGTGTGTGTGTGTGTGTAGAATGTGACATCTGCAGTCCTATTGTCTGTTATGCACAAGGTTGTATTGTATACCTCTCAAATGTACTTCATTATGAGAAACATTTCTCCTTTTGAGTCTTAAAAAGTGCATGTTCCTTGCAGTTAACACATTAAAAGTATCTGTCACACATTCATTAAGATTTTTTAACTGTTATCCATGGCAAATAGCACTGATTCATATTATTTCATCAAAAGAACTTTTAATAAATATAAAGTAACTCATTTTAACCATCCTATGAGCTTCCTAACTGAAGTTGGTGGTATGCTGTTAGTAAATGTTCCACATTTTGCTCATTTGTTCCACATTATAAGCCGTAATGTTCATCATTTTGGTGATAGAAAGTTGAGAGCTAGGTTGTATTGTGCCATGTGGATGGGGTTTTACAGACAGAACTTGAATCCATTACCAAGTACGTTTTTTTTCTTTCACATTTAAAAGTTGGTGCTTTAATGACAGGTACTCAGGATATATATCTGAGTATAATGGCAAAAAATATAAATTCTTTTTTTTTTAAATACAAGAAAATGACCTAAGTTGAGCTTCTTCAGTAAGGCTAAAAACTCATTAGAATTCTTTGTTTTACTTCATAATTCTGCATATAGCCCTTGATGCTTGGAGATTTTGGGCCCACTCAGAATTTGTGTGTGTGTGTGTGACACCCCTACTTGCGCTTGTATAAAACAGTCATGGCTACTCAAAAGTATGCATTTGAAACCAAAGCAAATTGTTAATAACTTACAGTGCAATTAACTATCACAGCAAATTGAATAAGACACAAGACAGAAATATAAAAATCCAATAAACTGGAACATGTTATCCTCAAAAATGGGCTGATGGGTCCTTAATGATGAGTTTAAGAGTTTATAGGGTTCTTATAGGTAGTGTTGAAACTAGTCCTAGTTCCATGTGATTTCAGCATACAAAGTAACATATCAAAGTCATAATTGTTTAGCCATAACAGAGGTAGTTTCACATTTGGAGGGAATCTGTGTCAAGCTTGTTCAATTCTTAAAAAGGCAAACTGACTGTGTAGGATTTAGCAGCTGTGATAACAGTGTCACAGGCACATAGAATTCTGGAAAATACCATTGTATTCATTAACAATCCAAAGTTGTACATGGATATAAGAAATATTGTTTAGTTTTAGAAATAAAATTTGAAGAAATACCACATTATTAAGAAGTATGCCGTAGCCTCCCCCTCACAATTTGCAGTATTAAAGCTTGCAAAGCATTTAGCCATTCAGTAGATTGCTTAATATAGTTATGTGTTTTTGTTTATACAAACTGCTGCCCCACCTAAAGGACTTGGCTGGGGATGGGAATTCTGCATTCCATATAATGCTGTTATAAATCTGTGGAGGTTAAAGTATTTTGCAGACGGATGCTGCAATGTAGAAAACTTGAGTACTGGAGAACTGCCACATACCACAAAAAGGAAGGTGCTTCAGGATTTCCATAGTCATGCATTCATGTCTACTTATACGGGCCTACTATGAGTATCTCAGCAACCAGACTGGGAAACTGCAGTCCGCAAAGTTATTCTGAAATAGTGAAGATGCCACATTAAACTTCTTACCCCCCCACACACTTATGTCTTAAGAACTTTGTGCATGAAACTGTCACTTTTTTGAACAGCTTGAAATTTTGAAACTATAAATTTCACTGTATACAAGTGTTATTTTCTAATTAAAGAGGATTTTTGGTAGCCTGTCAGGCTGTCAGTGATAAAACCAAATAAATTGTTGCTCTTTTCCAAGAAAAAAATCAGGTTTCACCACTAACTAGCAAAGAACATCCAGGTGGGGGTGACATCAGGTAAATCTTAGAAATGTGTTCTTTTGTCACCACAACAGTCACAGATACAGGTGTTCTTAGCTACAGTACCCACTGGTATACTGGATATTTCTGGATTCCAAAACTTAACTGCTAAACCTTCTTATCTAATTGTAGGTACTTCTCCTCACCAGCTGTCGATGTACAAGGATTTTTTTTTTTAGTAAAATCAGGCATTCTGCATAAAAGCAAAGCACCATTAACATATGGTGAAGCATTGCAGAAATGGATCAACTCTTTGTGAGATGTGTACCGAAGAAGTTTTTCAGAACGCTATAGCAAGGTTTTAAACTTTTGAAATCGTTAATTTTCTTTTCACCATATCCATTTCAAATTTTTGTGAACAAATGCTGCAGTACAATTTTCCAAGGTTGCAAGATTTCATAAGAATCTGTTATAGTAATTTAACAAGCCTAAATATGCTTTCATGTCAGTAATATTTGCGAGAGATGGAGCCTCCATGCAACCACATTTCCTAAATATCAATTTGTTTTCAGAAAAAGCTCAGATGTTTCTTTTAATGCACAAATGTGTATTCTTCAAATAATTTGAATATTTTGTCGAATCTATGCTAATGTATTTCTGGTGTAATCCAAGTTGCTAGGATATCATTCTGATAAGAAGCAACACATAGAGCACCTTATACTAAACATTCAATACTTCTGTGAAATTTAGTAGGTACAGATGGCAGCTCAAAAAGGCAAATTCATAAACGGTCCTTTCAGTAGTTATGGCTATGTATTTCTTTTCTTTATTCCCCGTACGATAGGTTTAGAACTTTTCTGTGAAACTTTTAAGTCACAACAGTATGTCCAACAGTAAAGTGAACCTTTTGGTTGAACTATTAAATGTAGTACTAAACAACAACTTTGTGTTTTTTGATGGAGAATTCTTTTGGCAAACCTTGGGAGTCATAATGGGAGCTAAATGTGCATCTATTTATACAAACTTAGTTTTGGCTGAGTGGGAGAAAATATACCTGTTTTCATCCCCTTTTATGGTCCAAATAATGTCCTATTTTAGGTTTTTGGATGATCAGGAGGACGTTCTGAAATGTATTCATTATTTATACAATACTACCTCATTTTTTAAGGTTTTCATTTTAAGATTAGTAGTTTATTTATTGATTACTTAGACATACTTTTGTACAACGATCCAGTTGCTGGACTTTTAACATCCAGCATATTTTGAAAGAAAACTTATTCTGATTCTTTCTTACATTTTGACAGTTGTCACCCCTTTTTTTCGGAAAAAGAGTGTAGCAAAGGGGCAAATGGTTTGTTTGTCCAGAGTGATTAGTGATGATGAAAAATTAACAGCAGAGATGAAAAATCTTGTGGACATATTCAAACTTAGGAGGTACCCAACTAATTTATTGAATAGACTGAAAAAAAGAAGTTATTGAAAGCAGTTTGATTAAATTTGCACTTAAGAGCTGGTTACCATCCCACATCACAGAATGAGAATGCCACAGCCTCGTCCAATCAGAGGAGAACAGGAGCAATGGTTATTCATTACAACCACAATACATCCACTATAGTGACAACTATTAATACATACTGGAATATATTATTTACTTCCAAAATTAAAGAGCATTTGGGTGAATCCCCACAAATAGTCTACAGCAGGGGTAACAATCTTAAGGGCTTGTTGGAGCACAACAAGTCTCCTACTAAGCATTTACCAAACTCACATATACTTAAATGTGGGACCTGTTAATTTTGCATATTTATTAATGATGGCCCTTATGTTACTGTTAGGAATTATGGTCAATCAATTGCCTAGGGTGTTGTAATTGCAATGGGAAAAGGATTGTATACCTTGCTACCTGCATGACTTCTCAGGTATATTATGTGGGCAAAACCATAAGGAGACTAAAGGATCGGACTGGGGAAAATGTAAGAGATATCAAAAATAAAAAAGATAGTAACACCTTATGCAGACAGTCTAAGGTATGCAACAATTTAAAAAGTTTTTTTGCCATTTATAAAATTGAAAACAAAGATAGAGGTGGTGACTATGACCGTCTGCTTGAATACATAGAAATGCTTTGGCATTTCAGGCTAAATGCCACATTTAAACAAGGAATTAATGATTGTCACTCTCTTACAGGAATTTTAAAATTACAGGCAAGACTAATTTAAACAGTTCTTTATTTTTTAAGTGAACTGAAAATCAGACAGTGATGTTTTGAAAAAAGTTTTTATATTTTTATGTTATTAACATTTACAATTCATTTTAACGTTACTTATATGTATTATTTTTAATAACACACATCATTGTTGTTTTTGTGTACTAAAATATTTTGTTTTATCACTTTAAAGAACATTTTATTTATTTATTTTATTAATTAATTGTTTAAGGTATTTGGTTGACTGTCTCTAAATTGATGTAAAGTATACTAAGTGACTGTAGTGTTTTTGTAAATTCACTTTGATGATGCCCCAGAGATTGTAGGTGCAAAAGCACTGTTTGTTTTTTGATATTAAATCTTTCTTCCCCATTTTCTGTGCCTTTTGTTTTTTTTTTTATCAGTTTATTTCTTTTTTTAACACCTTTATTGAATTATCACTTGTGACATATACAAACATTCATTTAAATAAAAGTAATCAAACCATATTAACGAGTTCACATTTAGAAGTATTCTAGGATATATAACATTATATGTTATGTATAACCTGAGCAACATTACTTAAATTATTAAATTACTGCCTTCTGTTAAACCTTATTCCACCTCCAAAACATTTTTTGCATGTATTGTTCCCAAAATTTCCATTTTTTCTATGTGATTTACTCCTATCCTTTCCTAAAGATCCCACCCCCTGTTCCTTTACCTCTATTGCAATATTCACTACTTCATGTATAGTTGATTTAGATTTTGATTTCCATTTTCTAGTAACTGTTTTTTTTGGCAGCCACCAGAGCTAAGCTTAAAATGCCTTACTTGCGTCTAGGCAATTCAGATCCTGTATCCAAGATCAAAAAATAATTTCCTTAGTTACAGTCATTTCCTCACCCAGTGTTTCTGTCAGAGTACTCCTTAGGGAATTTTTAAAGTCTGCCATCTCATTACACTCCCAAAACATATGTTCCAAGTTACCACTTTCTTCCCGTCACAGGTCCAACATTTGCCATCTACCTGGGAAAAATTCTTTGGAGTCTGCTTGTGGTATTAAAGTATCTATTCAAATACTTCCAAGCAAAAGTCCTAAAGCTTCTAGACTTTGTTGCATATTTGGGAGCCATGCATATGTCCTCCCGTTGTATCTTTGTAGCTTCTTTTCTAGATTAATTTAAAAACTCAAGCAGTGCAGACCTTTTAGTCAATTAGGACACTCCTACCCCTTTCTCATTGTCTGTATTCTGATATCAATCATTTTCTGAAAGGTAGGAAGTCTGTAAAGTCAAATGTATGACATTATTTAGCAGCTTCAATTCTTAGTGAGTTGCTAGAAAACAACAAAGTTTATGAAGAACAGAACAAAATATGACACAAAAACACCTGGACATTCTGTGAAAATCTGGACAGCTGAGAGGTATGCCTCAGAGTCCTTCCAAACATTAAAGACATGAAGCAGTAATAGACAAAGTCAGCAAAAGTCCACTCTTTCCACTTCTATTTTTATATAACCATATTTCACAAATGTGAATGATGCTTTGCAGTCTGACATTTACTCGCTAATTTCCATGTTGCTGGTCTTCCTCCTGTTCATTTCCATCTCCCAAATCCAGATTATGGTTTAATTCCACAGTGTTCACAGTTCTTCTGGTCAACTCACATGCTTTTCTCTGTCTCCCATGCATTTTCCTTTGGAACAGTCGAAAAGCTTTCACTGGCAAAGTCTCTCAGTGTGCTTTATTATCAGAAGAATAAGAAGCAGAGTCCCTTTCTGCTTGGTGGCTCAAATTTTATTGTACACTCTTTTACATGCCTATTCTGCATCAAAGAATGGCTTGTATCCTCCAGGAAATTTATATACTTCTCAACATTCCCTGATTACTGGAATTAATTTGTTTCTTTTTTGCCTGTGGTACAGTGAATAATCAATTTCCAGAAACACTCTGTTGTCTCCAACTTTTAATACTTTGCCCCTTTTGCCACAGTTTTGTCAGGATAAACTCTTTCTGGTGGTAGGTTTGCATCTTTACTAATAAAGGTCTTGGCTGCTCTCTCATGGCCATATTTGGAGCATGCACATGATGTGCCCTTTCAATTAACAGTTCCTGCTGTGGAATACCAGTCCAGTTGCTTATTTGTGTGTTCATAAAATTAATACATCCTGCTCCTTCTAGTTTCTCTGGTATAGCAGAAAGTCTCACATTTTCCCTATGTGCTCTTTCCTCTGATTCTGCCACTTTTTGAAGCATCTCTTCTTAAGCAGTCTCATACTCAGCCAGCCTTTATTTAATTTCAACCTGATTTTTTGTTGTTTTTATCAACTCATCTGGATCTTTGTTTAAAATGTCTTCCATTTTTCCAGCCTTTTTTATTTGAGTTGATATATTTTTTCAATATTTCATTTATTTTATTCAGCTCTGAGTGCATTTTATTTATTTGTCCTATAGATTACTGAAAGCCATGTCTTGCATAAAAGCTGAAGCTTAAACTGCTTTTTGTTGAACAGCTGCAGGGTTTTTCCCGGACAGTGTTTTCTCTTCACCTTTTGTAGTTTAGTTTTTTTTTCCAGACTTTCTTAGTAACTTCTTTGCAGGTATCCAGGCCAGTAACTGAATTTTACTCAGACTGACAGTATCTCTGGCTGCAGTTTCTCAGATGTTCTTCATGTTTTACTGCTGCAGTCATCACATTTGGGTTATCCCTGCCAGGGTAGCCCTCGGCCAGCCCGAATACCAGAGGCTTAGTATTTCTATGTCGGTTTCTCAGTTTCTGGTTTCACACTGGGAGAGCTGAAGTCAAGCTGTTGATCACTCTGCAGCTGTTTTAGAAGTCTCCATGGCTATGTATTTCTTAGACTGACCATCCAAAGCCAATTGTTGATCTGCATAACTTGTGTCTGATTTTGAAATTTCTGACTCATTGGTAACAATGCAGACAAGTTCTCCACTCCACATGTAGAATACTTACTGCTCACAAGATACTATCTGGCTAATAGTTAACTCCTAATCTTTAGTCTAAAAAGTTCCAACAGGTTTCAGTATCAATACCACAAAAGCAGCCCATTCTGATTATTTTACTATACTGTTTTTTTTCCTCTAACAAATTGTTAATTTCTTGTTCTACCTTAATAAACTTAGTATAGTATAAAAGAACTGACCTGTGTGGGAGAAATTAGGTGCAGCATGTGCTGGAACATAAGAACACACCCATTCATTCATCCATTCATTCTTTCACCAATTAACCACTTAACCCACGTCTGGGAAATAGAAGGACCTGGAGCCTATCCCACCACTCTGTGGACACAAGACAGGAAATAGAAGGACCTGGAGCCTATCCCACCACTCTGTGGACACAAGACAGGAAATAGAAGGACCTGGAGCCTATCCCACCACTCTGTGGACACAAGACAGGAAATAGAAGGAACTGGAGTATATCCCACTACTCTGCGGACACAAGACAAAAAAATCAAATCCTAAACAAATCTTGAGCCCCATACAAGATTGTCATGCACATAGTCACAGAATATGCACACATGTCTGTTGGTGATTTGAAGGAGTGCCAGTTTACCCACAGAATGACAGAACTTGTACACATGATGAAAACCTACAAGGTTACAGGGAGGACATGCAGTCTCTGCACAGAAGGCACACTAACCAAGAAGCAAACTGCAGAATAGCATACCAATTACTTTAAACAGTTTCACAAGCATTTTCTCTAGACAAATTTCCTGATGCCCACTCTACTACAATCTAGTAGTGGGAAAAAAGCAGGTATATTTGACAAGCTGATTTTTTTTTTTCAGTTTGAAAAATCAACTTTTCAGCATAAATTATGTAACTCCTTCATTCACTTTGCTGAGAACTACACCTTGCTTTGCATGTAAAATATGGAAAAGGAATATCTCTTTCTTAACAAGAATATTGCATGAACACTTAGTGCTAAGTTTCCTTGTTACACTGGCTGTTAGCAAATATAGATTTGTTTGTTTATTCGTTTGTTTGTTAGTTGATAGTTACATAGGTTATTGTGCCTGATTCTACCAGAAGAATAAATGTTGTTCCTGGCTTACATGTACATTGAGAAAATGTGTGCTGTTTTCCAGTGTACATGTAACATGCTTTAGCTTTGCTGTAATCCAACTCATTGGACCATCTTCTCTACTATGCTGAGCTTTTGTTCAGCTGCATGCTACTGTTACTACTCTGTCTGTAAACATTTATGCTGTAATGCTGCCAAGCATGTTCCCCAATGCCCAACTGAACGTAAAGATACTACCCCTGGAAATGCAGTAGACTCATAGGTTATCCCATTGGTAAATGTAATACGCTATGCATGACTGTCCTGGTAGTTTAAGTGACAACACATGGCACTCTTTTACAACACTGCTCTCACAAAGATCCTATTGTCTATAGTATCTCTCCTCAGAGTACTGCAGCCAAACTCCACCTGACTCTAAATTATTGTGAGTCAGTTACAAAAGATGTGAGTTCATGCATGGATGTTGCAGCCATTTTTGACTTATTCTTGTACCAGTGTATCTCAATTTGTTTCCAATGGGCCTCAGTGGCATGAGATGTATGGATGTCCATTGTGTTTCACTGTTGCAGTCATTACATTTGGGTAATCTGCTGGCAGGTTGCCCTCAGTCATCCTGATTAACAAAGTTTTGGGTCCTACATCGGTTGCTGTCCCTTCTTCCATGACATCAGGTCGTCAGGGGTATAAAACATGCAGTCGACGCCATTACATCAGTCTTTCTTGCCACGCAGTGCCCGAAGTAGAAGCAGTTTGCAAGTGCCGGTCGGCCGACTCCTGAAAATTTTGTTTTCGAGTTTCAGAACCAAAGTCTTCAACTAAAAGCTAAGTACCCCATTGGGGAAACTTTTTCTTGCTCCTTACCGATGTCAGTAAAAGTTAATAATTGTATTACTTGTGGGAAATAAATACCTCATAAGGATTTTCATTTGTACTGTATTCCTTGCCTAGGCCCTGACCACGATGTACCTTGCTGTCAGTTTTGTGCTTTATTTAATCAGCGCACTATCCATCGTCGGTACATTTTTGCTTCAAAATATTTCAGTTCTCGGTTTAATTATCCAGAAATGACATCGGTTAGCCATCCGACAACCGGAATACTGAAAAAATGCAAAGAAAAAGACAGAGGCAGGCCGTTGAGGTCCAAAACTGCCGACGATGCTTCTTCTAAGCCAGTCGCCAGTTCGCCGATACTCAGTGAGGCACTTTTGCAGCCCCTGATACCTGCTACTTCTGATTCGCAGGCCTCTACTGAGACCCATTCGGAGTCCGGTATGCCACAATATGCTTCACATATGGAACCCGTGGATGTCTCTACCTTGGATGGGTCTGGAGCTGCTGAGCAGGCACCGGCTTCTGAGGGTTTATTCAGGCATACAGACTTGCATATTAAACCTACTCCAACTTCAATGCTAAGGCCTAAATCTCGATCTATGTCTAAAAAACCAATGCCCAGGCCACATGTTCAGGCCCCTGTGCCTAAAAAACAAATGATCAAAATGGCTGAGAATTTAATTACTCTAATCAGGGGTAGTCAACCCCCCCCCCCCCCCCGAGGCCTAGGATTGAATTTGACTATGAATCTTCTGAACAGGACTCTTTTTCTTCTGACTCTTCTAATGCTCTGGATTTGTCCATACCTACTTATGAGGACTCTGATGCAGAGAATTCCATTCCCTCTGCTTCTCTGCCTGAGGATTTCTCTTTTGGGGAAACTTTACATACCTTAAGGGAGCATTTCCACTGGGAAAGTCAGGATTTCTCTGAATCCAAAAAGAGGCTTAGGGATTTCCTTCTTCTTCCTCAGCATAGGCCTTTGGCTGTACCTCCTGTAGTACAGATTCTTGATGATGTGTTTTCGTTATTCAATTTGGCCCCTGATTCCTTGCCTCCAGCCCCTAGCAAACCAGACAGGTACTACAGGGTTCATGAGTACCACAAATTCCTTTTCAAAAACCTATTGCGGGCCCTGAAACCATTTCTCAGGGGCCCAAGGACATTAAGGCTTCTACTGCTAAAAATTCTACCCCTTCTGATAGAGACTCCAGGGCACTGGATAGATGGGGTAAAATAGTTTATACTTCTGCAACCTTAGCAATCAGGGCTTTAAACTGTCGATTCCATATGCTAAAATATTAGCAGCATATCATGGGACTCCTTAAATAGAAAATGATGTTGATTTATGACTGTGTGGAGAATAAAGATTTGCAGGATTTATTGCATTCAGCTGAACAAGTTGGCAAACATACTTTGCAATGTGGTTTTGACTCTTTAGAGGCCTCTAGCAGGGCTGCTGTTACTGGGTCTCTGCTTAGAAGGCATGGTTGGCGTAGGGAACAATCTCTGCCTGATCATGTTAAAGCAAAACTTTTGGATGCTCCTTTACAGCAGGACCGTCTGTTTGGCAATAAGGCTGAAGAAGTTCTAAAAAAGATGGAAGATAAAGCTAAATCTATGCAAACTGTGAAAGATTTCTTACAAGTACAACCTCCTAGATTTAGTAGACATTGGCCTACTAAGAACTGGTCCTTTCCAGCTCCTTCCAGAGCCACTACAGCCAAACCCAGACATTCCAAAAGCACCAAGTTTCAGCCCTAAGGGACTTTCAGAACTAAGCAATGGGGTGCTTCCACTTCCAAATCTGGAAACAACAAGGCACCACCCTATGGTAAACATTCTCAATGGCTTCCCTTTGAAATTACCAAGCACTTACCTGTTAGCCACCCCTTTGGGGGGAAAACTGGCTCTTCATTCAAGAAACTGGCAACTTATAACCCAGAACAAATGGGTTTAAAATATAATGTCCCAGGGATACAGATTTCATTTCCACACGGTGCCAACACCAAACGGGTGGCAATACCTGCCCCAAATCAGTGGGCAGAGGCTCAGAAACAAGTACTTTCCCTCCTAAACATGGGGGCTATTCAACCAGTACCAGAAGAGGAAAAGGGACAAGGTTTCTATTCCAGACTTTTCCTGGTACCCGGAAAAGACAAATCATGGCGTCCACTTCTGGACCTGTCTACTCTAAACACCTTTCTGAACATTCCAAAATTCAAGATGCTGACTCTTCACCAGTTACTTCCTATGCTAGGCAAGGATGCCTGGTTGGCAGCTCTATATTTAAAAGAGGCTTACCTGCATATCCCAATCAGGGAATCTTGCAGAAGATACCTACGCTTCAAAGCAGGCTGCATGCATTATCAGTTCTTTGCACTGACCTTTTGCTTGTCTACTGCATCCAGGGTATTTACAAAGTGCAGTAATTGCATTTTGCAGGCAAAGAAATATTCAAAGATATCTATACCTGGACGATTGTCTAATTCAGGCAGAAAGCCAGGCCATTCTTCTAAAACATCTGGCATTTGTAAAAAGAGTTCTAACCTGTCTAGGGTACACCATAAGCAAAAAGAAATCTCAACTGGTGCCCTCTCAAAAGATTACATTCCTGGGTGCAAGCTTGAATACAACTGCCCAGATGGCTTTCCTTATGCCAGAAAAGCAAATTCATTTGGTGACTTACTTCAAACAGGTGGCCACAAAAACCCTGCTATCTGCAAGGCAAATACTGCAAGCCTTTGGGTTCATGGCCTCCTGCATTCTTCTAATTACATATGCAAGACTGCATATGAGGAAACTTCAGTGGTACTTAAAATGTTTATGGAGTCAACATTGTCACAGCCTGGAAACAATGATTCCTATCATACCTTGCCTGTGCCTAGAGTTCCTATGGTGGGCAGAGGCCTGCCACCAAAACAGGGGACTGCCATTCACACCACCCCCTGCTGCCCAAACCCTAACTACAGATGCATCAGACTATGCATGGGGGGCTCATCTGGCAGGGAAGTGCATTCAGAGTAAATGGAGCCCAACTCAAATGCACCTTCATATCAATCAAAAAGAAATGCTAGCTGTACAGAATGCACTGACAGCCTTCAAGGACTACCTTCATCCAGGATAATTACTGATAAAGACAGGCAACACCACGGTTATGTGGTACATAAACAAGCAGGGGGGTACACATTCCTACCCCTCTGCAGACTAGCCATGGCATGGTGGAGCACGGCCTTGAGCTACCATGTACAACTACAAGCTCCATTCCTGCCAGGAAAGCAGAATGTTCTGGCAGACGAACTTAGCAGAAATCTCATGGACCCTCACGAATGGAAACTGGAAACAGGGATTTTCAACATGTTGACACAAATGGAGGAGCCCAGACATAGATCTTTTTGCCTCACCACAGAACTACCAGTTGGACAAATTTTGCAAAAGAACTCATCACAAAAAAGCCTGGAAAGTGGATGCTCTGTCCTTCAGCTGGAAAAAACTACCAGTCTATGCCTTTCCCCCTCTACCTCTGCTCTCCAAAGTTCTACTAAAAGTCAAACAGGACAAACCAAAAATGATTTTGATTGCTCCAGACTGGCCTCACCAACACAGGTACCCACTCTTGCGCAGTGTGTCGCACTTTTCACCGTGGCACCTGCCTCAGTCACCTTCCTTACTGTCTCAGCAGGAGAACCAAATTCTTCACCCTCAGCTCCAAACATTGAATCTTGCAGCTTGGCTAATCACTTAAATTCCCCCTTAGCATCCCTCAGCAAACCTGTGATGGATGTCATTTTGGAGGCGAGAAGACCTAGTACTAGAAAATCTTATGCTGACAAATGGAAAAGATTCTGTGACTGGAATCAATCTCAAGGGATAAGCACAGCAGTGCCCAATTTACCTCAGATTTTACAATACTTAACTGAGATGCTTCACAAGGGCCTGTCTTTCTTCCATAAAAATCCATGCCTCAGCCATTTCAGCTCATTACAACACAGAACCCCCCCCTTCTCTCATCCTCTCCTAAAGCAGTATCTCAGAGGGGCCAAAAACTTGAGACCACCCAGGAGAGCTCCTACCCCTGCCTGGGACCTTAACTTTGTATTGGAGAAACTCACTCTACCTCCTTTCGAGCCAGCTGCTACTGCAGACTTAAAATTTCTTTCCTGGAAAACAGCCTTCCTTTTAGCAATCACTTCAGCTAGAAGGATATCTGAATTACAGGCCCTTGTGGCAGTGGAGCCTTTCATCATCTTTCATGCGGACAGGGTGTCACTCAGGACCAGTCCATCATTCATGCCCAAGGTGGTATCCAGTATGGCTCTTAATCACTCCATTAATTTGCCCACTTTCTTTCCCAATCCACAGAACAAGGGTGAGCGGATTCTGCATTCATTGGATGTACGCAAACAACTTAGATTCTACTTAGACAGGACTAAATCTCAAAGAAAATCTGAACAACTGCTGGTAGCATTTGCTGCAGGGGCAGAGGGGAAGGCTATTTCAAAGCAAACCATTTCTAAATATATAAGCCATTGCATTCATTTCTGTTATAAGCACCATGGAAAACCTATCCCCCAAGGGATCAGATCTCATTCCACCAGGGCTGCATCTACTTCAACAACCTTCTCAGAGGTGTTCCTACCAGGGATATTCTAGAAGTTGCTACCTGGAGTTCAGTTCATACTTTCACCAAGCATTATCACTTACCAATTTTCTCTAAATCCAGAGCTGGCTTTGCCACTGCTGTTTTGCAGGGCCTTATAGCTGGTCCTAATGCTGTATAAATCCATCCTCCCAACCATAGCTTTGGGAATCTACCCAAATGTAATGACTGCAACAGTGAAACACAATGAACATAGTACAGTTGTATACACTTACCATAAATGTAGATGTTCAAGTGTATTCACTGTTGCAGTCCTGGTTACCCTCCCTCCAGCCCCTGTTTTTCTCTTACTGTACCTCTACTTTGTTTTACTATGCTTAAAAGCCTTTTTTGGTGTATTTGCTTTTGTTTGGAGGTATATTTTTGTGTTTTTAATTATATTGCTCCCCATTTGGGGGGCACCTGACATCTGGGGCAAGAAAAACTGATGTAATGGCATCGGCTGCATGTTTTATACCCCTGACGACCTGACATCATGGAAGAAGGGACAGCAACCGACGCAGGACCCAAGACTTTGTTAATCAGGCTGACTGAGGGCAACCTGCCAGCAGATTACCCAAATGTAATGACTGCAACAGTGAATACACTCGAACATCTACATTTATGGTACGTGTACACAACTGTACTTTGTGCATGCAGCATTCATCCAAATAATCTCACTTGTCTCAGTCGTGTTAGTCATGGTGCCCTTTGAATTAAATTTAGTTATTTTCTGTTTACCTAGGTAGTACACAGATCACAAGTGACCATTTTTCAGACACAGTGCAGGTGATGTAAATCATACTAAATACACTGAATGATAAAAGCATGGAAAGAAAACTGTTTTTCGTGAAAGACATAGACATGATTTGAAGCCATAGACATATAGACAATTACATGAAATGTAAGGAAGAATGAAGTTATCCTTTTCTTTCATTAACATGTTTTGTTTTGGAAATCACATTATAAATGTATTGTGTGAAAAGCAAGGAGATAAACAGTGTTCCATCAAATATGGTTAAATATATAAAAAGCACTACAAAACGTGGAATCCCTTCCCCTAGGTTTCCCATTTTTTTTCTTTCCCTCTTATAATTTTACTTTATGATGGAAAAATGGGGGCAGGAGAAATACATACACAAAGCAAGATAGAAAAGAAGAATAATGTTCTTTTGTGCTCGATGGAGTAATGAAAATGCAACACTTATTTAGGTGATTTGAACAGTTAGGTGGTATGAACACTGGGCTTCTTTGAGAAGATAGGTTTTTAATTGTTGTCGGAAGTTTAACTAAACATTCCATGCATGCTATTTTAATGTTGTAAGAAAAAGGCCAAAATATGGCACCTCTACAGCTAGTGAGGTTTGGCTTTATCAGCCTGAATGTGCCTGTCAGGACCCACCACTGCCAACCAATAATCAAGCAGCCTCAATCCTCACCACTAACAACAGTGGAGGACATTCACTGAGAGGGTGACAGGTACACACACAGTATTTCCAGATGCAGCTCTCTGCATCAAGTGCAATTTCCCTTAAGAGCACACAGAGACCACAGTCAGTCAGGGCATGTTTTTTTTACTCTTCCTCCAGATCCCCAGTAAGCCTCCCCACTGACACAGTTATAGAGCTGAGATCTCAGCTGAGTAACCAAGCCAAGACCCCCCAGCACCCTCTCTGTCCAACCAGTGCTTCGTGTCCCTGCCCAAGTAGGTGACACACACACACACTTTGAGGTTTGATTTACGCATGCACACACACACACACACACACACACACACACACACAATAAATAATAAAAGAACAAGACAATACTAAATATATATTGAAAGTTACATCAGAGTTCAAAACCACAGGAAATATTTAAAACAACACTGCAGGACAGCCTCAAATAAATAAATAAAAATACCTAAACTAAGCTTCACTATATTCCTGACTGAATCTAAGAGAATTACTATAACCTAAGAACTTAATAATAGAACAAGGCAGATGTAGTAACTGGATCTTCTAGTTCTTGTCAGGTCCAAGACAGAATGCAGAATACTCTGTCTCAACAAGAGACTTCTCAAATTAATATCTCAAATCTTACTACTGGGATAGCTTGCAGAATGACATCATTTCTTGTCATCTGACTCTAGTTCCCAGTTGAAACCTCCACTGCTGGAAGCTGGTAGTATTTAGCAACTACCTGTAAAAATAGATAGACCTCAGATCTTTGGCAGATGCTGGAAGTTATAAAGCAATTGCATTCATTCATCCTTTTAGAGGTAGTAATTAGTTCACTCTGAGGACAATACAGAAATCTTCTTACCACACACTGTGTGTCTCTAGCTGCACTGAAAACTAAAGTATAGCATATTTTATTTCATAGCCTATAAAGTAATTTAATTTCAGCTATTTTCCTAAAAGTTGCTGGACTGAAGTTAACCTCCTGCATTCCAGTTTCCACTGTTAAAATATATACATTAAACATTTACAATGGTGCATGTACATTTCTGTTCTCTTCCAAAAGGGCACACTGTGGATGCATTTCAAACATGAACACTTTATAAAATGCCTTTTCAGCATGCATCTGTATGAACCAGTTTGTATACACATGACATACAGTTCTAATACAGTTGTAACACAAGCACCTCATATAAATCATGTTGTTATTCACAAATGACATATAATTGTTTACAAAATTCCATATAGCCATGCTGGCAGTATTTCCCTTCATCACAGTACCCATAAAAACTCAGTACAAAATTGTGGACATTTAGACGCCATGCAGTTGAAACATAGGTATGTCCTTAAAGGGTCATTTCCTGTATCCCATGGGCCTTCAGTATAGGAGGTTTAAGGTATTACACAGTCAAAACTCTAGTTTGCCTGAGTTTTTCTTGCAGGTTTTACTGAATGGCTCATCTGTGACCTTTTAACCCTTTGGTTTGGAAGTATGGGTAAGAGAAACAATTGTCAAAGGGTGGGGGTTAAATCAGAGGAGTATTTTGTATTATATACCTTACTTCAGGGTGTTATGAATGTGAGGTTGACTGACAGCAGCTTCTGAGGTTGTAGGATGTAGTTGTTATTGTGAAGAGTGGGTGAAGATAGGTGAAAGCTGCCAGCCTAGCCAGACAGAATTTTGGAGATAATTCTGTCATCTGTAAATATTAATGTAAACCACAGGCTTGTTGTCTTAAATGGTAAAAATAGTGTTGCACGTGGAACTAAAAAAAAATGTAACAACAGTGCACTCTACTGACCAAGTAAAGCATGTTGTGACCCTTTGATGTTAAAACTCAGAGTCAGCAAGTCTAGAGTGAGGCATCCTGTCTGTTGTTTTAAGGCCAGAGTTAATGGCCAGAATTTGCATGCATAAATGTCCTTTATTACTCTGGTTTCTGCCGAGAGGTGAAGATTATAAATGTAGTTTCTGTTAGCCTGGGAACTCAGGGAAGTATGAAGAATGATGTAATATGAACCAAGAATGTGATTTTAAAAACAGAAAGAATCAGAGAGCATGAAGCATTTTTGTCCTGACCATCCAACTCTCCAGCACTGTCTTGCTCTATATGTAAGTTTATCTTAGACTTGTGTTTTCTCTTAGAAATAGCTAGAAACTAGAAGGATTAGACTAAGTGTTTTTTCTTTGATGTCAGAACTGTATACTGAATTATTTTAAGTATTTCTCTGTGATCTCTGAACTCTTGACTAGCATTGTGTAGTAAAAAGTATTGTCTTGTGTTTTTATTATTTATTATTAAATATCTTAAAACCCTTTCAATTGTGGCTGTTGTTGTAGAGATAATTTAAGCTCTTTAAAGTACTTGCATGCCTTTGGTAAAATTGTACAAAGCCACTTCAATAGCTTTAGCCCTGGGCTATACTACCAATTGGATAATAGTAATAATTGGACACCCTTTTAAGGGCCTTTGAGTAGCTGATAAATATTATTGGGTGGTGGCAGCTGGTACTACCGTATAGTCTGGGAAAAAGGGTCACAGCTGGAGAGCCTGTGCCAGCCTTCCCCAGGAGTGTCTGTGTGGTTGTATAAACTCTTCTCAAAGTTTGTGTGTGTGTGTGTGTGTGTGTGTGTGTGTGTGTGTGTGTGTGTGTGTGTGTGTGTGTGTGTGTGTGTGTGTGTGTGTGTGTGTGTGTGTGTGCTACTTAGTCAGGGGCATGAAGCACTGGTTGGACAGAGAGGGTGCTGGAGGTTTTAGCTTGCCCACTAGGCTGAGATTTGGACCCTATAGCTGTGCCAGTGGGGAATCTTATTGGGGACCTGGAGAGCAAGGGAGTGACCAGCCCCAAACTGACTGTGATCTCTGTGTGCTCTTAAGGGATATTGCACTTTACTGTGTGTATTTTTTATCCTTTTCTCCTATATGAGATGCCCCTCACTGGTGTTAGTGGTGAGGAGTGAGGCTCCTTGATTGCTGGGCCAGGGCACGGGCGTCACAGTTATTTTTTCTGATTTGTTTGTTTCAGTTATTTTTATTAAGTGTTGGTTATTCACATTTGGGCAGTTGCTTTTTGTGTGCTGTATTTGTTATGCTCTAACTGAATAATGCAGTATGTATGGACTTATGTCCTCATCAATCATCTAAACTAAAGGCATGTTTGGAGCTCCAGATGCATATAGTTTATTTTTTTATAAATTCCCTAGTGTTTTTATTCTTCATGAACCAATGTTCATTACTGCATTAATTTGCTTTCACATGCTTTTTTATAATATTGGTAATCTTAGCACAGTTTTCTACCATGGCACATAAGGTATAAACATGAGATATTGTCCTCTTCTTTGTTGTCATTCCTTATACATATAGCAAGGGAAGATACCACAACATGTAACACTGTTTCTGTGTTTGCTTAGTTTAAGTTAAGGATAACCATGAGGTTAATAAACCCAAGTGCTTAAGATGCATTCTCTTGTATTTTACATTCAGCTGACAAGTAACTTAACATAAACATTTATTTTATGACATTTAATAAAGAGCACTTTCTAGTATTGAATACTGTACATCCTAAAGACGAGTTCTAGTCAAGGCATGCTGCAGCTATGGTTGAATGCAGTACGCTGCATACTTCAGTACAAAAATGCTTTCTAGCCAGACAGTTTTGGCTGTAGGCCATCTAGGTGAAGATTATATTCTTAAACTTTTTAAATCCTACTTCAGCTTTAGAGTCTTCATACTATTTGCAAGAGAAAAAAGTTCAACAGTGAATTATTAGTAAAAAGAACTTCCAGAAATATTAAGTTTATTTATTTGTCTTAAGTAAGCATTGGTATACCTGGAGTCCATTAAACAACCAGATTCACTCAAGTTTGTGCAAACATTTAGAATGTTCTTGTAAACCCTTATATTTTTTCCAGCATTTTAAAGTAGCCATAATAATTCAAAACAAATATATTTGTATGTCATCCTCAGTTTTTTTTGTAGATTTCATCCTAAGGATGAGCAGGGTGAATCCTTTTATTTTGATTTTAAGTTCTGCCATATGAACATTCCTTGCCTAAAGACATTATAATAGTATCCACTCGTAGAGTTAACATTTTATTTTCTTTTTCTGCCTTTTTTTTTTGTAGAATTGCTAACTCACGGGCACATGCTGTGTAATTCACTGCCTCACCACAGTAATCAGAGCAGTTAGTGACATTTGTGCCCCGAGGCATAACGTAGGAGATCACTCATAAATGGGGAAATATGCATATCCTGTAACAACAAGGACAACACAAAGAGTATCATTACTCATATTCTGGCCAAAATGCTATCAGATCATTTGACACTAATGGAAGAACAAGGTCTTGAAGACAATAAAAGAAACATCGTATGCAGGGAACCTTGAGTGTAAAGAAAACCTACAGGTACATGTAATAAACAGGAAGAAGAGAGAGCATAACAATGAAGGGCTGTAGCACTTTGAGTAAAGGAAGGGATCGATGCAATAGAAAAAAATATGTAAACAAAGGGGAGAGAGACTCTGGAGCACATCAGTTTCAGGAACTAGAAACACAGTTTTCACATAGGATATATGTAGAACTCCTCTTCCTGATGAGGCAAAATGAGAAAATGGTAGGATATAGGCATAGAATGACGGAGAAAGAAGCTATTTAATGCTTGATTGTAGCCATACTTGAGGAAGATCTTTGTAAAGCCCTCCCAAGTGGCAGGTCTTACAAAAAAACAAACACACACACACACACACACACACACACACACACACACACACACACACACACACAAAACAGTTGTTTTGGACAGCATAGTTTCAAATGCAGAGGGAGAGTTGTAGGATATCAGATATGCAAGTGAGCAGACATTTGTTAGCAAGTGATTATTAAAAGTATGATTCAAAGTCAGCTTGAAGTATCTGCATAAAGTCTTGCCAGTCATCTTTTATACCACTGCATGTTGTGACTACAGCACCGAAAGACATTTCCCCATTATTCAAAACATATCTGCTGTGTTTCTTAGCATTGTCTTACACAAAACAATACTGATATATCTACTGTATTTCTTAGTATTGTTTTGTGTAAGATTGCATTTTTTCCTTCCACTGATATCGGTTAAAGTTTTTCCATAGGAATGTCAGAATAAGGCTTGTGTAGGCACACATCCATAGTTTTAAACGGATGCACCATCCTGAATGTGTGGGATTAAATGCTTTAAGTCTGTGGATGTATCTCCAAGTTAGCCCTATGTTGGTGACAGCAAGCATAGTGTACATTTTTGAGACATTTCTTAATAAAACGTCCACAAAGCTTTTTGTCATGAAGTGGCTCACATGCATTAAAAAATCCAAGATGGAAATGCATTGTGACACTTAAAGTCACTACATGGTATGATGCATGTACAAATAGTATCAATACACTTTAACTATAAAATCATGGCAAACAGGCATGTTTACCTTAGGTTTTACTAACTATGGCTATTTTATGAATTAACTGTCTCCTGATTGGTTTTCTGTCATGCCTTTCAACTGTCCAGATTTTTCACTCATATTTTTGGCTTGTTCCTGATAAAATTGTGGTTTTCTGGCAAATCAATGGCAAACTATTGAGGGCTTAAGTCAGAAATTAATGGCAATATTTGAGTTTCAGAGTTTATATCCTTCTGAAAATGTATGCTAATACAAAGCCTGTTAGTCTATCAACTTTCTAAGTTTCTAAGAGCAATATTAAAAAAAGTCTCTCTTTTTGCCTTTGTACCCCCTTTTATTTGTGATTTTGTCCAGATTTCTTGCTCTAAGAGGTTTAGAGGTATGTTTTCTACTATACTTTTGGAATTAGTATTACTTTTTATAGCATCTTTTCAATTCATTTTAGGAACTCAGCAGTGTAGTGTGGGTTATGTTAGAATCTTCTAGCTTATAGTTTGGTTATATGTGTAATTACTTTAGTAAATTAGAAATGAGTCAATTTTGGAGGTAAGTGCCACTTTTTGAGTCAGTAGTTGCTGTTTGACTTTCTTGTTCTAGTAAGAAAGAACTTTATTTTTAAAGGATTTGTGTAGGTGGTTGCTAACATTTTTCTGGGTGAGGAAGCTGTATGTGGATTTTGAGTATACAGTGTGTAAAGTTATAATTTTTACATTGCAGTGAATAGCAAATGCAGCCTGTGCTTCAGTTTATTGTATTCTTTATTTAATTTAATTTTAGTTTACTTTTTTATTAAACTCTGTATTTGTGTTTAAGGAGGCTGTTTAGGTGGGTTTGGGTGTTTTGGGGATTGTCATTGCTTATATTTTATATATGAACTTTTTGAGATTTTTGCCCCGGGTGCCTGCTGTCCAGCTGATCGTCTGTCTGTCAGTCAGTTCTTGTGTCTCTGTATGCAGGGTGAGAGCTGACCAAGCAGGAGCCATCATTTAGACTGCCTTTAGGGTTGGTTATGTTTATGTTTTTTTGCAACTCTAACCACCTTGCACATGCCCAGTAGCATGCTTATAGTTTGGCTTGCGTTGGGTATCAGCAGGTGCATACCACACACTTCCCTGAGTAATTTAACCCTTCAAGACAGCCCTGACCACCCTTAAAGTCAGTAATCTTGTAGGGTCTGTGGTGGTCTTCACCTGTGATTCAACCACTGGACCATGCACCTCTGGCATGCACTCACACACCATTTCCCAAGGAGATATTAGATAGCCAAGTCTCATCAGATCTGTCCTGTCTTCCCTCATACTAACTTCACAAGGTGCCTGACCTGTTAATAGAACCTGGGCAGCCAGGTCATAGTCAGGGCTTTATCCCTCAATGCTAGTGCAGCTGGCATGCAGTGTCTAAACTTATACTTTTAAGTGAGTGGTGTAAAAATGGTGGGTTTAAGAGAATTTTTGTAGGTTTAAGAATGCACCAAGGGTAATGGTAAACTCATACATCAACAGTATAAATACATTTTATTGTCATACTAAATGTGTAGATAAAATATTTACAGAGTATACATACTTGATCTGGGGACTAATGTTACAACATGTACATATATATGTTTGTGTTTGTGTGTGTGTATGTGTGTGTATTCATGTCATGTTATCTAATAACAGTTTCACTGGATGAGAAATCAATAGGTCCAAATGGTTGAAAGCCAATATCACTAAATGACAATTTGGTTGAAGTTCCATTTTATTGGATATAGGATAGCTACACTTATTTCTGTAGTGCAGAAGCAGCAGATGCATAGATGTTTTTGAAGAAGCTTTATTTTGCATTTGTGGTGACCTGTACATAATCACTGCTGTTTGTATATGGAAGTTGGCAGTGATTCCTTGTTTGTACTATTGTCACAGTTGTGCATCTGTGGAGTTGGTATATTTAAGCAGGGGTGGTGTGGGGAGTGTAAAGACTTTCCCCCTGCAAAAAGTCTTTTTGAATACTTTCCTTTGGGTGTATTTGATTGTCTCATATTTAACGTATTCTGTATTCAGTTAAATGGTATTTCAGTGAAATGGACTTTCAGACATTTAGGCATGAATAATCTGTCACTGAAATGGTTATTTAAAGCAAGATTCTAGAAGTAGCACCAAAGAATTGGATGTTCTTGGGGATTCTTCGCCCTCAGGGATACAAAGAGTAGATTGTATATTATTTAGTAATTAATAATTTAGGGTAATAGAAATTGCAGAGAAACAAGGATGGACGCTTTTCTTGGTGAATGTAATTTGACAGTCATTGCCTTTGAGGTTTAGAAGTATGTATGGGTCAGGGGAAGAGGAGAAAATTAATTATTGTAATATTTTTGCACTAGGAGATATGTAATATGTTGATTTAAATGATAATCTAATCTAATAGGGTATGGATCAGAGATTAAAATGTTTATAGGTATTCTGAGCAGGTTAATACTCTGGGAAGGCAGTTTATTTTATTAATTATGAAAGGCACCAAGTTAATTTATGTATGTGGATAGTGGGTACCGAACTTGTCTAGACAGTTTTGTAGTCTAAACATTTGAAATGTTTTATGTTATAGGCATTATTTCAGCAGTGAAGGCTGATCGTAAAGATTCATTGGAAAATGCTGATGAAAGATGGATAAGTAAAAAGGGAACTCCCTATGTTTTGATAAATGATTCTGAATTTATGTTTAAACTTAAAGGAACCTGTAGTGGCAAAAGGGACTTTACATTTGTATGTTTGATATTTACCTGTAGTGGTCGAAAATGTTTAAACAGAATTTAGTAAAAATTTCCAAGCGAGTGCAAAAAAGGAAGTAAGATAAGAGTTTTGGGAAATGTTTAAAGAACATGTATGTATTACAAAAGTTGGTAGGTATAATGAAAGAAAAATATGATGTTGAAGTTAAATGCCTAAAGGAACACATAGAGGAATGTATCATGGGGAAGTTTTTAACTTGTGAAAGGGTGCAGAAACGTTTAGATTTTTAGAGAGGAGCGGAGATTTAGGACAGACTGTTGGAACTATGGAAACATTGTAGATAGTACAGAATATGAAAAGTAGAGCAGTACATAAACACACTTGAGGTCATGTGAATTTGGCGACATGGAGGATAAATGTGTAGGGACTGAATGTAAGACAGAATTCTCTAAGAGACTATCATAAAGATTAATCTGAAGTTAAGAACCAGACGTGCTGGTGGTTCAGATGAAATTCTGAATGACTTTTGTAAATAACTGAAAGACGAGACCAAACTAATTCTAAGGCTGGTGTTAAGGAGTTGCGTGAAAAAACAGGTATGATGTTCCAAGATTGATGAAAAACAGAACAGCAAGAATGACAGAAGGCAGAAATAGTGGATGCAAATGGAGTAAAATTTAAAAATGTGTATAAGAATGTTTGGAAATATGTTGAGCCCATGAATGTGATGTGAAGCTAGCTGAGTTAGTTATGATGAATTAGTATGGGTGGCAAACAGTCAAGATTGTTGCTGCTGCCTCACAATGCTTGGTTCCTTATTTCTTTTCTGAACTTGGCTGCCTCCTTTGCAGAAGTTGGACACATGCTTTGTGTCCATGTGTGTTTTTGCTTGGTGCCACCGTTTCTTCCTACCTCAAAGACATGCCATAAGTAAACTGATGATCCTCTAACTTACCCAAAAGTATGCGTGTGACAGTGGGTATGTACTTGTCTCTCAATGCCCTATTCATAATGACTTTCTATTCCTTGCATCCACTGAATTCTGGGACAGGCTTTGACTGCCCTGTATTGAAATAAGAGAGCAATCGGAGAATGAGTGGATTAATTAATTAATTTAGATGAGTAAATTAGATAACAATATTGGGACACTCATTACGAAACATTTGAAATGGCTTATAGTAATGAAATTTAAATGTAGAAGCACAACCCACCCGATAGAAATATTGTGTAAATTCCAAGGGCTAATCAAAATACAGATCCATCCATCCCTCCGCAGTCCCTTTTTTCCATTTGTGCACATGGGGTTCAAGGTGTCATTTCACCAGTGACAATCATCTAAAGCCAAGGTTTACACTACCAAGTGGCTAGCCCTGTCACAGTTGTTCATCACACTTGCACACATACAATTATTGCCAGTTTAGAGTGTCCAGTCCACCTACTAAATGTCATTGTCATGTGAGAGGAAACAGAGGAATCCTACACTAACACAGCGAGGACATGCAGACGCCACACAGAAGGCACCCCAGCTGAGAATTGAACCGGGGAACTTCTTGCTGGGAGGTAACAACTCTATCCACTGTGCCACTGTATCTCAATCAAAATACAGATCACACATGCAAAAAGCTGAAGGAAAAAAATAGATATAAGCCATCTAGACTACACTCATACTAGCAAACTGGAAGTGCCAGATATTCTAAATGCATATAATGAATTGTGTTTTAACAAAGTATTTAATGTTACCTTACACATAAGTACTTTGCTCATTTTATTTAAACAGAAGGTTCAATAAGTGAGTCAACTTTAGGAAATTTGGGCATGTTAAACTGTATTCTCACCTAAAGTGAATAATTACCTTTGTACTTTTCCATCACTCTCATCTTTCAAAGTTTTAGTGTCTCAGGAAAATTTAGGATATGTGACCCCCCCACACACACACACACACACAGATACACATTAGCAGGTCAGATGTGTTCCCTAATTTGATGACCAGTCACATACTTCCATTACAAGTCTTGTTAGCAGATGATAGCCTGAGGAGCGCCACTACTTTCTTTAAGCCAGCCAAACTGTTAGGCAAATTGTAAGCAGGCTCAGATATGTATATATGTACACACACAGACACACACACACACACACACACACACACATATATATATATATATATATATATATATATATATATATATATATATATACACGCACATGTATATATGCATACCTGTCTATACATCTATACATATATATATATATATATATATATATATACATATATACACATGTGTATACATATATGTCTATACACCCATACGTATATACATACATATATACATACATACATATATAATACATATATGTATACGCACATGTATATATGCATACCTGTCTATACATCTATACATATATACACATGCGTATACATATATGTCTATACACCCATACATATATACATACATATATGTATACACACATGTATATATGTATGGATGTATAGACAGATATGTATAACCTGTTGCCTCTCCCCCAGTCCACCTCAGCAATGCATACTAAACCTAATCCCAATTCTACATCTTACCTTAAATGAATCCTTTCTGTTACACGACACACATGATTCCATAATATATACCGCATACATCATCGCATATTTGCAACACTAAATCTGTCCCCTTACCTACATCTTACTCCAACCCTAACCTGCAGCCATGCGCACACACGTTCCCACCCATAAAGCCCAACCTTTCCCACACCTGCTTTACCAACACGTGGTCCAGCTAAATACATTTGATAACTCCAGCAGTTTGTGAAAAGCCTGTTTCACAAAACTCACTTTTGACTAATTTCACAAGCACCAAATTCACTTGGCAAAGTGAGTGCTCGACCATATGAAGGTAATGATTATAATATATGATTATTTTTGGAGAATGCTGAAGTTGGTTTTCTGCTTATAGAGAGGGGAAACATACTCAGTAATCTTGGAAGCTTTGCTAGATGTAGCTTCCTGTTTTTAATTATAAGTATTTATTTTAGGTATTTATTTCCCCAATCTGATGTAGTAATCTCCAGTAATGCTTTTCAAGGATGTACTTTCAAGTAAACTGAATCAGACATAGAGTCATATCTAGTGTAGGGGGTGAAAGAGGGGGTTGCCCCAACTGCAAAATATTAGAAAGCATGAACAGCAGGTGCCAGTGATGCTGTATTGTAGCATTAAGAACTAAATGCTGATACTACATTTCCAGTCATGGCCAGTGAACTGAAGTACTCACTGTGTGTGCATGATGTGGCGATTTTAATGGCCAGTGAACTGAAGTCCTCACTGTGTGTGCATGATGTGGTGATTTTAATGGCCAGTGAACTGAAGTACTCACTGTGTGTGCATAATGTGGTGATTTTAATGGCCAGTGAACTAAAGTACTCACTGTGTGTGCATAATGTGGTGATTTTAATGGCCAGTGAACTGAAGTACTCACTGTGTGTGCATGATGTGGTGATTTTAATGGCCAGTGAACAGAAGTACTCACTGTGTGTGCATGATGTGGTGATTTTAATGGGCAGTGAACTGAAGTACTTACTATGTGTGCAATGCATGATGTGGTGATTTTAAGTGTAGGAAACTGCTTGTTACATTTGTAGAATGGATTTTTTAAGGTTTCACAGAAAATGGGAGAGAGAGAGAGAGAGAGAGAGAGAGATTTATGTCAGACCTTTGGAACTAAGAAGGGTATGAAGACTATTTAGATAGTACTGAATGCAAAAGGTAGGGAAGTATATGAACACTGATTTTAATGGTGATCTAACAGGTTGTGGACCAGAGTTGAATTGGGGGCTAAGGTGTCATTTCAGGAAATTGCAAATCAGGGCTCCAGATGACATAGCTCCAGTTCTGAACAGATATTGTAGCAGGCAGAGGTCACCTCTAAGTTAGATGTAAGAAACAAAACATTAACACTTCCTGAATTGTTTTCGAATAGTTCCAATTTTCCAACATTGAGATTTTTTCAAGCAGTATATCCTTGCAGTTTTCAATATTCTTTCAGCTGGCTTGTTCAAAATTACAATTGCAGTACTGTATTCAACAGTGAGTCAGAATATTTAGGTATAAAGTGGTAACGTGATCTTCTTGTAGTGACTACATGTCTTTCAGAAATAGCCTAGAGTTTATTTTTTTCTGACTCTAGTACATGTACAGTGATCAATGTTTAAATTGTTGTCTACTGTTATCCTTTAATCATTAATGATGGTTGTCATTTTTTTATGATTTAGCCATTATTTTGTAATTATAATTTGAATCCATTTTTCTTATTCTTATGGTGTTACTCTTCTAACCTAAAAATTGAGGTTATTACAACTACACCAGGTATGTTTATTTCTTAATACCCCATCTTGGAGAACTTATCACCTTTTATTGAGTAACTTTGTTAGTAAGTTTGCATTCATGAACATATTTGGTCATTCTTCTCCCATTTTCAAACTTTTAAAGAAATAGCCCCATTACAAAGCCCTATGAGACAAAATGGTAACCCCTCTGTCAGAACAAGCAGGTAACTCCCTACCTGAGCATGTTGTGTGCTGTTACCTAACCAGTGTTTTACCAATTTAATTACATATAACTTCAAATTGTATGCTAGTAATTTGTCCGTTATTCCTTTATGTGTTTAGTGTTGATTGCTTTTGTAATTTTAAGAGAAGGAATAAGCCATGTAAACTGTCAAACACTTCTGCTGTTTTTTCAAATAATGCCACAAGGCAAGCTTTCCCCTAACAAACCAATACTGTTCAATACCCAACCTTACTGAAGTTGGCCCCTGTGTCATTTGGGATATGTGTCTAAAATGTGTCTGATTTTGATGCTAGCCCCCTTTGTGAATTGGTGCCACCATGGCCTGTCACCAAAAATCAGTGACACAGCCACATGCTAACATTTTGTGAACTGTAAGGTAATCTGTTAATCTGCAATGCAGAGAACACTAACAGTCTGATAAGCAAAATGTGCAGCCGTAATGCAACACATTCATGTGCTGATCCAATGAGAAGCCATGGCCCTTGAAGCGTGACACTACATCAGCTTTCACCCGCAGTTGTAACAGTGATGGTCGTGCTGAGGGCAGCATCGTGTTTTTCATGAATGGGATCACTTTAGCTTTGTGCATTGAGAGTTCTTGATGTAGTGGTCCATGTGGAGTGAAAGACTGGCTTGTGTACACACTGATTCAGCTTTGTTATGTTGTATTGCACTGATCCTCATGTTAACCAATACAAAAAAATAAATAAAGAAAACAGCATGCTAACAAGTGACACTTTTTAGACTGTAGGGTTTTAGGTGTGGAACGAGTTTTTTTTTTTGTCTTGCTCCTTGGCTATTTTCCTGTAAGTACATGTCATAATGTATTAGTGAGTAGGTTATAAGTAATAATCCCCTCAGTTACATCACAGATGATGTTAAATGATTTGAAAAGATCCATAAATAGCCCTATTGTGTTCTCCTACCTGCCATCTCATTCAGGATGCATCTGAATTTTTTACAAAAAAGTGCCTGTTTTATAAATTTCTGTAAAGTAATTGTGTGTGTGCATGTCTAACTTTAGCCCTTATTGAATTAGACAAGTTTAAATTTTATAGACACTTTTCTCTAAAGCTTTGAGCTGATGGACAGTACTAATGCATGGAGTTGGCAGGTCAGCATTCTTATTGCTTCCTTTCTTTATGAACTGTAGGATTTGCTTTACCATCTCCACCAGGAAATCTTTTGGATGGATACATGCTATCAACCTATTATGTTCAAAACTAGTAGCTGAATTTTGTTTTCTTCTTTTATGCATTTTCAAAGCCCATATTGTCTGGTGATCTGTAAAAGGTTTGTCATTCAGCAGCTCTCACATGTTGTTCCAGAAGGATTTGTTTTTTTTACTGCAGAGGAGTACATTGCTTTGAAGTAGGTTTACCTTTATTCCATAATTGCAGTTTTGCGCTTGTACCAAAGGTACATATGTTGTTACGAGTCAGTCATGGACCATGTTTGTATTTTTTTCTATAAAGGCTCTCAGTTATTCATGTTTCTTCATTTTTGGAGTAACCAATTGACTTTGAAGATTCTTAGTGGTGTATGCCACTCCAAGCTTACAAATAAAGCCATCCAGAAGTATCCAAGAGTGTTAGCCATTTTGGAAATATGCACAGTATGGCCCAGTCATTTTCCACGTATGCAACACCACCATTATCCTTAAATAATTTAATTAAATCTGAGGCATGATGCTGCAGTGATGGATCTTAACTGATGTCCACTTGAGCATAAACCTAATGTTATTGCTGCTAGGTTATTATCCGGAGTCTTCCTTCTAAATTCAAATTTTCTGTGATCATATAGATACACATTAAGTAAAACTGTGACATCCATACTTAAGCATATCATTCTCTATACCATGATGCCTGTGTTGTGTCTTCACTGCTTATATATTTTATGTCATATTTTGCCTGAATATGGTCATTGATTTTTATTAATGTACCCGGTTAACAAAAAAAAAAAAAAACTGCTACAGTGTGCCTCCGTTCTTTAAAAGAACCCTTAACAGAAGTGGAAGCATTTTTGGTGGTGACTGAAAGGCTTCTGTTTGTCAGACTCCATGATAATGCCAGCAAGTTATTAAAAGTGTTATTCAGACTGAGGGCTCTAAATTAGGACTGCCTGCTGGCCAACAAGTCCAGAACAGTTTCAGGATTCCTGCTGCCATTCTTTAACATTTTCTTTTAAACAAGAAACATCTTTATTGAATTGTCACTTATGCCATAGGCAGTCATACATTTATATAAACGAAGCAAACCGTATTAACATATTTTCAGTTGCAAACATTATTTGACCATTGCATAGCTCTCTCAATTCCTACCTTCCCTTGAGCTTCGTAACTCCTCCAAAACATTAGTGTGCATGTATTATTTCTAGAATTCCCGTCATTTTTCTATGCAGTTTGCTCCTACCCTGTTCTACAGATCCCACTTTCATTTTGTTATCTCTGTTACTATTTTCGTTACTTCTGGTACACTTGGTTTAGACTTCGATTGAGTGACGTCTAAAGACATGAAGGTAGGTGCATGTGTGAATGGGTGTGCCTTCTTTGAAGGTTGGGTGTCGGGTTGGCAACTTGGCACCGTAAAAATCCACTGCCAATCTTTAGAGTACCGGAGTTCCGCTGTGGCGGCCTCTAATCGGGAAAAGCCGAAAGACTTTTAAGTAATTGCCTTTTGGCAGCCACCAGAGTTAAACTCAGCAAGGCCATACTATGTGTAGGCAATTCCGATTCTTATCACAGCTCAAAAATTAATTTCCTTAGTTACATCAATTTGCTCACCCAGTATTTCTGACAGAGTAGTCTGCAGGGAATTTTAAAAGTCTGACAACTCATTGCACTCCAAAAAAATATGTTCCCAATTATCTCCTTCTTCCCTATCATACCTCCAACATTTGTAATATATGTATGGAAAAAAATCTTTGGAGTCAACTTGGGGCATAAAAATACTTATGTAAACACTTCTAAGCAGAATTCCTAAATGTTCTAGACTTCATTGCATGTTTCGGAGCCATACATATATCTTCCCATTGTTTCTTTGTGAATTGCTTATCCAGTTTCTCTTCCCAGTCCTTTCTAACTCCTCTGATTGAGTCCTCTCATTATCATGCAATATTTTATATGCCCTACTAATTAATCATTTTTTAACAGCAGCTTCTGTTCTAGATTCTGCTAAAATCTTTGTTAGTCATGGTCTTTCACTTAGGATTTCCATATCCCTTTCTCTTTCCCTATACTCTGATTTCATTCCTTGATAGGGAAAGCAGTCTCTTGAATACAGTCCAAATGTTTTATTGGCCTCTCTTCATTCTATCCTCTTTTCATCTCTGATTATTTGCTCTCATTACCTTGGTTCCTTTGCCACTTTTCTCCAGTAAATTCCAGCACCTTTTTTACCATTTCTCTGTACCCCTAATTGCAGTTATCCCTAGCTGCAGAATCTTTTTTCTCCATTCCCGTGATGGCACAGTTCTTAAAATGCTTTCCCTTCCTTCACAATTTTGACCACAAGTCTGAAAGGTGTTTCAATTTTCCCAGTGTTTGTTTATCACTTAGCTGAAATAAAGAAGCCTAGTAAAATAACAAAGAAATGCTGTGTATTAACAGTACAAATAAAGTTTCTGTAATCGACTCAGATGAATTAATATTACGGGGCTTTAACAGTAGCTGTAGACATAGCTGGACTGCCTTGATCGTCTCTTCATTGCCTTGTTGCATGTTGTTTATTTTACATTCTCTGCCTCAGTATTCTACTACTAACATTATTTGAAAAAAAGAAGTACCTAAGAAGCAATTTAATTTAGATCGCCATGAAATGTTAAAAATTACCGTAGGCTCAGACTTGTTATGACGATCACCTCAGTGTTAGTGATAGCACGCATCTTCACTGTCCTTTTATTTTAAAATGTTGTAAAAGTACAATAAATTTCTTTTGCTGAGCCAGTTTTTATTTTGTTACGATTGCACTAAGATTGTTATGTTAAAGTAGGATACCAAGAAGGGATGTATTTTGTATGATCCCTTTCAAAACAAAAAGTACATTTATATTCCGTGTTTTCTAGGCAAGTTACTGCCATGATGGTACAACTTGTGCTGCTTTGAAGGCTGGTATTTTATATTAACTGAGTTATATTATTCCCTGATGCTTCAATCTACACATAACATGACTATACAAATGTTCCTGCTACCTAATGCTTGTACTTCTGTAATATAATCGGTAGTTCCACATTATACTACACACACAAGATGACTTTATGGAAAGCTGAGTGCTTCAACATGTTACTTTTTTATAATATGTTTGTTAAGCTGTAAGCCCACTGGATACAAATGTCCCTTTTCAGGGGTAACTTGAGAAAACTCTCTGGTGCTCAGAGTCACACAGTAGGTAGATGAATTTGGAAGGAATCAAACTTTGCACCCATGACTGCAGCAGTGAAGGATTGTGGCCTGTTCTCCTCTCCCTGGAGGGAGGGGTATGTGTGCATTTGGGGGCAAGCTTAGCAGCACTAACTCCCTGGATAAGACCTGGGAACACACCATTCATGCCTTGGAAGGTGGGGTAGGGCTGCCTTGTGGGAACATCCCTTCCAGGAGTGAGGGGCATCCTCCCCATGCCTTGCTGGATGGGTACCATATCCACTTTTGCTTTCACCATATGGGTAGGAGAAAATAAGAAATCCTCAAACCTCCCCCAATGGCAATGTGAGTGATGGCCCATATTGATCAACACTTGTCCCCATGATAGGAACGAATGGGCTGACCAGTCATGGGGGGGAGGGACTGATGATCAACAGACAGTGATTTGAAAGAGAGAAAACAATTTCTGATATGTTTCAGCGTATCTGTTTTTTTTCATAAAGTAAAATTATTTACTGTGTTTGGTTTGAAATACCATTGCTGAACCAGTTTAAAGGCTTAGAAGATATGAAACAGAAATACATGGCTGTCTGACAAAGATGTTATTTTTAAGAGTAAATTTGATAGGCTGTTCATTTTACGTAGAACTAGCATTCATTTTTAATATCCGTGTTTTACATATTTTATGTATCTGCAGTGTTTCATACTACTGTACATATCTCATCAACATTGTTGTGATGTGTATAAGAAGCCACAATTGTTTTCCATGTAGTTTTCAGGTAGTAGTGTGGCTAACAAAGTCAGGTATATGTATTATGCTTCCAGTTATTTTCCAGTGATTGTTTTTATTACAGAACAGAGTATGATAGTACATAATTGCTTATTATGTCCTGACTGGTATGTAATCTGATGGTGCACTGTTTGATTCTTGGTTTGATGTCATGAAACTTACAAATCTAATCTCAGTACTGAATAAGATCAGGAATTTAAATCTGCTTTTATGTCAGGCCAACAGATGAGAAAAATCACGCATTTTTAATTTTGCTAATGATTAGGGTTTTATAAAAAATGCTGACTTGTGTACACCGTCATAAAGCTGTCTGCAGTGTTTGTCAGCAGAAAGATGTCCTTAATTATTGGGTAACTAAAGATAGAAAAGCATTTTTTCAGTCATAGGTACTGAATATATTCTGGTGCAGTGTAAGGCAAATATAAACTGTAGCTCTTATGTCTTTCCACATATTCTCCTGTATTTTGTTTTTCTTTATTTTTCCCTTAATCCAGCAAAATGTTTTGTACTTTTAGATTTTGCATTTAAGTTTTGCATTTTATATACATGATCGCACTTGTCTTTTGCAAGGTCAGTTCAGGTCTTCATCATTTTTTCCACTGGAATCTTTCTGTTACTGTTTTCCTTATTTGTGAACCATGGGAGCTACATGGTTGCCTTGTTTACAGGTTAGATGACAAAAATGCAGAGTAAGGGAGAAGACCTGCACCTGGAGGTCATCAAAGGCACTTAGAACAGACTTTACTTATACAGAACAAAAGGATTGCTGCCCAACTGTCAAAGGAGAAGCTAATTCGGTAACCTCTGTGGAAGAAAAATTAAATTTATACCAAATCTTTCATCCAAGCTCTTACAGCTGAGAAGGTCTTGATGCTACCAAGTATAAACTGAGGAAAATAGGTGTCCAAACTCAAACCAGAAACTAGAATCCAGCATTCCTTATTGTAAACAATGCAGGCACTCAAGAACATTTTATAAACCCTGAGTAAGCTCAAGAGCTACTACAAACTGATAATAGACCTTCACTGGGAAACCCGTCTGGCTAAAAAGCAAGAAAAGACACAATTGTATGAGATCGGAAAAATTAAGTTTGAAAATGAAGCAAACCAGCTCATATGGGATCTAAAAAAGCAAGATTCATTAAAAAGGGACTGAAATGACCTTGTGAAAGACAACTGCAAGAAGCTTAAGTAGAAAGAGAGTTGGGGCAATTAAGGAAACAGAAAATAGGTGATGGACATAACTGTAAGGCACTAGACACCTTTCTGTAGCAATGAGAAGGAACTGAAATGGACACAGGGGTAGGAAAGAAACAGGAGACCTGCAGACCAACAAGAATAGAAAGGAAGAAGTCTGAGCATGCACAATAGTCAGACAGGAGCAGGAGATGGTGCAGAGACTTCAGTGGAAAAAAAGAGAAGAAAAAGCTAGGATAGAAAAGAAAAAGAATGTCTCATACTTAGAAAAAGCCAATAATTACAGAGGAAAATAAGCAAAGTCTCAACAAATTAAAAACAAGAACATAAATAGCTGACAGGAGATTGTGGACCTACAAGTCCTGAGTAAATCAAAAACTACCACTATCAATACCAAGAATCATCATCATCAGCCCCTTTTTCTCATTTTCTACATGGGGTCAGGATGTTGTCAACTGTCGCCATCTCTCTCTCTCTCGATTTAGTGCCACACTCCTGCCTTTTTCAACACTCATGCCTGACTGTTGCAGGTCTTTTTTCACACAATCCATCCACTTCTTTGCCAAATGTTTTCATTTCCTCTTACCATCTTTCTGTCTGTCCCAGATCTTCTTCACCAGATTGTATTTTGCTTTCTGCACGTGCATCCAAACCACTGTAATCTGTTCTCTTTGATCTTTTCTGCAATTGGAGCAACTTTGGCTTCTGCTGTTATGTCATCATTTCTTCGTCTGTCTCACAGTGTGCATCCTACCACCCTTCTCAGGCACTTAATTTCCATCACTTCTTGCTTCCTCATCTACTCTGCCTTTACTGCCCAGGTTTCTGTACCATACAGTAGTACTGGTCACACAACTGTCCTGTACGGTTTATCTTCATGTGTGCATATTGCACAAGGGTGAACAGCAATTGTCCGAAAGGCAGTTTGCAAAGTATGCAAATGCTGAATGGAAAAAGGTTCGAATGTGCAATGAGTGAATGCACATTGACATTCGCTCATTGCAGATTTGGCATTTTGGGGCAGATTGCACTATAGTGGGGATCGGAAAATGATCCCTTTCCCCACTGTAGTGCAATCTCGGAGTTAGAATATTAAAGTAGTGGGGGTGTGGGGGGCACAGCCTCCCACATGGGGGGTGCAGGGTGGCTTGTCCCCCCTGCTTTACACTTCATTATATTCATTTTATGACATTTAAGTTTGAAAATCAGCGAATCTGCTTTTCGATTTGCTAATTTTTGAACATGTAAAACTATCGCTGTTTTCGATCATATGAGCAATCACACCACTGTGATTCAGCATTGTAAAGTTAAACCATCTTGTAAACCTTATTTTTAGCTTCTTTACCATTCTTCTGTCATAGACTGCACCTCAGACTCTATGCCAGTTGGTTGCAGCCCCTTTGATTCTAGCTTTAACCTCTTCATTCAGGCTTCCCTTCTTCTCAACCACCCCCCTCTCAGATACTTGAAGCTATTAACCTGTTCTATCTTCCCTTCTATCTCAAGTCTCAGCTTCTTCTGATTTCCCAAATTTGCTGCCATTACCACTGTCTTATCTGTGCTTATTTTCATCCCATATGCCTTTGGTTTTGTATTCCATTCCTCTATCCTTTGCTGAAGTTCTTGTTCAGATTTTGCCCATTAATGCCACGTTCTCTGCAAACAACTTTGTTGATCTGTCTAATCTGACCTGTTTGCTAATGTAATCCATCACCAATATGAACAGCAGTGGACTCAAAGCTGGACCCTGGTGCACACTCACTCCAACTGGGAACCTCTCTGTGAGACCAAACACTGTCTGTACTTGAGTCATTGTGTCCTTGTATATAGTCTGCACTAATTCCAACAATGTTTCTGGGACTTCGAACCACAGCACTACTGCCCAAATCAGCTTTCTTGAGACATTGTCCTGTGCTTTCTCCAAGTCTAGGAATGCCCAGTTGGACTCTTTCCTCATCTCTAGATTCTTCTCAACCATTTGTCTCATTGGAAACATTGGGTCAGTTGTGCTGCATCCTGACCTGAATCTGAACTGCTCATCTCCCACCTTACTTCCTACTACTCTGTGTATTGCTTTAACAACCAACCTTTCCAGAACTTTCATGCAATGTGACAGGGGTTTTATACCTCTGTACTGCTCATAGTTGTGAATCTCCCCTGGCACTAGTATGCTTATGCTCCAGTCATCTGGGATATGCCTATGTCTTCATACTGCAATGAGTATCCTCAGTAGCTATTTCTCCCCTATTTCACCCAACATCTTTATCATACCTGCTGTGACCTCATCGGAGCCTGCTGCTTTTCCTAACTTAATTTTTCTTAGTGCTGTTATTACTTGTTTTAGGTTGGACTCCTCTTCTTCTCTCATTGTAGACTGTATCTGGAGAAGTACACCTTCTGTGGGGTTTTCTTCATTCAGTAGCTGCTAGATGCATTGCTTCCATCTGCTTTTGATATCTTGTGGACTGGTGAGCAGGTTGTTGCTGGCATCCCTTATGAAGGGACAGAAAGAGAAAGTTGGGTTGTTTGGTTATTCGTGGGACTGTATGGTGAATAAAACAGTACAGTTGTCTGATCTGACCATTGACAGTGTGAAAATGCATGAGGAGCCAACGGGGTCTAAGATGGTAAGGACAAGACTGTATGTGTTGTGGCTATAGAAGAGGAGGATACTATATGAGTGATGATTTTTACAATGGCAGAGTCAAGGAAGCATTAAACATATTTATTTATAGATATTTAGGTGTTCCAGTTTATGGAGGGGTACTTAATGTCCTCTAGAAAGATGGTGTTTGGGTTAAAGGAGAGGGCCCTGGTTTTATTAAAATATGTTTTGTAGGTGTCATGCATGTGGTTCTGTAAATGGCCAGGATGTGGTATTAGGTCTTGTTTAGTTATATTAGGATATGAAGGAGTGTGAGGTCATAGTCCTAATCAGTTTGTCTAGAAGCGATGATGTTTCACATAAAGACAGACATACCACCACCACCGGAGCTGCTGTCTAAATCTAGCTGGCCGAGAAGCTAGGTAATGAAGAAGTAATGTCATCGCTCTGGAACCATGTTTTATTAATGACATGTAAGCTCTGGAACCATGTTTTATTGATGACATGTAAATATCCACATTTTCCATGGTTAGGATGTTTGAAGGGAAGATATTTTCTGATTTAGACTCCTAGCTTTGATCAATGTTACTTTGATACTTGCCAGATTTGAATTTTTATTACTAGGTTGGTACCCTGAGTAGACTGACATTGCCTAAAAATGGGCACTGTGGGAGTACAGAATGTCTTAGCCAATATGTGAAAGCCCTGAAGAGATAGGTGCAGACTATACTTGGCAAAGAAAGTAGGACTATCGTCCATCTCACTCTAGGCTGACACAAACATTGGACCCCTTCCAAATGACACCAATAACTAGGCCAATTATTGTAGTCGATCATCTTTTGCTTATATTGTACCATTGTATTATACTGTATTGGATAATAGTAGGATACTGCTGAAGGCTTCCTTTCAGCTACTTCAGCTGTACGTGGGTTGAGTATGGGACTGGAAAATGTAGAACAGCACCTGTAGCAACATCATATATGCTGTTGTGTACATAGGGGACTTTTCTGAGATGCCCTGATTAGATTTGTCCTGCCCTCTAACCCTGAATTTTAACAACCATCTATCAGGCCTCATGACATGCCATCACTGTGAAAGTGTCAGATTACAGATAGTGGCCCCACCCCTATCTCTTCTGTAATGAACAAGCGGACAGAATGCCACTCATTCCTACCCTCAGTTGCTTCTACGGTGACCAGGTTGCTAATTGATCTCAGGTTGTCTGAGTCCCAGTGAAGGATCTCCCTCTCTAATACACAGAGATAGGGAATGAGCAGTAAGTACTTCTTGAATTCAAGTTCTCATGCAAGTGTATGCCTTATTTTTTGTTCTATCCTATGTGTTTTTAAGAAAGAAGTAAACAGAGTAGACAGTGATAACTTATTTGTAGTTACAAACTACTGTTACAAATTTGGAATTACAGATAAACCTCAGAATTGGTAGCAGTGACAATTCACTTCATTTGGACTGGTTCAGTTGTATATCTGGCTTGGTTCTCATTTCTGGTGAAAAATGGAGGTCTGGTGTATACTGAAGCTGGTGTACCACAGTTAAGACAGAAAAGAGTAAATTGTGTAAGCACACTGTCACCTCAAATTTCAATAAATGGAGTAGTACCCACCCATACACATTGAAATCTGCCTTTTACAACACTCAACTTGTTTAAATGAGAGAGTAATTAATCATAAACTGGGTTTACAGAACAGTGGTGCTGCAGTAGCGTTGTCGCCTCACAGCAAGACGTTGTCCAGTTCGATTCTCAGCTAGAGCGTCTTCTGTGTGGAGTTATGCGTGAATGGGCGTGCCTTCATTGAAGGTTGTGCATCAGGGCTGGTAACTCAACATGTAAAAATCCACTACCAAACATTAGTGGACCGGAGTTACGCTGTGGTGACCCCTAGACACAACAACAACAACATTAGGTATGAAGTATATCTTAGATGAGAGCAATTTCTGAGTGTAATAACACCTAAATGTTACTTGACTGCAGGCAGTATTTTATATAAAACATTTATTTTATTTCCTTTACCATTTCATTTGTTGATTGATTGTTATGCTGATAACATGGTCACAGGCAGGCTTTGCATCACTTATGACAAATATAGCTAATGACATTTTCCTGTTCATAAGAGAAAGTTCAGCTGCGCACGTAAATGCTTTTGAAACAATTTCAATGCAACTTTAAATGTGATTTAAACAACTGAACTTCATGTACATTTTCTTAACAGTGCATTACAATGCTAACAGGCACGCTTTTGTGTGTATTTGTAAACTAGATAACAGTAGATTATTTGTAGATAACATGTTTTTACCCCTTTCTAAACTGAAAGACCTTCCCCTTATCTCTAGACGGGTAAACATGATAAAGCTGACTGGGGTGGGGGAAGGGCAGGGTGCCTTCCATTTGTAGAGGTCCTGTAAGGGAGCCAAAAGTCTGGGATTACAGTGACATGCTTAAACATGACTCCCTGGAAATCAAGTCATTAGGTATGTATAGCCTGCTGCTGTCTGTTCATAGTTACGTGTCAGTGTGTGCACATGCCTTCATTCTGAGCTTGTTTACTCTTACCATTTTACTTTTTCTAGGAGAAAATACAGCACAGTGAAAATGGATATACCCTGCAGACATTCTACATAATCAGTTTGGTCCTGCAGAACAAGGAATATCAATGAAAATAATCTGGCATGGCTATGTTCAAGCAACTGAAGGTGGAAGATTTTTATGATGTTAAAGGAGAAATAGGGAGGTAAGCCTCAATACATATAGTGCTTCCTTTAGAAGTGTAGTCGAGGAGCAAAACTGATATAAACTCAAGTATTAATATATACTTTTGCTATTTTTTCCTTTACAAAGAAAATGTAGCCACTGTAATATGCAGCAAAACTTAAGACTGCTGTATGCATTTAGTTACTGGAATTATTTGTTTTAGGAAAACTGTCAATAGTAGATTGCATAATGCTAGCTAACAGATGAAGCATATAAGTAATAAAATGGGCTAACATTTTAGATTTACTTGTCAGGTTTTTCTTATGAGTTGTAACTTTGGTGATTATGTATTTATTTATTCTAACTGTAAAAGGCTGATGTCCTGGTACCTGTCATTTACAGCATGTTTTTCAAATTAAAATTTGTTCTATGCATTCATTCTGAAAAAAGCTCTCGAGCTTGGAGAAGCTAGCATGTTTTAATATACCTGTGACTGGATGATTTGTTTAGCCATTCCTTGGGGGGTGAATATTTTCGTTGCTTTTTATTATTCATACTCTTGCGTTTTCTGGGTGGTTCAGTGTTTAGAGTCTAAAGAGTTTTTTTTTTTCTCACAGAAGATTGATTTCATTAGCCTGTAAATGCATCCAGGAATAAAAATGTACACATTAGCAAACTCATGCATAGAATGAATGCAAATAGAAATAGAAAGGTTTGTATTATCTGAAGGTATGAAGCTTGCTAAAGAACACAGTATTAGAAGGAAAGGTATTTTTTGTGCCTTGTAAATCTTACTGGGCATGTTGAGGCGCAAGACTGCTCTATCAGAAGCAGATTGCCTTATTGTAATTAATTGCTTGTGCTCTTTCTTCTCCCTCACATGCAGTTTTTCAGCTGCTGCTGTTACTTTTAGGAATGTACTCTGCATAGACATGGTTGCAGGCAATGAGATGAGACTGTTGTGGTTTTGAATTCCTTTGACTTGTGCATCCATTCATTTGTTGCATTCTTTCCTAGAGGTGGAGTCAATTCCGTGGCCTACCAGCAAGGGTTAGTAAGTCAAACAGATTGATAGACTCCCTTACTTGTTATAGGCATGCTGCATTGTGACGCATTTTAGCTGGATATGCCCCCCTTACTGTGCACCAAAACCATTCATGACGTCCAAACACTCTCATGCAAGTGAAAGTGGAGTACCATTGCAAGATATGAAACTTATTGTTTTAGCTTTTGAATGCTCCATTTCTCACGTCATCAGAGAGGTGGTTGATGCTTCTGTGACAGACCTGCAAGACCCATACATTTTCAGTAGCTCCCTTCTTTTATAGCAGATTAGAGACATGATTAGTTCGGTGTCTCAATGCCAAATGCAGAGTTGTAGAGCTTTCTCCATGACATAGAAAGCTGTATCCTTTATAATTAGTTCCACATATGATACAAACCAAGCATCTGTTACTGGTAAGAATTACACAGTGTGCATATTCAGTTTAAAAAGTAATCTGATTATAGCAATATTGTTTGGCTTCTCCTGTTAAGGGTCGCCACGGCGGATCACCGGTCCCCATATTGATTGGCAGTGGAGTTTTTACAGTGTGGAATTGCCAGCCCTGTGCCCAACCTTCACAGAATGTACACACACACACACACACACACACACACACACACACACACACACACACACACACACACGCACCTACCTGCATGTCTTTAAAACTCACTCGACCACAGGGAAGACATGCAGACTCTGCATAGAAGGCACTTAATCTGGTTATAGTAAAGAAAAAAGACAACAGCAGCATGTGTTTTATCATAAGACATCAACATCCATTATAGGTGCATTGTTTGGTACAAGGTGAACACAGGGACATATTGGAGTGAACTGAAGATATCCTAGTATCGTACGATATAGCAAACACTGCCATGCCTCATTCCTGCTATGTAGTGAACACCCCAGTTTTAAAAAAGTAGGTGATTATAAGGGGTTAAACTTGCAAAATAGTTTTTCTCCTATACTGGGTAAGAAGATACATATACGAAGTATTTCAGCTGTAGCATTCTGTGACCTTGATTTTCACGTGTGCTTGGCTGTCTCATAGATTACTAGTTAAGCATGTTAACTAGAGTCTTTAATAGCATATGTGTTCCTAGCATTTAAGGAAATAAAAATACTTAGTTAAATTTGTTATACATCATTCAGGACACAAGTCATACAATGTAGATGTAAACTTTAGTAATTATTTAACCTAAATGTAGTCTGTGTATACTAAAACTAATATGGAGACAAATAAATCTGACCATGACCATAAATCAGTTGAGACTTGTAATAGACATAACATGGTGGCAGGAGTAAAACAGTACAAATGGTAGACTATCCTCTATAATGTTCTTAAAGTTATAAGGCTGTATCATTTACATAGGTCAGGAGGGGGAAACGTTCTTCCCTAGATGTGAGTGAAGTTATCCTTAGCTGCTAAAGGCAGCACAGAATTGTTTGGAACTGAGACGGAAGTTAAAATAAGCTCATGCAGAAGTACAAGTAGAAAAGCGGTAATGATTTCTTTATGGATTGTCACGGTTGAGAGGATGTGGAGACATGCATATTTTTTGAAATTGTTAGTGAGGCTAAATTTGCAGGTGTTGTTATGCTGTAATATCAGAATACTTTTAGATCAGTCAGGTATGGGTTTGTTTCTGTTTAGTGCAAATCTACAGATATCTCATCTTTTGGTGACCCAAGTAAGCTAATCCTATTGGAGTATTTTCTGCCATGACATGAAATTTACTATGAGGTAAAGTGTCATACCAATTCTCAGATTTTCCACTGAAGAATGAGAAACAAGGTCACAAATAGTTATCTGCACAGCGTGTATGTCTAACATAGGCTTTATTATTATTATTACAATTACTGTAGATACCTGAGACAACTATTTTTGATGGAAAACACTGTTGAGCATTGTGTGTATATGAAAGAAAGTCAGTTGCAGTGTTTCAGGAATTTTTTTGGCTAATCTATATGAAATGGAATATGTTACCTTTGCAGTGACGGCTGGTCAATTCAAAGCAAATGTGTGGGGGGGGGGGGGGGGCTGGAGGAAGCAACTGAATGGGTAGAGGCAAATACAATAACAATTACCTATGATCAAACAGATGTAGTCATTCATTTCATCCACAGACTCCTTCAGAACAAACCCAGTCATTATAGCTAATTTACTGACAATTTCCACCTTAGATATCTAGCTGCATAATCAGCAATCCATGGGTCCCCTTTTACTCACTAGTCTCCTTGCACTCCCCAGTGCCCTCCTCTGGTTTCCCCTCATTCTGGCCCCACATCATCCAGACAAATTACTTCTTTCTTGCTTTTTAATATTTCGTCTTACTTTTTAACCATCACCCCCCCCCCCCCCGTGAGTTTAACACTCTGTAACTGGCTAAGACTCCACTGTAATTTAAGTCTGGAGGAAGTGATTGAATTAAGATGGGGGTCTGCTAGGACCCCAGAAGTCATAAAGTTGTGGCTGCACCAAAGTGCATCTTAGATTTTTTTTTTTTATTTTCTAATTAACTTTTCACTTAATAATGATGGCCTGGACAAAAAATCATGAGTGAGGAAATATATGCACTCTTTTGGGGAATAGTGCCTGCCTTCCTACCCTTCCAAAAAGACAGTTACCTTCAGTATACCACTCTGTTGTTAGACTGGGATGAAAAGTAAAAGAACAAGTGGCCAGATGCATATATTATACTGCAGGGTGTCTGGGAGATAAAAACAAAGCATTTGGATAAAATCAACAGAAAAGAAAGGACTGCACATAAAAGGAGCCAACAGCCGAAAACTCAACAGGGGATCCAAGTGCTATTGTATGGCAACAATATGCAGTGCAACACTCTGCTGTCACACACATCCTGCCTAGACCACCACAGACAGTTATTTACTGATTGCAATGCCGATGCTTGACTGTTACAGAAAGTGAAAAATATGCTTGCTACTTCTGCAAAGCCATAATAATAAATGCTTATTTTAAACCGGCAACAGTGTAACTTTTCTCCACAGTCAACACCTGCATCCAGTCAAAACCAATTTTACTGAATAAATATTCCTCAGATAAAAATAGCAACGACTGGACAAAGTAATTTAATTTACCCCCTACATAGATATAACCATCCATTATTTGCACATAGATCCTTTCAGTAGTTTAACCATGTATGCACAAGGGCTTCATTGGCATCAAAATGAAACATTTCCCCCAATGACCCCTTCAACAATTTGTCCATATATGCACAAACACTTCACAGGCATCAAAATGAAATGCTCTCCCAACTTCCCTTTCAGTAGTTTGCCCTTCTATGCACATTCACATATACATGCAGTCTCACATACACTTTAAGTACTTACTTTCTTCCTACATCCAGGCAGTAGCACACATAGTGCCTGAAAAAAAAATACTTCCAAATAAAATTAAAAAAAAAAAATTCCCATTTTTGTGCCCTGTCTTCCCCATTAATTGCTTCCTTCTTCTTGGCTGAGGCAGCCGGAGCTAATAGGAAGGGCTCCATGCTGCATCGTGTAGCAGTCCAGTGAAACTCTCATTGAGTGACGCTTCTGTCACTATCGAATGCTGCCAGTCAATCCTGACTGATGATCAAGAAGCCTAATGCCGAACAGCCTGGTAATTGTAAGAAGCAGAATTTTTTTTTTATGTTTCAGATCTCCTCAGAACTCAGCACATGCTCCTGCACTAAGTTCCAAGTACCCTGAAAACTAAAGAAAGTCAACTATTATTTTTAATTTAAAAACTAATAGTTGACTTTCTGAGTTAGCACATTTCTTTTTTTTTTCTTTTTTTAACTGAGGAGGGCTACAAACCAGTAGCCAGTACCATCAACTACCCCTGTATCTTTGTGAGATATTATGAATTAAATAATTAGACTGACAGTTAATGTTAAGAATTAAGGCTCTGAGCTGTTAACAAGATGTGCTCTGCGGTCCAGGGTTTAATTTCTTAACCTTTTGCTTAGTTAGACACCCGAAGCATACCTCTCAACTGCACAGATTTTCACAGAATGTCCAAATTTTGGCCTAATATTTTTGGTCTGTTTTTCATACCATTGTGATTTTCTGGCAAATTAAAGATTGAAGTTAGAAAATAATGACATACATTTGGGTTTCAGACTTCACTTCATATCCTTCAAAAAATCATGGCTATTATTATAAACCTATTATTCTATCAACTTTTTTTAAGTTTGTAAGAGCAATATTTTAAAATTGTCCCTACCTTTGGGGCTTTGTCCCACTTTTATTTATGGGTTTGTCCAGACTTCTTGCTCTAAGAGGTTGAGAGGTATGGCCATAAGCAAGCCACTTCACCATGTACTTGTCTAGTGCTGAGTCTGAAAAAAAGGCAATGTCCATGTGGATTAGTGTTTTGCCCTTGTTAACAAATACAAATAAGTAAATACATAAATGCTGCATTTGCTTTTGCATATATTATATTAATTTTGGTAATTGTCTTTTTACTTTATTCTTGTTATATCCATATGTCATAATCTGATCCTAGAAGCAGTTTTGAACAGAAAGTACAAAATGCTGTTTCGGTATGCCTGTGCTTAGCTGACTAACACTAACTTTGCTTAATCATAAAATGTGTTTCTGAAAGCAGGCTCTAGACTGAGGCTCATAAATAATTCATTTCTATATTTGGTTTGCTGCACTAAGCTGCAGACTGGCTTAGTGCAGCTCCCAGTCCCTCAGTGTGCCCCACCCCCAGCAACCAGATATTGCTATAACATCAAACATAGGAGCTATGGCAGTAAGAATAGCTTGGCCTTTGGCTAGACAAGGTAAAATGTATTTCATATTTAAACTAATTAAAAATGATTCATGCAGCTGCAGAAACAAACCAGGGTTTTCAGTGTATGTACACTTTGCAAAATTCTTTGTATTTGTACTAGACGTCTTGGTGTGCACTATTCAGGTACATGTTGGTAATGTTGGTGGCTTTGAAATTGCCCGCCCCTCTTGTAGATTTGTATTTGGATACTCCTTCTGGGCCATTCTCATTTGCTTACTCAACTGAGTGCAGTGAGATCATATTCTGATTTCAGGCACTCCTACTGTGTACAAAGAGAGCATTTGGGAAGGACAACCCCTGTAGCCTCTTAATCCTGCTCTGTTCCCTCTCTAAAAAAAATAAATAAATATATATATATATATATATATATATATATATATATATATATATATATATATATATATATATATATATATATATATATATATTTTTTTTTTTATTCAGCTGCTCTTACCGTAACCATCTTAGTTGCTCTTCTGCGTGCTGTTATCTGTTCAGTCGCTCTTACTCCGCACTTATTATTGCTTGCATGTAGCCTTCTAATTTACTGCCTTCTGCACTTGTTTTTTAGTCATTTGTTAATTTAATTGCATTTATTTGATCTGTATTTGCCGTAGTGTTGCTACACACTCGGGTGTGCTGGCCTGCACTACAATTTGAATTGTATTTACTGCTGTTTTAGCTGCTTTTCTGTAACAAAAAAAAATTATGAGTTGTTTCCTGCCTTTCCTGTAACTAGTCAAGTCCAGATACAGACTTGCTGTATCCAGGATTGTTGGTAAGCTTCTGAGCCCCCCAAGCCTTTCTGTGTTGGAGGGAAGCCTTCTAGCTTATCAGTGGGAGTGTTAAGCACTAGATAGCCTATCTACCACAGGAAGAGTGGGTTTTGGCCCTGAAATTGTAGTTCATTGGCCGTTTGGGCAGTTTTTCCATCTCTTTCTACTTTCTGGTTAAAAGGCCATTTTGCGTTTGGTCCCTGCCTTTCCTATAACTGGTGTAGTCCATGTACAGATTTGCTGTATCCAGGACTGTTGGTAAGCTTCCAAGCCCCCCCCCCCAAGCCCTTCTGTGTTGGAGAGAAGCCTTCTAGCTTATCAGTGGGAGTGGTAAGCACTAGGTAACCTATCTACCACAAGAGGAGTGGTTTCTGGCCCAGAAATTATAGATGTTCTTCGTGTTTCACTGTTGCATTCATTACATTTGGGTAATCTGCTGGCAGGTTGCCCTCAGTCGGCCTGATTAACAAAATCTTGGGTCCTGCGTCAGTTGCTGTCCCTTCTTCCAGTTCGCCTGTACTCAGTGAGGCCTTTTCACAGCCCCTGATACCCACTAATTCTGATTCGCAGGTGTCTACTGAGACCCATTCGTATGCTGCGAGATGCTTCACCTATAGAACCCGCGGATGTCTCTACCTTGGATGGGTCCAGAGCTGCTGTGCAGGCACCGGCTTCTGAGGGTGTATTCAGGCCTACAGACTTGCATATTAAACCGACTCCACTTTCATTATTAAGGTCTAAATCTCGATCTATGTCTAAAAAACCAATGCCCAGGCCACATGTTCAGGCCCCTATGCCTAAAAAACAAATGATCAAAATGGCTGAAGATTTAATTACTCTAATCAGGGGTAGTCAACCCCCCCTCCCTCTAAGAGGCCTAGGGCTGAGTTTGATTATGAATCTTCTGATCGGATTTTTGTTTCTTCTGACTCTTCTGATGACCTGGATTTGTGCATACCTATTTATGAGGATTCTGATGCAGAGGATTCCATTTCCTCTGCTTCCCATCCTGAGGATTTTTCCTTTGGGGAAACTTTACATACCTTAAGGGAGCATTTCCACTGGGAAAGTCAGGAATTTTCTGATTCAAAAAAGAGGCTTAGGGATTTCCTTCTTCAACCTCAGCATAGGCCTTTGGCCATACCTCCTGTACTAGACATTGGTGATGATGTGTTTTCGGAATCCAATATGACCCCTGATTCCCTGCCTCCAGCTCCTAGTAAACCTGACAGATACTACAGAGCTCCTGAGTCCCACAAGTTCCTTTTCAAAAATCCTGTTGCAGATCCAGAAACCATTTCTCAGGGGCCAAAGGGCATTAAGGCTTCTACTGCTAAAAATCCTACTCCTTCTGATAGAGACTCCAGGGTGCTGGATAAATGGGGTAAGAAGGTTTATACTTCTGCAACCTTGGCAATCAGGGCTTTAAACTGCCAATTTCACATGTTAAAATATCAACAGCATATGATTGGACTGCTTAAACAGAATATGATGTTGATTCCTGATTGTGTGGAAAATAAAGATTTACAGGATTTATTGCATTCTGCTGAACAAGTTGGAAAACATACTTTACTATGTGGGTTTGATTCTTTAGAGGCCTCGTGCAGGGCTGCTGTGACTGGGTCTGTGCTTTGAAGGACTGCTTGGCTTAAGGAGCAATCTTTGCCTGATCATGTTAAAGCGAAATTGTTGGATGCTGCTTTACATCAGGACTACCTGTTTGGCAATAAGGCTGAAGAAGTTCTAAAAAAGATGGAAGATAAAGCTAAATCTATGCAAACTGTTAAAGATTTCTTACAAGTGCAACTTCCACGATTTAGTAGGCACTGGCCTACTAAGAATTGGTCCTTTCCAGCCCCTTCCAGATCCTCTCAAGCCAAACCCAGACACACCAAAAACACTAGGTTTCAGTCCCAGGGGACTGTCAGATCTAAGCAATGGGGGGCCTCCACTTCCAAAACTGGAAATAACAAGACACCCCCCTATGATAAACAGTCTCAATGACTTCCTTTAAAAATTTCCAAGCACTTACCTTTTAGCCACCCCTTTAGGGGGAAAGATTGCTCTTCATGCAAAAAACTGGGAACTCATAACCCAGAACAAATGGGTTTTAAATATAGTGTCCCAGGGATACAGATTTCATTTCCACACGTTGCCAACACCAAACGGGTGGCCAGATCTGCCCCCAAATCAGTGGGCAGAGGCTCAAAAACATGTACTTTCCCTCTTAAACATGGGGCTGTTCAACCAGTACCAGAAGAGGAAAAGGTACAAGGTTTCTATTCCAGGCTTTTTCTGGTACCCAGAAAAGACAAATCATGGCGTCCAATTCTGGACCTGTCTGTTTTAAACACCTTTCTGGACATTCCAAAATTCAAGATGTTGACTCTTCACCAGTTACTTCCTATGCTAGGCAAAGATGCCTGGTTGGCAACTCTAGATTTAAAAGAAGCATACCCGCACATCCCAGTCAGGGAATCTTGCAGAAGATACCTACGCTTCAAAGCAGACTACTTGCATTATCAGTTCTCTGCGCTGCCCTTTAGTTTGTCTACTGTGCCCAGGGTATTCACAAAGTGCCTGGCTCATTATTGCATTTTGCAGGCAAAGAAATATCTAAATATATCCATACCTGGACAATTGTCTAATTCAGGCAGAAAACCAGGGCATACTTCTAAATCATCTGGCGTTTGTAAAAAGGGCTCTAACTTGTCTGGGGTACACCATAAACGAAAAGAAATCACAACTGGAACCCTCTCAATGGATTACATTCCTGGGTGCAAGCTTGAATACAACTGCCCAGATGGCTTTCCTCATGCCAGAGAAGCAAATTCAATTGGTAACTTACTTCAAACAAGTGGCCACAAAAACCCTGCTATCTGCAAGACAAATACTGCAAGCCTTGAGGTTCATGGCCTCCTGCATCCTTCTAATTCCATATGCAAGACTGCATATGAGGAAACTACAGTGGTACTTAAAAAGTCTCTGTAGTCAACATTGTCACAGCCTGGAAACAATGATTCCTATCATACCTTGCCTATGCCTGGAATTCCTATGGTGGGCAGAGGCCTGCCCCAAAACAAGGGACTGCCATTCACACTACCCCCTGCCACCCAAACCCTAACTACAGATGCGTCAGACTATGCATGGGGGGGCTCACCTGGCAGGAAGGTGCATTCAGGGCAAATGGAACCCAAATCAAATGCACCTACATATCAATCAAAAAGAAATGTTAGCTGTACAGAAAGCTCTGACAGCCTTCAAGGAATACATTCTTCCAGGACAACTAATGGTAAAGACGGACTACACCACTGTTATGTGATACATAAACAAGCAGGGGGGTACACATTCTTACCCCCTCTGCAGACTAGCCATGGCGTTGTGGAACACAGCCTTGAGCTACCAAGTGCACCTAAAAGGTCAATTCCTGCCAGGAAGCTTGAATACACTGGCAGACGGACTAAGCAGAAATCTCATGGACCCACACGAGTGGAAACTGGAACCACGGATTTTCAACATGTTGACAAACAAATGGGGGAGCCCAGACATAGATCTATTTGCCTCCCCCCAGAACTACCAGTTGGACAAGTTTTGCATAAGGACTCCCCACAAAAAAGCATGGAAAGTGGATACTCTGTCCTTCAGTTGGAAAAACCTATCAGTTTACGCCTTTCTCCCTCTGCCTCTGCTCTCCAAAGTTCTGCTAAAAGTCAAACAGGACAAACCAAGAATAATTTTGATTGCTCCAGACTGGCCATGCCAACACTGGTACCCACTCCTGTGCAGTGTGTCACAAATATCTACATGGCACCTGCCTCAGAACCCTTCCTTGCTGTCTCAGCAGGAGAACCAAATTCTGCACCCTCAGCTTCCAACATTGAATCTTGCAGCTTGGCTAATCACTTAAATTCACCCTTATCATCTGTCAGCAAAGCTGTAATGGATGTCATCTTGGAGGCGAGAAGACCTAGTACTAGAAAATCTTATACTGATAAATGGAAAAGATTCTGTGCCTGGAACCAATCTTTAGGGATGAGCACAGCAGCTCCCAATTTACCTCAGATTTTGCAATACTTAACTGAAATGCTTCACAAGGGTCTGTCTTTTTCCTCTATTAAAATCCACGTTTCAGCTATTTCAGCTCACTATAACAAAGAACCACCCCTCTTATCTCATGCACTGCTCAAGCAGTATCTCAGAGGGGCTAAGAACTTGAGACCACCCAAGGGAGCTCCTACCCCTGCCTGGGATCTTAAGTTTGTTTTGGAAAAACTCACTGTGCCTCCTTTCGAGCCAGCTGCTACTGCAGACTTAAAATTTCTTTCTTGGAAAACAGCCTTCCTTTTAGCAATCACTTCAGCTAGAAGGATATCTGAATTACAGGCCCTTATGGCAGTGGAGCCTTTCATCATCTTTTATGCGAACAGGGTATCTGTGAGGAACAATCCATCCTTCATGCCCATGGTGGTTTCCAGTGTGGCTCTTAATCAGTCCATTCATTTGCCAACCTTCTTTCCCAATCCACAGAACAAAGGGGAATGGATTCAGCATTCTTTGGATGTGCACAGACAACTTAGATTCTACTTGGACAGGACTAAATATCGAAGAAAATCTGAACAATTGCTGGTAGTATTTGCTGCAGGGGCAGAGTGGAAGGCTATTTCAAAACAAACCATTTCTAAATGGATAAGCCATTGCATTCATTTCCGTTATAAGCACCATGGAAAACCTATCCCCCAGGGGATCAGATCTCATTCCACCAGGGCTGCATCTACTTCAACAGCCTTTCTCAGAGGTGTTCCTACCAGGGATATTCTAGAAGCTGCTACCTGGAGTTCTGTACATACTTTCACCAAGCATTATCATTTACCAATTTTCTCTAAATCCAGAGCTGGCTTTGCACTGCTGTCTTGCAGGGCCTTATAGCTGGCCCTAATGCTGTATAATCTCCTCCTCCCAACCATAGCTTTGGGAATCTACCCAAATGTAATGACTGTAACAGTGAAACACGAAGAACATAGTACAGTTGTGTACACTTACCATAAATGTAGATGTTCGAGTGTATTCACTGTTGCAGTCCTGGTTACCCTCCCTCCAGCCCCCTACTTTTCTCTGGCTATACTTCTACCTTCTTTTACTATGTTTAAAAGCCTTTTTGGTGTATTTGCTTTTGGTTGGAGGTATATTTTTGTGCTTTTAATTTTATTTGTTCCCCTTTAGGGGGGCACCTGATATCTGGGGCAAGAAAAACTGATCTAATGGCGTCGGATGCATGTTTTATACCCCTGACAATCTGACATCATGGAAGAAGGGACAGCAACTGATGCAGGACCCAAGACTTTGTTAATCAGGCCGACTGAGGGCATACTGCCAGCAGATTACCCAAATGTAATGACTGCAACAGTGAATATACTCGAACATCTACATTTATGGTAAGTGTACACAACTGTACTTTTATTGGCCGTTTGGGAAGCTTTTCCATCTCTTTCAACCTTCTGATTTAAAAGTCTGTGTTTGCACTTGTTTCATGCCTTTCCTGTTACTAGTCTAGTCCAGGTACAGATTTGCTGCATCCAGGACTCTTTGTAAGCTTCTGAGCCCCCCAAGCCTTTCCGTGTTGGAGGGAAGCCTTCTAGCTTATCAGTGGGAGTGGTAAGCATCAGGTAGTCTATCTACCACAAGAGGAGTGGTTCCTGGCCCAGAAATTGTAGCTATTGGCTGTTTGAGCAGTTGTTTTCCATCTCTTTCAATTTTCTGGATTGAAAGCCACACTTGTGCCTGTTTCCCGCCTTTCCTATAACCAGCCTAGTCCGGTTACAGAGTTGCTGTATCCAGGATTGTTAGTAGGCTTCTGAGCCCCCCAAGCCTTTCTATGTTGGAGGGAAGCCTTCTAGCTTATCAGTGGGAGTGGTAAGCACTAGGTAGCCTATCCTCCATGGGAAGAGTGAGTTTTGGCCCAGAAATTGTAGTTTATTTGGCCGTTTGGGCAGTTTTCCACCTCTTTCAACTTGCTGGCTTAAAAGCCTATGTTTGTACTTGTTCCCCACCTTTCCTGTAACTAGTCTAGTCTAGGTACAGATTTGCTGTATCCAGGACTCTTTGTAAGCTTCTGAGGCCCCCCCCCCAAGCCTTTCTGTGTTGGAGGGAAGCCTTCTAGCTTATCAGTGGGAGTAGTAAGCATTAGGTAGCTGATCTACCACAAGAGGAGTGGTTCCTGGCCCAGAAATTGTAGCTATTGGCCATTTGGGCAGTTTTTTTTCCATCTCTTTCAACGTTCTGGTTTAAAAGCCGCACTTGCACTTGTTTCCCACCTTTCCTATAACTAGCCTAGTCCAATTACAGAGTTGCTGTATCCAGGACTGTTGGTAAGCTTCTGAGCCCCGCAAGCCTTTCTGTGTTGGAAGAAAGCCTTCTAGCTTATCAATGGGAGTGGTAAGCACTGGGTAGCCTGTCTACCACGAGAGGAGAGGTTCTTGGCCCAGAAATTGTAGTTTATTGACCATTTGGACAGTTTGTCCGTCTCTTTCAACTTTCTGGTTTAAAAGACCACATCTGTGCTTGTTTCCCATCTTTCCTGTAACTAACTTACTGGGTAGCTTTAGAAAGTCTTAAACTGATACAAGGCTTCTAGCTTAGAAGAGAGACTTTCGAGTGATTAAGTATCAGTTTTCTTTACTTTCTTGCTGTACTTAACTGTTTTCCGCCTAAATGCAGATTTTCCAGCATTTATTGTGATTTAAAAGCTTGTTTTTTTCACATATTGTACTTATTTGACTGCCTGCACTTTTAAAAAGTTGTTTTTTGTTTAAATAATTTGTTTAACTGTTGTAGGCTACACACTAAATTGTGATAGCCTTTTCTGATCGTTTGTAGTTGCTTAAAGCTGTTTTAAGTGTATTTTTTACTGTTTTTGCCTTATCTTTAAAAAAAAAACAAACAAAAAATTCCTTGTTTCCTGCCTTTCTAAGCTAGTATAGTCCAGTTTTCAGGCTAGTGCTGAATTCAGGGGTATGATACTAGTTTCTGAGTTGCCCATACCTTACTTGGATAGAAGGACATTTCTCTGTTCACCTGTGAGAGAGGGGAGCTTTGAGCAACCTATCTGTCCCTGGAGGAGTGGTTCCAGCCCAGAAGTTAGTAGTTTATTGGCCATTTTGGGCTAATTTCTATCTCTTTCATTTCCCCTACTATAAAAAACGCATTTGCACAGTTTTACGCACTGGGCAGTGCCAGTTACCTACTGTTAAAGTATTCCCGGCTCCACTAAGTCTCCTCTTCAGTTTTTCCCTTGAAACTAGTCTAACTCTCAACCTAAGCACTCAAAAAGCATCTTACAGCCCAGCACTTGCTCAGACCTAGTAGCAAGCACTAATATACCCTGATGCTGATTGCCCAGCAGGGCAAGGCTCTTTATTCACCCCTCACCAACCAAGCGACTAAGCAGCTCACCCTGCTATTCAGGCATGACCAAAGGGCAACTTCAGGTGCACTCTCCAGTCCAGCTGGTGAATCTGGGTATTCTGAGGCAATGATACAACTGCCTCATGTACACAGACAACCCTCTCCTCCTACCACAAAACACTAACATATGCAAGAGATGCAATTATACAGCCAAACTGGAAGCTAAGCTGTCTCCACCCAAGACTGGAACAGACAGTGAAGAGGAGAAGGTTAACAATTGCACCACACCTCCAGCCATACACAGACCTACTAAAACAGCACTGGCAAAAAATACACATAAATATACAAAATCATATTCGGAGGCTCTAAATAAAAACCTGCAAAAGCATCAGAGACTTCCAAAGCAGACACCCAAACAGCCTGCACTTCCCGTCACAAACCAGATAACACATAAAACACAAAATCAGTGTGCCACACAATCACAGCCTTAAGGCAAAATAACATACCTAACGCACTAGTAATAGGTGACTCTATAGTCAGGCACACTGATGTCCCACTCACTAGGCTGGACAAGCAGAAGGTTACTGTTAGCTGCCTGTCGGGAGCCAGAATCCACCACATAACACAAGCACTCAGGTCACTCCAGAACAAGTACAAATATGACTCTCTCATTGTTCATGTTGGTGTGAATGACCTGAGAAGTACCTCCCTGGACTACATGAAAAGAGACATGGAAGAGCTCTCTGATCATGCAGCCCATGCTGGTATGACCCTGAACCTGAGTAGCATGTTGCCCTCACCAAGAATGATACCTCAGCTAAAGTTTCTGAAATTCTAACCTACATGTGATGAATAACCTGTAGTTTCACGCAGATTGAATTTTTCCCAACCCTCCACCATTTTCCTGTTGTGATTTTAAAAGGCTATCTCTCTAGCCTCTGCCCATTGTGGTAATCTGTTTTCTAGAGTTTGGTGGACCTCTACAATAAACAGGTTATACAATAGAAGGAGGAAACTAGTTCAGAAAAAAAGCAAATCCCAAGAAGGAAAGACATCCCTGATCAGTATCAGTAAGATACTAAGGTCCCTCATGAAATCATCCAAGGCTAACTTCGAAAGAAAAAAAGCCAAGGATTCTAAAGATAACCACAAAGCCTTCTTTAGCTATGTTAAGAATCTAAGTGGCAATTCGCAGATATGCACTGAACTAGTGCAAAATAGCACAAAATATACTGAACCTACTGATATTGCCAACATCCTGGAAGATAGATTCAGTGCAAACTTCACCCCCCTCTCACCTCCAAAAGGGCCCACAACAATACCAGAAAAGTGTAGTATCCCAAAAATCACAGATGCGCAGGTGAAAACAGCCCTTTCAAAAGCCAAAAACACAGCATCAATGGGACCAGATGGTGTCCCAGGCTCCGTCTAGCATGAACTACAGAACGAACTAACCCCCCACCTGAACACGCTGTTCAGCCTCAGTCTCTCCACAGGCTATGTGCCCATAGAATGGCACACAGCAATGGTTATTCTGCTCCACAAAGGAGGGGCCTCAACTGACCTAGGTAACTATCACCCTATAAGCCTGACTAGCCTGGTCTGCAAAGCTATGGAGCGCATCATCATGGAACTCATTAACAAAGACATTGGGAACCTCCAAACACTTGACCCAACTCAGTTCGGCTTTGTTAAGGGCAGATCATGCCTACTAAACCTGGTTGACTTCTTCGAGACAGTCACCAAGGGCATAGATGGGGGAAAGGTGGTTCACACAGCCTACCTCGACCTCGCCAAGACTTTCAACACCATTCTCCACTCAGGTATTACAGAAAAACTCACCAGCCTGAACATAAACCCCTACGTCACGAGATGGGTTGCAAACTGGCTTACAGACAGAACTCACATGGTAAGAGTAGTGGGCTCCAGGTCCGACTCTAAACCAGTCACAAGTGGTGTCCCACAAGACTTGTTCCTGGGAACCCTACTGTTTGGCATATACTTCTCAGAAGTACAGGCAAACACAGGAGGACTATTGTTAACCAAGTTTGCCAATGACTGCAAACTGAGAGCCATAATTGACTCTCCGGCTGGCACGGACATCCTCCAAAAGGGCCTTACTGAGACGGACACCTGGTGTCAAAGTCATGGCCTCAAGCTAAATGCCAAAATAATTCATAGTCATCCCATTTGGGAAAAACAAAACACCCACAAATTACCACATAGGTGACAGCCCCCTTAATACAGAAGAGGTAATAAGAGATCTGGGGACCCTGATAGATAGTAATCTCTCCTTTGACAGTCATATTGCCAAATTTAGTTAGGAAATCCTTCTATGTGGCCCGTTTAATTACTAAAGGGTTCGCATCTAGAAATAAAGAGGTTATAGTGCCCCTCTACTCATCACTCATTAGACCCATCATAGAGTACAATGCCCCATTTGGAATGTACCTCACAAGACACTTCCAACAGCTGGAAAGACCACAAAAGTACCTCACCAAGAGGATTACTGGCCTCAAACATATGTCCTATGCAGCCCGACTGAAAAAACTCCAGCTGTACTCAGTGGCATATCGCTTACTCAGAGGTGATCTCTGCCTGACTTAGAAAGCCATGTCCAACTCAGAATTGATGGACATGCTCCACCTAAAGAAATCCAAGTCACTGCGAGCCATGTGCTCTAGTGAGCTAAACCTCGCCACAACAGTAAATAGAACATGCTGGAGGGATAGATTCTTGTCACAGAGACTCCCTATGCTTTGGAACAAAATTCCAAATGACATCAGGCTGAGCCCCTCACTAACACTCTTCAAGAGAAACCTTGACGAGTGGATTGGTAACAGAAAATATGCCCCTGGGATCACTTCATTGGCTCTGCTTGACAGAGGATCAGTTAATTAATCAATGGGGTGGCAAAAGCCAACACACTCTAGCTAGGCTTATAAATGCCCTCGGGCAGATAGCCTAGTACCTACCTATGAACCTATGTATGCCCACCCTCCAGCTCTGCTCAAATTTTCCTAAATCTTTTTTCCAAATTGTGCCATGTCTGTATATATGTGTGTGTGTGTGTGTGTGTGTGTGTGTGTGTGTGTGTGTGTGTGTGTGTGTGTGTGTGTGTGTGTATGTGTATGTGTGTTGAGGAGGTGCAACACTGTAAAAAGCTGGCTCAGAGCAATAGCATAAGTAGGGCAAGGCGAGAAGGGCAACTTCCCTTAGCAATCTATATTGTGTATAATGATATATTAGAGTCAATCTTACTAACTGTATGTATAAACACAAACAAAATCTAGTACTATGTTTAATGACACCACATGTCCCATATTGTATATTTAACTGTGTTTTTACTGTGTTTGTTATATTCTAATTGTATCTGTGTTGTACTAGCTTACATTTATCTGGAGCTTTTCTCCCCGGGCCTCCACTGAAAAAAGACTTGTGTCCAGTCAGACTTTGCTGGTTAACAAATGTTAAATAAATAAATAAATAAAGACTTTGGGGGGGCACAATCAGCTTATCCTGTTCTCCAGTCCAGTACCAGTTTTTAAATATTGCATTTGTCGTCAAATATGAGAGCTGTAGAGCTCCCTTCGTATGTGGTCTAAACTGTTGCAACTGCTTGTTACATTTTAAAAGTAAAAAGCAAACAAACAAAGAACATCTCTCTCCTTTGTATTTTTATTAACTAAAACCCGAGTGCTGTAGTGCTTCATGCAGGCTGTATGTAAACTGTAGCAACATTTGTATCAAGCAGTTTGCTATAGTTTGTAAGAAGAATTTTTTTTAACCAAAACATGAGTGCTGTTGTGCTGTGTGCAGGGTGTAAACTGTAGCAACTGTTTGCTACAATTATAGCAAACAGTTGCTGCAGTCTACCTGCATGGAGTACTACAGCACTCAAGTTTTAGTTAAAAAAAGAGAATTTTGTTTTACTTTTAAACTGTAGCAAGAAGTTGCTGTAGTTTAGACCACAGACAGAGCTCTGCAGTGCTCAGGTTTGACTGTAAATGCAATGGAGGAGGGTCGGGGGCAGGGCACAGAAACAGTACCTGAATGGCTGGGTAGGAAGGTTGTGTGTGTTTTTGTGTGTGTGTGTGTGTGTGTGTGTGTGTGTGTGTGTGTGTGTGTGTGTGTGTGTGTGTGTGTGTGTGTGTGTGTGTGTGTGTGTGTGTGTGTGTGTGTGTGTGTGTGTGTGTGTTTAGCAGTCCAGTAAAAGGAACAAGGTGGGGGTCATGTATCTGTAATAAGCCAATCGCTAATACAGTAAAGTTCTTTTTTATTTACTCTTGAATAACTCAGATTGCTGGGTGCTGGTTCATGGTTGCTAGTTGAGCCAGCTAAGATTCTTGCTCTGAGTTGAGTTGTATGTTGCTTTTGCAGAGATCCCAGTGATTCTTTTTTAAATCATCATTGGCCTTTCCTGCTTGCACTTATCTGATTTCCACATGTAGTTAAACATGTAGTTAAGTGCATGTTTTAGTGAATCTCGCCCCTTGTTCGAATGTCAGCTGTCAATTTCATGATATACTTTAAAAAGAATAAATGCTTTGACAATGTTCTGTCAGAAGTTTGTGAAACTGGTAAGTGGAATGATGTTATATAAGTTAATAAGGAATACTATATAAAATGCCCTCGGGCAGATAGCCTAGTACCTACCTATGAACCTATGAACCTATGAATGCCCACCCTCCAGCTCTGCTCAAATTTTCCTAAATCTTTTTTCCAAATTGTGCCATGTCTGTATATGTGTGTGTGTGTGTGTGTGTGTGTGTGTGTGTGTGTGTGTGTGTGTGTATGTGTATGTGTGTTGAGGAGGTGCAACACTGTAAAAAGCTGGCTCAGAGCAATAGCATAAGTAGGGCAAGGCGAGAAGGGCAACTTCCCTTAGCAATCTATATTGTGTATAATGATATATTAGAGTCAATCTTACTAACTGTATGTATAAACACAAGCAAAATCTAGTACTATGTTTAATGACACCACATGTCCCATATTGTATATTTAACTGTGTTTTTACTGTGTTTGTTATATTCTAATTGTATCTGTGTTGTACTAGCTTACATTTATCTGGAGCTTTTCTCCCCGGGCCTCCACTGAAAAAAGACTTGTGTCCAGTCAGACTTTGCTGGTTAACAAATGTTAAATAAATAAATAAATAAAGACTTTGGGGGGGCACAATCAGCTTATCCTGTTCTCCAGTCCAGTACCAGTTTTTAAATATTGCATTTGTCGTCAAATATGAGAGCTGTAGAGCTCCCTTCGTATGTGGTCTAAACTGTTGCAACTGCTTGTTACATTTTAAAAGTAAAAAGCAAACAAACAAAGAACATCTCTCTCCTTTGTATTTTTATTAACTAAAACCCGAGTGCTGTAGTGCTTCATGCAGGCTGTATGTAAACTGTAGCAACATTTGTATCAAGCAGTTTGCTATAGTTTGTAAGAAGAATTTTTTTTAACCAAAACATGAGTGCTGTTGTGCTGTGTGCAAGGTGTAAACTGTAGCAACTGTTTGCTACAATTATAGCAAACAGTTGCTGCAGTCTACCTGCATGGAGTACTACAGCACTCAAGTTTTAGTTAAAAAAAGAGAATTTTGTTTTACTTTTAAACTGTAGCAAGAAGTTGCTGTAGTTTAGACCACAGACAGAGCTCTGCAGTGCTCAGGTTTGACTGTAAATGCAATGGAGGAGGGTCGGGGGCAGGGCACAGAAACAGTACCTGAATGGCTGGGTAGGAAGGTTGTGTGTGTTTTTGTGTGTGTGTGTGTGTGTGTGTGTGTGTGTGTGTGTGTGTGTGTGTGTGTGTGTGTGTGTGTGTGTGTGTGTGTGTGTGTGTGTGTGTGTGTGTGTGTGTGTGTGTGTGTTTAGCAGTCCAGTAAAAGGAACAAGGTGGGGGGTCATGTATCTGTAATAAGCCAATCGCTAATACAGTAAAGTTCTTTTTTATTTACTCTTGAATAACTGAGATTGCTGGGTGCTGGTTCATGGTTGCTAGTTGAGCCAGTTAAGATTCTTGCTCTGAGTTGAGTTGTATGTTGCTTTTGCAGAGATCCCAGTGATTCTTTTTTAAATCATCATTGGCCTTTCCTGCTTGCACTTATCTGATTTCCACATGTAGTTAAACATGTAGTTAAGTGCATGTTTTAGTGAATCTCGCCCCTTGTTCGAATGTCAGCTGTCAATTTCATGATATACTTTAAAAAGAATAAATGCTTTGACAATGTTCTGTCAGAAGTTTGTGAAACTGGTAAGTGGAATGATGTTATATAAGTTAATAAGGAATACTATATAAAATGATTTTATGACTCAGACTTTTGTATCATTTTATAACTATATTTAATTTGAAAAATGTTTTGCTTCATTGGTAGAAGATGTTTTTCATACAGTAAGGGGGTGTTTAGAACTAGGGTACTGAAAGTGTTACATATACCCTTTTATTATATTTTTCTGAAGAATTGGTAGCTTTGTAAGGTTCTGGTGACACTGTCAAAGATGGCTTCATACAGTGAGTGCAACAGCTCTGTTGGGAAGAACTTGCTATATTGAACAGTTGTACTGGTGATCCGCTAGTTTGTTCCAAGTGTTTGATGACCATCCCTGCAGGAGGATTAATGTCATGCTGTTTTGTGTGGTCAACAGTCTTTGCATGCTCGCCTTCCTGAGTTGACCACTGACAGAGTCTTTTCAAATGAAAATATAAAATGGACACTGAGCACTTAATTCTTTGTAATCAAGCATGTTTTGTTGAGGTCTGCTACCTTCGCCATAATTAGTTTGGGGTAAATGCCATGTTCACAGCAAGCCTGTATGTTGCATCCAGCTGTGTGTTAGGTGAAGAAGGGATGGGAGACGAAGGGGATAAAGGAGAGGCAGAATGTTGAATGCACTTAAGGGGCAGACTAAATAAACTTAATACCTTTTTATGTTGTCAAAGAATGCAATTATGCAATTTAATGGGCTAACAAAATTTATTTAGATACTTATAAAAGGCTTGCCGGCTGGAGCGCCTCCTGTGTGGAGTCTGCATGTCCTCCCCGCGGTTGAGTGGCATTCGAAAGACATGCGCAAATGGGCGTGCCTTCGTTGAAGGTTGGGCGTCAAGCTGGCACCTTGGCACCGTGAAAATCTACTGCCAAACATTAGCAGACCGGAGTACCACTGTGGCGACCCCTAACCGGGAAAAGCCGAAGGAACAACAACAACAACTTATAAAAGGCATGCAGCTGTGGCATTCTGTTTAAAAGGTATACATGGTTCAGAACACAAGCCATTCTATGGATTCATAGGGCTGAAACTTCACAGATCTGAATATCAAGCCTTCAGTTTTAGTGGTCTTCTAAAAGTTGAAATCCAATTCAGCCAGATGATCAGTAGCAGTGTTAGTAACACAACAGGTCGCATACTTACATTTGGTACAGAAGGCTGTGGATACTACTCCTACAGCATGTAAATGTAGTGCTGATACTGTGTTACACTTTAGGGGGAGCTGCAGCCGTGAGTGTGTCTTCCTTTGAATGAAATGCCTAGTAACTCTGAACCTGTTGGCAGTTTGCCATCCATTCCCTGTTGCAATATTACCAGTTTATCAGTTTTCATAATAGTATCCTTTGGGAAGTCATCCACCTCTGGTAATTGTCATATTGATAATGCACCTCTAAAACCTGACCCAGAAGTCAGGGACTTTTGGACTGATGTAAACAGTAATCTAGCCTTTGACCATCGCTTCTACAGCTGGTGAGGAAATCTATAAAATAAAGAAATATAATTGGGTAAACTGATAATTTCAGTAGTGGAAAACCTACATTATTACTGTTTAAACCTGATTTCAGTTAAGCTAGCAGTTCAAGCTGAATTTGTCACCGTTTTATGACCAGCTGTAAGCTTAAAAAGACAATACATTAAATTAATGTCTTTTAAACAAGATTTGAAATGTTTTGGAAAGTCCTGAACAGTGACTAACAAGCTTTTCAACAAAAAGGAGTGGAGAAAAAAGCTTTTATTTTATTTCTGCTTGAATATTTTAAGTTGCATTTATAGTGATTTTTTTGGTGATAACTTTTTGGCTAAAACATGGAATAAAGCAGAAAAGTACAAAAAAGTATCTGTTTGCATTTTTAGTTTGTTTTGGGACTTTAGTCTTGTAACTTCATTTACAGTTGTGGGAAGCTAGGGTATGATACATTATAGTGCACTTCTATCTCGTTAAGTAGAATTACTTGTAAAAGCTAACTTTGTATTTTGAATCCTGCCTGGGGCCTTAATCTTCTAGGTTCATTCACAGCTGTGGCAGAACTGTAAACTTTTGCCAGAGTTGATCCTCATTTGTCATTTATTACTATATTTTTCCATAAACAGTGCAGTGCTAATGATAAATTTCTACATAGTCGTCTGCTTTAGACAGTGGTGAAATTACAGTAGGTAGAGTGTTGTAAATTCGGGTCTATATTATAAGCACGAAAGACCTTTTCAGTGAATACGAAAACAGCGACACATATTGCGCGAACCGCAAAAACACCGAACGCCCTAATAGTGGCACAGGAAAATAACTTTCTTGGGTGGTGTAAGCCAGGGAACCTTGTTGGCTAGGCTTACATAGGTCCTTGGGCCGATAGTCTAGTACCTACCTATGAACCTATAAATTCAAAATCTCAAATCGTCATAGTTGGCCAACCCCATCGCCCGCTACATACTACCTACCCAAACAAAATAAATAAACCACATACATACACTAAACAAAACCCTACTTCTAACCCTACACTAAACCTTGCATACATTACTATCTATGCACTTACCTTAACCCACACCCTAACCCTAAGGTCAGTAACTATCGCACACTTACGTTAAGGAGCTATACTGCAGAAGGGCCAACTATGACTATTCGACATTTTGAATTTCATGCTTCAGGGCAATCAGTGTTTTTGCCGTTCGCTGAATACATGTCGACGTTTCCGTATTCGCGTAAGTGGACCTTCGCTGTTCTAATAGGGAACCGTAAATTCTGCTGCAAAATTGGTGCTTCATTTTTTTACAGTTGTTTATATTCCAGTTTTGCTTCCAGAGTCTTGCATTCATTGTGTCTGCATCACCCCCTCCCCCCCGATACATCAAGCTAAAGTTTCTGAAATTCTAACCTACATGTGGTGAATAACCTTGTAGTTTCACGCAGCTTGAATTTTTCCCATCCCTCCCAACATTTTCCTGTTGTGGTTTTAAAAGGCTATCTCTCTAGCCTTTGCCCATTATGGTAATCTGTTTTGTAGAGTCCTTCCCTCCACTCTTTCATTGCTATTGTCGGTCGTATAGGCTATTTAAGTACTCTTCTCACCCATTGTTTTCCATTAATCCATAATACTGAGTACCCACCCAGCAAACCAGTACTGCTCTTGAATAAAACTCCTTTACTACATTTTTGTCTGCTGCTCATTTTCCCAGAGCTCCCATCTGCTTGGCACCCTTCCCACACGTTGAGACTGTCTTGAATTAATCCTGCTCCATTCTTGGCAGAGAAGAGATTTATTTTATTATATTGTACTTCAGTTAACTGTTTTACAGACATACTGCTTTATTTTTGCTTTATTTGTTGATTTTGCACATTAAAAGTCCCTAATACCTGAAAAGTGCCTTGTCTAGGGAGTTTACGTTGTTTTGTGTTAGGATTAGACTCTAAAGAAATCCTTTTTTGTGTTTTTACAGTAAGAAATGTGTCACAGTCCAATGAGTGGCAATAGGTGGTGTCCTATCTGAGGTGGGAAACACATAAGAAAACTGTAAGCAACAGACTTATTTACTTGTTGTTGAACTGAACTTGAGATTTCTCTTTGGTATGTACCGTACCAGTTATGTCCAGCAAATGGAATGTCTACAGAGGTTCCTCTCTAAAAGAATACAGGGTGTGAGTAACATGTTCTATGCAAACCGTCTCAAGGCCCATCACTGTATCTGTATACTACCAGTTGGTTAGTAAAGCACTTTTAGTCCCTAAACGTGTCTAATTTTTGTGATGGTGCAATTTTGGGTATTTCTGCATTGGGACAGATGGGTGAACACTATGGCTCACTTATGAGTTGACGTACATGTTAACAAAATAACTCCCTTTTGGAAGAGCAAAACTAAACATGTCTAATTTTTGTGATGGTGCAATTTTGGGTATTTCTGCATCGAGACAGATGGGTGAACACTATGGCTCACTTATGAGTTGACGTACATGTTAACAAAATAACTCCCTTTTGGAAGAGCAAAACCTGATAATCCAAGGCCGGACTCTTCAAAAATTAATGAGAGATTCTGATTTAAAAAAGGCAAAGCCCAAACCTCGTTCTTAAATTTTTTGTAATCCCTGCAGCCCCTGGCACACCTAATTCCAAAATCATTGCACCTCGGAGTTGGGAAATAGATTGAGATGCTGCTGTTTCAGAATTAGTATTTATTCCTCCTAGTTACCATTAATATTATTTTGTTCCAAGGATCCCTCTGATGTTGTGTGGACACCCTGACAAAACCACACCAGGTGGTTCTTATGTTCCTATACGGTACCAAGACACTGCTGCAGAGTCTGCTGCCATTTGAGTTGTCCCTTTGAATCAAAAATAAAGGCAATGTATATAAAAAAAAAAAAGATGAAGAAAGGAAAAAAAGGACACATTAGTCTTGTATACACATCATTTTGAGGAGCTTTCAGCCCTAAATGAACTTAGCCCTTGTTTCTCTAAAGCAACAACATTGTCAAGTGACAGTCAGTACTTAGCAGGTGTGTACAAAAACAGCGCACTTTTGGTCACGTTTAGTCTTTTTCTTCTTCTGGTTTTTACTTACTCTCAGAATGTTTAGTACTGCCTGCATATAGAACATGATGGCTCAAACTGCCTGGATTAACGGGATTATGTCATGTAATTGTTTTCTGAGATGTCTATACCATTTTAGATTGCCTTAGGATCAAGGACCGTCAGCATTTTTGTGGGTTACTACTATCTTCATAATCAAAGTCAGGTAATTGATTAAGTGGTATATCTTAACAACACCCATAGGATTTGAGTAGGTAAAATGACCAGTCTATTTTATTTTGGGATAACTTGTAGCCTTCTGATGCCATAAATGTTCTCAACATCAGCTTACATTACAGTACCTTCATTGACAAGTAATGTGGTTCTGTCTAAATATTGTGAATACAGATGACCAGTGCTGTAAAACCTCAGATAATTTCTTCCATTTAAATTTCTTAGGAAATTTGTCATTAAAAGCAGCTTACATGTTGCATAAACAAAATGATACATGATAGAATATACAGCTTAGTTTGTTGTATGAAGTCAAGTCTTAGGCATATATATTATGAACAGCAGATGTTTATTATCAGTCACACACACATTCTCAAAACTAACATCCTGATCTTTTATGTTAAGTGTTTCCACAAGGCTTTGCTGGGGTGCCTTCTGTGTGGAGCCTGCATGTCCTCCCAGGGCTCATGTGGGTTTCCTCCACGTGCTAAGGTTTCCTCCCCCCAATTCCAAAGACATGTGGTAGGTGGACTGAGCACTCTAAATTGGCCATATGTGTGAATGTGCATGTGAGTATATGGTGTGGAAGAACAACAGTGGCAGGGCTCACCACCCCACTGTGTACACCTTGGCGAGAGGTGATGGCCACTGATAAGGTGATACCCTGACCTCATGTACAAAAATAGGAAAAAGGGGGTTGTGGATGGATGAATTAAATGTTACGTCATTAATATGCACAGGTTTTAATAATGCGCTTGTCAGTCAGATAGCAAGCCATTTATCAAGTAGTAGCAAAAACAGGCCCAGGGAGTGAGCAGAGCAAGCCTAAAAAGTGTTCACTTCGGAATGGCCATCTGCAATTCATCAGGAATAAAACCAAGTCAGGTTTACTGCTTTTGAATTTATTGTATAACATGTGGCAGAATGAAAAAGGGAGAAATGACTGCCCCAGAGCCCCACCCCACCAAAAGAAGTATATTAAAATGATGTTCGGCATTGATGTTCATCTGAGGTTTTTGCCATCCTTTTTTTGTTTCCTGTTATGTATATACATGAATAAGCACAGTGATTCATAAAGAATCACACCACAGGTGCTAAGAGGTATAACCAAAATTGGTTGTTTCCTTGATCTCAGAAAATGTGATCCAGAAACACGTTTGCTGCAATGAAGAAAAACTTCATTATTGGCTAATTTGCATGTCTGTGAATCTCATGGAATTAGCAATAGTGCTAATCAGCACCTTCCTGTGGTAATTACCACCATGCATAGCATTGCATTGGCACAGGCATCCCCTTACATATTCTCACACTCTCATGCACTCATTCTAAAACACACACACACACACACACACACACACACACACACACACACACACACACACACACACACACACACACATATTCCTTTTAGCTGTGCCAAAGTTGATAGAATATTCCAGTGTATCGTCTTGCTTTGCCCTGCCCATCATAAATCAATCACAGCTGATTGCATTCAGTCAGTAAGGTCAGACATTAGTATTTTCATTCTTATAATTGTTCAGAAAATGCATTGTAATACTAGAGCTATTGCTTTATTAATTTTAAGTAACTCAAAGCAATATTTAAACATTCTCCCGTGTGTCATTTATAGTGTCCCTCCTGGTTTTGTCCAGAAGTCTTCAGCATGCCCATTTGTAGATATTGTGCCCCCCAGTGAACACCCCCATCCTTCACAACTGTCCATGATTTTACCCCTGCTCTATTCTTCATAACTCACAGACTATTGCAGTCAATTAATAATGCCAAACAATGAGGTTTCATACTGCTGATAGCTTTGAAAACACATCAAGTTTCAAGCCCTCCACTGGTGACATAGCGGACTAAAGGTGTGGATTGTTAATGGGGTGTTCTGTCTGCAAAAAGTGTAGGATTTGGAGCTGTTTCACAGTTTTTATCTTTAGCTTTTTAAGGTAAAATTTAAAGGTTATCTGTGGTAGCTCAGAGGACTAAAGCTCTCCCAACCAGCTGTTTTGTGTGCCAAGGATAGAGAGTTCAAAGCTTTTTATCTGTTATAGTACTACTTCTTTAAGTGTCTTATGGTGTCCAGTAGTAGCACAGAGGACTATCATTAGTGTTAATGAGCTGTTTTGTGTGTCAAGAGTTCCAGTTCTAGTGTTTCCCCAAATATTGCAGGATTTGTTTATTTTCTTTGAGAGTTTAGAGGTACGGCCACCACTATCCCCCCTACAGACACACACACATTCATGCACATATGACATGGACCTCCTCACCCAATTGCATTCACAGACATGCTCTCCCATTCATCCATGTATACACCTACCCTACCAGTCCCCTACGTAGTTTCCATACTGCAACCAACAAGACAGACAGACAGAGACAGATGAACACACACACTCACACTAACTTGACACACTCACAGTGATCCCTCAGCATGTGCTTACATGCACAACCACACACATAACACACATGCACGCCCCACCACCACCATTTCTTGTCCACTAAATTCCCATCACTTACCTCTTATGTGATCTTATCCACTGAAATTAATTAGTGAACGTGAACTTTTGGACGAGTTAATTAACTCTGCTTGACAAGCTAACCTACACAGCTGAGTCAGTCTTTGAATTGCTCAGCTGCAGAAATGCACATTGCTAATTAACACAGGCAATGCCCCTGAATGCCTCAGTAGCATATCACTCAACAGGACTACTGTGGTAACAGACCACTTAATATCACTGCAGTGGGCTTGTGTCTGAATCAGAAATAACCACCACCTCTGGTAGCAGTTCACATCAATGCTTACTGCTGGCAGTGACCATTTCTGAATCCTGCCCAGTGTGTAGTAATGCAGTGTTACTAGTTTAGTAAGTCCAACATGATATGCTTCTACATGGGCCATTTCTGGGTTCTGTCTGTTGGTCTTTTAAAACTAGTAGTCTGTGTTAGTCAGTGCTGTTACTAAGCAAATACACTTTGAACTGTTTATGCTTTCATCAAAATGTTTTGTCCACGTTTTCATTCTTGCTTTCCTGGGTTTTCTGGTGGAAGATCAGCAATCTGTCATAGCTGTTCCTATTTGCCTTAAAACATGTATGCATACCAATGCATGCACTGCCCAAGTAAACAGATTTTAACAATGAAACATACCACAATGAGGTCTGCAGATTATACCGTGGATTGCGGTAGGGTGGGCTCTATCTAAAAAAGCTAAATCAAAACAAGCATTACTGCTCATTGATGATGTAGGAACCATTGAATGCAAAAAAAAAAAAAAAAAGAGAGAGAGACAAAAAAGCAAACACAGTGACACTATGACCAGGAAATAGATTTTTGTTTTATTTCAGTTGAGCTAATCATTTCGTCTAGGTTAAAAAAAATCTTCCTTGCATGAATGGAAGCCTCCAGAGTGTGCCAGGTATGTATCATTAAAATTAAAGTTGTTAGTTTCTCAATAATACTGTTGCCATATTTCTTTTTCATTGCAGCTTCTGAAAATCTGCTGGTGTGGAAGATAACATTGTCTCAATAGAATGTGAAAAAGAAAAAAGACACTTTTAAAACTAAATCATACATATACTTTATAGAGTGTGACTGAGACTAAGACAGCTGGAGAGCTCAGGGAATGTGCAACAAATCGAATCTGTAAACCAGCTAAGAAATATAAAAAGAACAAACTGACTGTGTGACTGCTCTTTGTAATCCAGTTTGTCTCAACCCATTTCACTGGCACAGTGGCACTAACAGACTCAACAACATCAGGTCAACGAATGAGTAAAAACATTGAAATAAGTTTAGAGAATGCTGTATGCAGGGGGGAGTGTAAAGGGTACCCATGCATGAAATAACCAAGTCTGAGTCTGCTGCATATCAAGGAAAGTTTTCTGAACTCCAGACTATCTGCTGGAAAACCAAGTTTTGACAGGTAGGAGCGTGGCTAAACAAATTGTTTTATAGTACATTACGGATCTTGCTTTTCTGCGTTGAGGGTATCTGAGGCTATTAATGCCCTGAAAGAGCCAAAAAGAACTAAAGAATAACTGGAGAAATAATAAATTAATGTCATGTGAAAGAAAAGCTTGTTTTTTCTGTTTATGCTGTATAATGAAAATCTTGTTAAGCTTAGGAGTGAGTGAGTCTCTGAAACTAATAAACTATTAAATAATATGCTCGTCTTTTTAACTGTCCTAATCCTCCAAACCCCTACAGAAATCAGGAACCTGATTTGCATCATCTTATTCTGTGTGCTAAAACGTCTAGTCCCCTTCCTGAGCAGAGGCATACCTAGGGTGGGGCAAATGTGACAGCCGCCCCATCACAAGGCTTTAGGTGAAAGTGATCACCAGATTCCAGTTGGTCATTAGTAAAGTACTGGCACTGAGATGAATGCAGATACTGCATTTGTAGTCATGGCTGAAGCACTTCAGTCCTTCCTGTGTGGTGTAAAGTGTAACTTTTTTTTGCCTCAAGTATGAAAGGAGTGTTTTGTTTTCATACAAGAGCACTTTTCTCTCTTTTTTTTTTTTTAAAGTTGCGGGGGGAGGTGCCTGATCAGGGAGCAATAAAGACACCCATATAGCTGTCTATGTCTACGTTTCTGGCTTCTTATATAGCAAAGCATTTCCTCACTAACTTCAAATTTAACTTGTATGAATGAATGAGAAAATGCAAATTTATTACAACTCTAAGACCCCCTTATACCTTTTTGTTAAACAAGAAAAAACTTCTTTATTAAAGTAGCCCTTATGACATAGGCAATCATACACTTATATAAATGAAAACAAACCATATTAACATAGTTTTAGTTGCACATGTTATGCATCAGTTATAATCTATCCAGTCACCTCAATCAAACATTACATAGCTCATTCAAATCCTGCCTTCTTTTAAACCTAATTTCTCCTCTTTCTGTGTTGTTCACATAAGTACCATTTTTTCTACGTAATTTTGTCCTACCCTTTTCTAAAGATCCCATTTCCAGTTGTTTTATATCTTGCTGTTATATTCACTATTTCTAGTACAGTTGGTTTAGACTGCAATTTCCAATTGTTTTTTTGGCAGCCACCATAATTAGCCTCAGCAAGGCCTTACTATGTCTATGCAATTCTAATTCTGTATCATAGCTCAAAAATAATTTCCTTAGTTATACCAATTTGCTCACCCAGTATTTCTGATAGGGTAGTCTGCAGGGAATTTTTTAAATCTGCCAACTCATTACACTCCCAGAAAATATGTTCCCAGTTATCTCTTTCTTCCCCATCAAATGTCTAACATTTGCTATCTACCTGAGGAAAAATTCTTTGTAGTCTACTTGGGGCAGCACCATAGTAGAAAAGGAGTTTTAATTCCACAAAACAGAAATAAAAAAAACAATAAAAAACAATATGTCAAGTATGCAAGCGCTTTCATTACATAAATTAATCAATTAAAAGACTTACAAAATATCAGATTTAAAAACTACTATACTAATATATGTTACAGCATCTCCCAAGTATCATTTAATTTATGTAGTAGGCTGATTGGTTAGAATCTGTCAGTCCTACAGTACTTAATTAAGACACAGTGCAGCCTTTAATATGTCTGATGAAGCGTTCAAGGAGAACGTGAAAGTGCTTGCATACGTGATACATTTTTTATCATCTTTTTTGTTTCTGTTTTGTGAAATTAAAGCTCCTTTTCTAGTGTGGTGCTGCCTCAAAAGTTTGTTTTTTGGATTTCCTGGTGTTTCTTCGTGGCACTTTATCCTTTGACTGTTTTTTTTGGTATTATATGTAGTCTATTTGGAGTATAAAAATACCTAGGTAACACTTCCAAGCGAAGATACTAAATCTTCTAGACTCCATTGCATATTTGGAAAAAATGCATATATTGCCCTATTGTTTATTTGTGAATTGCTTATCCAATCTCTCTTCCCAATCCTTTCTAACCTCCTCTGATTGATTCTTATAGTTATCATGCAATATTGTATATGTTTTACTAATTATTCCTTTTTTAACAGCAGCTTCTGTTCTGCATTCTACTAAAAACTCTACCAGTGCTGGTCTTTTACTTAGGAGCCCCCTATTTCTTTCTCTTTGCCTATACTCTGATATCAATACTTGATAGGGAAGGCAATCTCTAGCCTGCAGTCCAAATAAATTATTGGTTTAACTGTCTCCCCTTATTCCTTATGCACAGGTGGAGCAAGTAGCTTGATATATGATTGGGACTGAAGTGGCTAAGCTTCAAATGGCTTAACTGGTCTAATGCCTAGTAAAACGTTTTCAACCTATAAAACATAATTACCAGATGGGCTACCTTCCAGAGCCCTCTGAAATCTGCATAGTTTGTTGGCAGACCCTCTGATGCAGATCTTCAGTAGTGAAGAGCAACAGTAGTTGTTCCCCTGTGCAAGGAAAGGACAGAAAAAAATAGGGCAGTACATGACTGTCAACCTAACAGCAATGACATGGAAAAAATCCTTATGGTAAGGCTGGTAGCATTTTTAGAGGACAGTTATTCCCAAGGCAGTAACCAACATGCATTGACTACCAGAAAGAGCTGTCAGGTACAACTGATGAAGTTTTATGAGTGGTTTACAAGAGCAATGGGCAGGGGAATGCCGGTAGACACTGTTTGGCTGTAGTCCAGCAAGGCCCTTTTTGTGTGTGCCACACAGAAGGCTAATAGGAAAACTTGGAGGGGCTGGAGTAGGACCAAGACTGACAAACTGGACAACTGCATGGTTTAATGTTAAGACAAAGAAGGCTGCGGTAAGAGGTACAATGTCAGGAATCAGAGAAAGTGAGCAGAGATCTAGCCTGGTTCTAGTATTATCAATGAGTTTTTTCAGGCATATCCAAAGGAATAGAGAATAGGATTAGCTCCTTTGCTAATGTCACAAACATACGAGCAGCAGAGGAGTTTGGGAGGGCAAGGGCCTAGTAATGGATTTAGAAGGGCTTTACAAGTGGACAGAAATGTGGCACTTGAGTGTCAATGGAAACAGACTGGAGCAGCAAGAACAGAATGAGAGGTTAATGGCAGCAGCAGACAGAATGTTGGGTTGTACCTTTAAACAAAGGATTCCAGAAGAAGAGAGATAATGATTCCCCTCTTCTAGGACTTGATCTGACTACACCCTGAATACATTTGGGTAATTCTGGAAGCCTTATATGGGAAAATGCACATTCTGCTGAAAGGATTTCAGAGGAAAGCAGCTAACACCTTAAAGAAGTGACTAAAATAATTGATTTACACCCATTAGAGAGGCACAACCAGATAAGCCTAGATATAGGATCATTTTCTGAATATTTGTATAACCGCAGTCTATCACAAAGACCAATATTCTTCACCACAATAATAATCCAATTCCTTGAAGTGCAAAGGATTTATTATAAAATACTGCTCATCTCATATAAAACGAAAATGTTCTCTCTAGCGCCACGGTAGACTTGCCTTTTACAGAGTAAATTTTTTTACCGTTCATACTCACAGCTTTATACTAAATAAGACACACCCACTTAATTACATTATTAATTAAATAAAGAAACATCACTATATAAAAAAAACTAAATGCTGTAAATACATTGTTTACAATTTAACTTTTACAATAAACTTTTCCATGTACATTCATGGTTTAGCCCTATAGGGCTCAATGTATTAAATTTTAAAATCAGACACATTTCTTTTATTCTTAATAAACATTTTATATGTTGTTCATCCATATATTCCCTTTCGTTTACGCTATCTAACACTATCACTTTCAATCCCTCTGGATCACCATTATGATAGTTATAAAAATGCAAAGCTATGGGGCTTGTTTTTTTATTATTTTTTATATCTCTAATGTGCTCTTTTATTCTACTGGCAAATGTTCTCTTAGTTTCTCTCCACATAGAATTTATTACACAAGCATTTTAAACCACATATAACTCTTTCAGTTTTACATTTAAAAGTCCCATTTGTTTGAAATGAGACCCCATTCATTTTACCAAATTCCTTTACTATATATTTACATATACTGCATTTTCCATAGGCTACATTTCCCAGTTTCTCAACTTGTTTTACCGTTTTCATTTCTGGCATATTAAACTTACTGTGGACTATAAAGTCCTTTATACTTCTCCCTCTCCTATAAGAGAAACACATTCTCTTATTATGTAGAAAATCTGAATTTTCTGAATATTGCCTTCCAAAAACTAATGCTGCATATTGCATTATTGTAGTATTTATAAACATGACTCTGTCTCTTTTTGTTGTTATGATATATCTTCTTCCCATCTGTCTTTTGCTTCCCTCACCCTTTATCCAGTCTTCCTTATCTTCTCTGTTGTATTTCCTCCCTTATTTACAATTTTATTAACCAACACTCTTTTAGTCAACTTCATTATCTTATTAACACTTGATTACACTGTTCTATGCCTGCTATATATGCCTTATCTGAACTTGTGCCCATCTAGATATGCATTGTAATTTTTTTTCATTTTCAGGTGTTTGAGTTCTGAAATGGAATGCTGTTGTGATTGTAGCATCTATTTTCCCCTGGCTAAATCTGAAATTGATCCACTTGTGTTCGCTACTGGTTAACAAATTTCAGTAAGTAAAAATGGGAAATAAAATCCATCTATGAGTACATACATGCATACATACCAGAAAGCTCCAGGGGTTAGAGTGGATGGAAAATGACCAAAGGTTAAAGGAGGTAGAGCTCTTCTCACTTGACACCAGAAGAAGCAGAAAAGACATATTATTGGTGCAGAAAGTCATGTCAGGGAGACGTGAAGGTTATTCTGAACAGGAAGCGTAAAGGGGTAAGAAAAGGCACAGACAGTTGGGACTAACTACTCCTTGGATCTTCAAAAGTACTTTTTTACTAAGAGGGAGGGGGTAACCATGTAATGCATTTCCAGAATGGCTGGTAATCAAGAAGAAATCCACAAAGGCATGGAAGATGTCATGGGATAGTTGGAAAAAAGTGATAAGGAGAAAGGTAAGGATGAAGGGGAGGTAGAATGTTAAGGCACTTAAAAGGGCAGCCTAAACATACTTGTGTCATTGAGTAAATGTTATGTAAAATAATGTTAGACCTGTCAGTCTGACTTGTACTGTATGTAAAATCTTGGAGAGCCATATTGGAGCTTATCCAACATGACAGTGCAGGCTTGTTTAGGGAAGACTTTGTCTTGGAGTATTCTTTTTTTAAGAGGTAACAGCAGCATTTCATAAAGGGCTAACAGTGCATGTTATTTATGTTGACATTACTAAGGCATTCAACACTATTTCATCTCAGGAAATAATTGACAAAATAAAACTATTAAAAGTGAATTCATAACTAACTTATTGACTTAACAGTGGTTAAGCAGCCAGATATAACAATTCAAGATGGGAGATTACTTGGCTATACATGTCGGGAGTTAACACAAGTACTTCAATGGGCTCTGTACTAGGACCACTTCTTTTTTGACTGTTCTGAAATATAAAAGTGCCAGATGTGTTTTAAGTAACCTAATATGATGATGACTATAAAATGGGAAAAATAAAGTTCTCCAGTATGACCTACAAAAATACATTCATAATTCAGTAGTAATGACCTTGCATTTAGTGTCATTAAGCGTGGTGTCTTGAGACTTTGCAAATAGGACATAAATTATGATTACAAAATAAACGGTCAAATCATAAGAAATTACACAATCGTAAAAAGATCTATGGACAGTGGGAAACACTAAAATGTGACCAATGTGTATCTGCTAAAGTCAGTAAAGTATATTCTATAGTCCAAATAATTCTAAAGAGCATGTCTAACCGTTCTATGGAGGTCATGGTACCACTTTATACTGCACTGATATGACCAGTAATTGAGTACAAGTTTTTGGACTTGGTATCCAAACAAGCCACCTGAAACAGGTAAGATGGAAAGGTGTAGCTTCTTTACTAGGTAAAAAAACACTCAAGAGTGGAAGGCTTGAAACTGTTAGAAAGTTATGTCACATTATGCTGTCTGTGTTGTGTTACATAGAGGTGATCTCACATACTGCTGGGACAGCTGAAACCAGATCAGTGAGTATGAAAATACAAACTATCTGCAGTAACATGCTATAATAATAATAGTAAGCAGGGGGTAGTACATACAGCATTATGGTTGGTCTGTAGAGCAGGATGGGGTAGTAATATATATATATAAAGGATGCAATGGGTGAAAAAACGCAGAACTGTATGTTGTCTGACTAGAGATGCTGTGGTAGAAAAACAGAAAAAAAAGAAATTCATCTTGTGGGGAGGGGAGTAGGAGGTGTGCAGAATATATTTAGTTCCACAAGTTAGAGAATACCTCTAGCTTCTTAAAAACAAGAGAACAATGAGCACCTTCAAAACAGGAAAAGGTATAAGTAACAAGAGTACCATTTAAAGACATTAAAGAAGAAACTTTGTTGAAAAAAATGTGATACCTGGCAGCAGTGATTTGTAGAGACAAAAATGTTTAGACATCAAACAGAAGGAGTATAGTGAGTTAAGGCTTGCCCCCAGTTTTACAGAGTAAAACAGCTGGTAATCTGAAAATAAAATAAGGGAAATAGGACACAAAAACACAGAGATGGTTATATCTTGTATTGTACCAACATTGGTTTTCCAGTTATCTGTGCTTTTGAACTAACAGCAGTCATTTATTGGAAATATTACTGATGTTAAATACACTGCTTTAATCTATACATGTGGTAGAAAGGGCTGAACATAATTTTTTCTTGTTTAAAGGATGCTTGAAAAATGCCTGAATGGTAAAAAGTATGCAGCTTGGATGCTTAGTTTGATAACTGTACTTTAGAGAGAGACTGTGTGTGTGTTTGTGTGTGTGTGTGTGTGTGTGTGTGTGTGTGTGTGTGTGTGTGTGTGTGTGTGTGTGTGTGTGTGTGTGTGTGTGTGTGTGTGTGTGTGCGTGTGTGTGTGTGTGTGTGCATGCATATGTGTGTGTGTGTGTATGTGTGTATGTGTGTGCGTGTGTGTGCGTGCGTGTGTGTGTGTCTGTGTGTGTGTGTGTGTGTGTGTGTGTGTGTGTGTGTGTGTGTGTGTGTGCGTGCATATGTGTGTGTGTGTGTGTGTGTGTGTGTGTGTGTGTGTGTGTGTGTGTGTGTGTGTGTGTGTGTCTGTGAGTGTGTCTCTATCTGTCTTGCCAGCTGAAACTTTAGAAGTCTGGGTTGTGGCCTGCCATAAAACTAAATGTTTTTCTTACATGACATATTATAGTCAATGTAAATTAATCTGATTACGTAATACTTTTAGTCGTCACCATTCTAGCACTAGGCATGTGTGATTAAGTTTGTTTGCATGTGTGTGTTAATCCATTAGTGCTGCTCTTTAGTTGCTAGTTGTTATCGTTAATATACCGAATGTCCTAACCTGCCATGCCTTGGCTGAGAGTTGCAACACATCCCAGGGGGTTGATCAAAGAACCACTCACTGCTGATAAGAGATAAAAGACTTGCATAAAATATCACATTATTGAAATACAATGCAAAAGAAGTAAACAGCTGCAGATTACTGTGTACTTTATTTTTTAAAAGTAGCCTCTGAATTTGCACACTCAAGAGATATCCTGAACAAGATTCAAAAGTGAAATGAGAAAATGCAAATGCAAAATCCGTAAGCTTCTCATTCTTGTCTCCAACACAGAACAGAAAGTAATTGCTCTTGTTGCGCCAGGACTGTGTAGTAAAAGATTTGAGCAGCTCACTCTCTGTCTCAAACCATTTTCTTTGAAGAACAGTGGATGGTGATATCATCACATACTAGTCTCACGACAAAGTCAAACTTTAATCATACCCATTGCAGAGACATGATGAACATTGCTACATCAAGCTGTTTGCTCAGATGAAGAAACAATAATACAAATAAAGCAGAAATTGTAACCTATGTAACGATTACAGTTCATTTCAGCTGTACTAACTACTTCAGTTTACTTGTTATGGTGGTGTGATTAAGATTGCATCAATCTGCAGCTCTCCAGAATAAGTCAAAACAGCAAAGAGCTTTGGAGGGAAGAAAGAGTAGATGGTCATGTAGGTGAAAATGTATAATGCCTGGAAATAACATAAAAGCAGAAATTCTGGCAACTACTAAGAATTATTTCATCCTCTTGGTCTACTCATCTTCCTGCATATCTTGTTGGCTGATTCAACAACCTTTTTCCACATCCCTCCAAAAAATTGCCTTATGCTGTCCGGTGCATTCCTGAATTACAGTACAGCTTTTTAATGCACCTCACATTTTCTCCACCAACCAGTAAGCATTTTCCAACTTCTTTCCTTAACTCCCTTTGCTAGCTACATCCACATGATAGCTCCTATTATCCTTTCGATGTCATCATAGTTTTGAAAGAGAGCAAAACCATGTTGAACACTCATAATAAGGCCAGAGAGTGGAGTTTTGGCCCAGAGGTGAGCCTGGTATATCCAGGAGTCTTCTCTGAATGTTGACCAGTCAGGAGCCCTAGCTGGGTGATGTGACATAGAATGATGTCGGTAATGCAGGGCACTGATTCAGCTTGCTGCGCAGTGGGTGTTCTCTGCACTCTCTCCTTTTATTATTAATAATTACTGCTTCCTGCAAGGTTTCTGGTCTACAGGAGTGATCCTTGGGGTGAATTTTCTATTTCCCATCCACTCATCAAGATTTTTCTAGAAGAGGTCCAGTGAGGCATTCCACTTGACATGTATGGGAAGTCTATTTCATAGCGTGGGCAGTCTCTGGGTTATGAACCTATCCCTCCAGCTTGTTCTGTTGATTGTGGTAATGAGGCTGAGGTCTCTGGAGCATGTCCTGCGGAGGGATTGGGATTTCTTTAGATGTAGCATTTCTAACAGAGCTGGGTCAGACATGGCTTTGTAAGTCAAGCAGAGGTCGCCTCTAAGTAGGCGATATGAGACAGAGAATAGTTGGAGTTTTTTGAGTCTGTCCATATAGGACAAGTGTTTAAGGCCTAGGAGCCTCTTTGTGAGGTACATTTGCAGCCTCTCCAGTTGTTGCAGGTGTCTAGTGAGTTACATGCCAAATGGGGCATTGTACTCGATGATTGGCCTAATGAGGGAAGAGTAGAGGGAGACAATGACCTCTTTCTTCCTAGATGCAAAACCCTTAGTAACGAGATGTGCCACATAGAAGGACTTTCTGACCACAGTGGCAACATGGTACTCAAAAGAGAGGTTGCTGTCAGCCTCTGTTCCCAGATCTCTTATGACACCTTCTGTGTTCAGTGGACTACCATCGATGTGGTAATTCATTGGGAATCAGGTTTTTCCCAAAGGGGATGCAGAGACATTTTTTGGCATTGAGCTTAAAGACATGATTTTGACACCAGCCGTTGGTCTCAGTGAGGCCTTTCTGTAGGATGTCAGCATCACTTGGGGAGTTAATATTATGGCTCCCAACTTGCAATTGTGTGAGAACTTTGTCAGCCAGAGTCAATTCATGTTGGCTTGGACTTCAGAGAAGTAGATACCAAACAGGAGAGGACCCAGGACCGAATAATGTGGGACTCCACTCGTGTCTGATCAGCAGTCTGACTTAGAGTCAGCTACTTTCACACTGTGGGTTCTATGTTCTCCATCCCCACAAATCCTTCTGATAGTCTGTGTGTTTTCCTCAATGTGAATCCCCACTAACATAAGCAAAAATCTTGCCTGTCTTCAGGTTGGCTAGTGCCATGACTTGTTTCAGACTAGGATAACAAGTATTATAGGTAGAAATCTTGCCTCCAAGTCAGTGGAGTGACTCCATTATCATTTTTGATCCAGCTACCACATTATGAGGTGTTTTAAGTCATCCGCTACCCTTTCTGTGAAGTACTTCCTCATGCCTCCCATGAGCCTTGTAGTTTGTACTCCATACTATACATTCTTTTACATCTGTTTCTGGAAATATTGTTTTTCTTTAGACTCTTTGAATTCTTTTGAGGTTGTTATAGTTTCTGACATGTCATCCTTCTGCCTTCCTTCTCCAGGACTGTTGCATATGCACAATCCATGCCAAAATGTTCCGTATGTATGTACGTATGTATGCATGTATACATACATGCTGGGCATGACTCTTGAACCACAGCATTTGTATTTAAAAGATGCATTTTTTTCCAACAATTGGAATGTTCACAGATGTTCCTCACTAAAAGAGTACAGGGCATAAGTAACATGTCATTTGCAGACTGCCTCAAGGCTCTATCCCTGTATTCTGTCTTCTACAGGCTCTTGAGTGGAGATTAATGCCTGGCATACAAGGCGTTGTCAGACCGCAATCTGATGGACCTCCTGCATATATGAAAAACAAATAGCACCAGAATTACCTTTTCTTAACATTTAAACATTGCCTATGATATAAATAGCACATGCTGGAGAGACAGGTATGTATCACAGAGACTACCCATTCTCTGGAACAGACTCCCCATCCATGTGAAGCAGAGTTCCTCCCTTAGCTAATTCAAGTGTAACTTGGACAACTGGATGGGGAACAGGAAATTCATCCCTGGTTTGGTACCTAGGTATCTAATTGACACAGGCAGACTTTAAATGGTTCATCTCCCAGGCCCCTGCTTGTAAATGTTTTATCTCCCAAACCCCTGCTTACACTTACCTAAGGTACTAGAACCTGTCAGAGATTTAGGATGCATAGCTAGGCTTAAAAGGCCCTTGTGGTTGTTAGCCTAGTAAACGCCTATGAATCTATGAACAGAAGCTCACGTATCTATATATTTAATAATGTTTTATTGGGACTGTATCCTTACAGCAAATAATGAGAAGGTTGGATTACATCTGGAAGGGGTATCTGCTTTCAAGAAACAAAAGAAATCAGCAAAAAAATGTTAAAAAAACATTTTGATATAGTAGGTGAGATCAAACATCATGCCCATAAAAATGACAGGATAAAAATTGATTATGGAAAACAAACAAAAAAAAAATCTAAAATATTTATATTAAGAAGCAGCTTATGCATTGTGATCATAGTTGACAACTGATTAGTCAGTATACAGTATGGCTTTCAAGGAACAGTGTATGTGTTTATGAGGCAATAGTTAAGCAATTACATTAAAAGATATATGTTAATAGGCAAATACTACAACATACAACATAAAGTGAAAAAAAGTGTGTGGGTGTGGGTCTATATAGATATATACATATATATATATATATATATATATATATATATATATATATATGTATATGTATGTACATATACACACACACACACACACACACACACAGACACACACACACACACACACACACACGTGTGCGTATACATACTGGGTAAAACTTATTAATTAGTATACAGAGAGCTTTATGTAGTAAGCAATAAGTCAGGGATAAACAATTTTGTTAAAAGTACAAGCATTAAAAATGGTACTCAAAGACAACATATTGAAAGAAGGTGAAAGGTGCAAGTGTGATCTGATGCCAGTCAGGTGACAGGACAGGGCAGATGTGGAGTGAATTAAGACAGACTTGAACCTGGAAGTGAAAACTAGATTGTGGAATATGGACTAACAACTCACTTCTGGGGATTGGTCCAGAGCTTGTGCAGGATGCTGGAAAGTGCCAGATAGCTATACCTCATCTGGTCACTAAAGAGAGGAGCAGTTATGGAGCCAGACATCTCACTCAGGGGTAGAGTCTCTCTTGCTCTGAATTTGCCATTCAGGAGGGGCTCTATACAAGTATTAAGCTTCTCAATGCATGGATGAAGTTTGTGCCAGTAGATGAGAGGATTGTGTCAGTATAAAAATTTAGTCTGCAGAAAGCAAAGCTCTGTCCTCACAGCTGTTCTCTGAGTAATCAGCCTTCCTGCAGACAGTAGGAGTGATTCGTGGTAGAGTGCCGCCTACTGACTGATTAATGTTTTTTAACAGACATCAGCAGTGTCGAGAGGAGGGATTGAGGTACCTGGATAGACATGGCTGGTAGAGATCTAAACCCAAGAGATAAATTGTTTGAACTTTTGTGCCAACCACTCATTGACTGCAGTTATACACATCATGTTCAAATACTCAGTCTTTTTTAAGCATACTTAGCACTGAGCGGCTTAGGCCAAATGTTGATTTATTTATTTCATTTATTTACATTTGGTTTACAAGGTTAGCACTACTGGGTGAAGCCCTTTTTCAGAAGTGACCTAGGTGCAGAAAAGGAAAGAAAATGCAACGCTGTAAAGAATAATATAATACAAATGCAGCTAGTATCTTTAACACAGTAGTACAGAAGCAATTATATATACAAAGTAGGTTAAACAGCTGTAAACATCACAATTATATGCACTAGACAGTCCTAGCAAGAATAAGAAATGCAGAATTGCACATTTGATAAGGTTACTCAATCACTCAGTACATGAAGGTTCACTTCACCCATTATAGGAGAAACAAACTGAATAATTAAAAGTTGAGCAATGGAAAGTGACAGAGATCTTAGAGTTGAGGTATATAGACATGGCTAATTTGCAAGGGACTGAAGATTGATTCAGAGTAAGTTGGGAATAGGTGAGATTGAGACATGAAGCCACTCATGTTTACCACATATGGGACAGATTGAGGGTTTGCTTTGTGGGGTGCAGGGCGGGGAAGCATATGCAAGTTTTAGAATTCTGTGAGGTCTGAGATTTATCTTGTTACATTTGGCAAGCTGTCAGCTAATGAAATAAAAGTGGCTGTGTGACATATTTTATAGGAGGTTTTGAGCAAATCCAGGAGATTTTTATTTGAGGATTTTGGTCTTCAATTTATGTTACACCATTTTAGCATATCATTTAGGGCTGGGCGTCTGTGTTATGGAAATTTTACGAATGTAAGGTGCATGAAATTCAGCTTGTTTGAAAAGGCCATATAATTAACGTTACTGGAAATGCTACATGTATGAGGAATAGGTAATGACTGTGCAACAAATTTAGCAATAATGTAGCAAGCAGAGTCAATTGTATGCTGCACTGAGTAGTTTACTAGTAGGTTTGTGTCTTTTGGCTTTTCCCGGTTAGGGCTCGCCACAGCGGAACTCCGGTCCGCTAATGATTGGCAGTAGATTTTTACGTGCTGGCTTGCCAGGCCTAATGCACAGCCTTCAATGAAGGAACGCCCATTCACGCATGTCGCCCCACAGAAGACGCTCTGAAAATCGAATGGGCAACGTCTAACTGTGAGGTGACAACGCTACCGCAGCACCACCACCACAGTACATAAGAAACCATAATTAGTTTCAGTAGAAATAATGTGTTAGCTGAGGTAGTTTTAGAAGCAGAGATTAAACAATTTTGGGTTTAGTAAAGAATGCCAAGTTTTCTGTGTATGTCGTACACTGGGGTATTGGTGTAGTGCATGAATGTGAGTTTGTTATAACAATTGTACTTAAGTATTTGTAGTCATCAACAACCTGAAATTTGATGTTGACTGGGGAAGGGGAGGATGTAGTGTCTCTATGTTCAATTGTTATAATTTTGGTTTTCCTCTCATTCAGGATGAGTTTAGAGTCATTTAACCAAAGTAGTAATGTGTTTGTTGTGCATCGCATAATGGTCATAGTTGTTGTTTGTTACTCGTGAACTGGTCAAATAAGTAGCTGTTTCATGTTACAGTTTATTCTCTGTCGTGTAAGTTAAGTGGCATACCATTAGACTATTGTATTTGAACAGGCAATTGTTACAGTAATATGCTATGACTGACTGTCAGATGATTTAGAAAAAAAACCTCTGTGAACAGGGATGCTACTGCTTCATTCTTATTTGATTCAGCTACTATAAAATGTAGCATTTCCACTAGCGAGTTCTGTGTGTTATGACCAGAGCAAAATCTATGATGTCACTTGGTGATTTTTATTATGTTAGTAAAAGAAATTGTCTAGTTCTATACGATCACCCTTTTCAAGGATATTGGATGGGGGATTTGGATAGCTGTCAGTCCTTAGCTTTCAGGTTTGGATTTGTCATCACCTTTATAAGTCCAGATAGTTAAAATGACCCTTCCTAAAGGCTTTGATTGGTAAGTAGTGTTAGCATTCAATAGATTTTGCAGTGTTTTATCAGAAGGTGGGTGAAAATTTATTCATGGAAGGTTATTTGTGGAATAATTTTCTTGTGTCACTGTATCACTGACAGTTACAGCCGTGAATGTGTAAGTGGTAGTTATAGTGGAAGAGGTTACATATCGTAAACTAGTGGTAGATGGCTGGCAGTCAGAGTATGTGACAATGATAGCTTTGAAATGATTAGCAAAAGTGTTGACAGAGTTTTTACTATGTGCTAACACTAATTCCTAAAAAAGATGGCTGGCCCAACAGTGTGGTTTGTGAATTTAGGAGCACCGTATATAAATAATTATCTCTGAGCTAGACTGATGAGACTGGAAGAGTAGATGGGGTAATGGAGGCCTTGGCCATGTAACCTGAACTTGTAAGATTGGAAACATTCTGAATTTATATTGTTATATGACTGGCCCTGCTCTGTACCTTTCATTACTGTGCTAACTCAGCGAGGCTGTGCAAACGAAAATCTATGATCACCAGTCTAGAAGCATGTGTATTCAGATGATTATCTGGAACAGTTAAAGGCTGCAAAAATGTGTGTGTGTGTGTGTGTGTGTGTGTGTGTGTGTGTGTGTGTGTGTGTGTGTGTGTGTGAATAATATCACAAAACAAGGCCAATAACATATTGTGTCTATTCAAAGGCAGTAACAGACAACAGCCTGACTAATTTGGCCTGAATATTAATAAAAGTTGGGGACATCTGGTGTGAGAACATATGTGCATTTATATGTTGTTTTATGATAGTTTCATGCTGTGACTTTAAGTGTGTATTTTAGGAAATTAAATGGTTAATGGGTACTTAATAAATGGGTTATAAAAAGTGGATTGTGAAATTTGCAACAACCCTTTTTTTAATAATGTCTACTAATACGTCATGTTGTTGTATGTTACTGTTTTTGAATTAATGCCAATATATGGTACTGGCCTTTTGTTTTGTTATTTATTTTTTCATTTCTTGGTTTATAAATATTATTATTTTTTATATTATTATTTTATTTATTTTTTCATTTCTCTGTTTTTTTAAGTGTTATTATTATTTTTATTTATGTTTATCCCATATGGGGTGATATAATGTGAGGGTTGGGGGTTGGCATAATGTTTAAGGTGTTTACCTCACAGACACAAGGTATAAGTTTTGGTTCTCACCTTTGAGAAATTGGTTAGGCTTAAAATGGCCTGCAAGGGCAGCTAGCCTAGTACTTACCCATGAACCTATGAACTTATGGCATCATAGGATAACAACATAGTTGATGGAAGTTTACAAACAGCTTTTAAAATGCAGATTCACTCTTCTTTATGATTTGAATGTATGCTACAGCTGTGGTATGTCCTTCTCAAATAATGTAATCCATTTGGGAATAAATTCATTGATTCCTACTGCAGACAAATGTTGAAAAAAGTTAGATATGCTGCAATGGCTGCTTATGTTAAGCACCCCTACGTGCTGTTAAGATTGACTTTTGTGCTACATGTTTATCTTTTTCTTGATTTCTGAGCAGAATTATACCATTTCATGCAGTGCAACAAAGATAGGAATGATGATAGTTTGTATTTTAAGGTGTCAGACTGTTCTAGTAAAAGTACATTTGTTCTACCTAAAATTAATGTTATCATTATTGTTTTTGAACAACTGTTATCAAGAGGTCTGATTATAACTTGACATGCATAATGCTGTGAAGTAAAAGAGCTTTCTAACAACATTATATCGTACAAGCAGCAGGCAAAGGGGGTAATGCTGTTTCAATGAACATGCATATCTATGTTAGAATGTGTAAGAAATTATTGAACACTAGTGATTGTGAGAAGTTATTGGTTTGCTTTAGGATTGTATAACACAGAACTTTATGAATTTTATACAGAGGCAAAATATTTCTTTGATGTCCTTCATGGATGCATCTGCAGTCATAACAACTGGGTTGTCCTGTCGTCAGGCAGCCCTTCAGTCGGCCGGATTCCAAAGTCCGGGTCCGGCTTCGGCTGATGTCGCACTTCACCCGACGTCATCTCTGTTGGTCTTCGGGTATAAAAGCATCAGCCGACGCCATTTTCCTCAGTCTTTCTTGCCGCGTGGCGCCCGAAGCAGAAGCTGTTCGCAAGTGCCGGTCGGTCGGATCCAGAGATTACTTCTACCGAATACTACTTCCAAGACTTCTAAAGCTAAGTACCCCGTTGGGGACTCTTTCTTGCCTCAGCCGATGTCAGAAAAAGTTAATAATTGTTTAACCTGTGGGAAACAAATACCTCATAAAGATTTCCACTCTTATTGTCTGCCTTGTTTAGGCCCAGCCCACGACGTAGCAGCCTGTTCGGCCTGTGCTTCTTTCAACCGACGAACGCTTAGGCGGCGGTCGGAGTTTGCAGAACAGTTTTTCGGTTCTGATTTTGCGTACATTATGCCGTCGGATCCTCCGACTACCCAATCTGCCAAAAAACGCAAAGATAAAGACCGACACTCGCGGTCCGCGGTTTCGGCCAAAACCATGGTTAAGCAAACCGCAAGTGTCTCAGTTTCGGCCGAAACCGAGAAAACTGATCAAAGTACAGCTGAATCTATCTCTACAACTGAGGCCCCTGCTACTACTCTTGAATCGGCCTCAGAAATTTTATCCACTACGGTGGCTGCCACTGACTTATCAGACACCATTCCCTTGGATGTCTCTACCCCAGCACGTGGTGCTGCTAGGCCTCCAGCAGCCATGTCCATTAAGGCCTTCGCCAGGGCTAAAGCAGCCAAGACTACTAAGACAGTGCCTGTTAAACCCCCCACAACCAGGCCCTCTTCTAGTTCTCAAATGCTTACTTTGGCAGAAGATTTAATTTCATTAATTAGAGGATCTCAATCTCACCCAGACAGGGCCTCTCAGCCCCAGAGAAGAGACCTAGGGCAGAGCCCCTGAGCCAGTGTCCTCTGATGATTCTGCTGATGAATCAGACATAACTGACCAGCCAGAGGCTCCTTTCTCCAATTTTGAAGATTCTGATGCTGAAGAATCCATTCCAGCTGCTTCCCCACCAGAAGAATTCTCCTTTGGGGAAACCTTACATGCCATGTGAGAGCAGTTCCAATGGCAGCAACAGGATTTTTCAGACACCAGAAAAAGACTTAGGACCTTTCTGCACCTTCCACAGCACAGGCCCTTAGCTATACCTCCTGTTCTCTCTGTGGTGGATGATGCTTTCAATGATGTCTGCTCCGCTCCAGATTCTTTACCCCCAGCCCCTGCCAAACCAGACAGATTTTACAGGGTGCCAGATACTCATCATCACCTTTACAAGGCCCCACTTGCAGACCCCGAAACTATATCCCAGGGTCCCAAGGCAGTAGCCGCGACCATAGCTAAAAACCCTATTCCTTCTGAAAGGGAAGCAAGGTCATTAGACAGATGGGGTAAAAAGGTCTACACTTCAGCTACTCTCTCAGCTAGAGCTTTAAACTGTCAGTTTCACATGATACAATACCAAGAGTTTATGCTTGATCAGTTAACTAAAAAGCTAACCACTGATGAATCTCTTGATAAGAAATATGTATTAGAAATGGTAAATAACATACAACAGGTTAGTAACCATTCCTTAAAATGTGGCTATGATGCACTGGAGGCTTCATTTAGATCAGCCATGACTGGCACAGTGATAAGAAGGCATGCATGGCTAAAGGAGCAAGCTTTACCGGATCATGTTAAAGCTAAGTTGCTAGATGCTCCTATGGATAAGACAAGTTTGTTTGGTACACCTGCCCAGCAGGTTATGAAGAAAATGGAAGAAAAGGCAAAATCTGTTCAAACGGTTAAAGATTTCTTGCAGGTTCAACCCCCAAGGTTTAGCAGGAACTGGCCTGCCAAAAATTGGTCCTTTCCTGACTCCACAAGATCTCAAAGGGGCAGGAATAGACGTTCCAGAGGCAGAAACCAATCCAGAGGAGGTGCCTACAGAGGACGACAGTGGCAAGGTAACAATAGAGGCACAGACACAACCACTGCCACTACATCAACACAACCACAGTGACTTAACCCTAAATCCGCCTACCAGGGAACAAATAGCAGCTCCTCTAGGTGGAAAGTTAACCTTATTTTCAAAGAACTGGCACTACATAACAAAAGACAAGTGGATTTTACAAACCATACATCAAGGTTACCGGTTCCACTTCCACACTTTACCAGTCAAAAGAGGAATGCCAAATCTACCTCCAAATCAAAAAACAGAGGCTCTACAACAGATAATGGAGTTAGCAAACATGAGAGCTGTGGAAAGAGTGCCAACAGCAGAGCAAAGAAAGGGGTTCTACTCCAGACTATTCCTAGTTCCAAGAAAGGAAAAAAGTTGGAGACCAATTCTCGACCTGTCCACCTTAAATACATACATCATTGTCCCAAAATTCAAAATGCTGACCCTACAGCAACTTCTTCCCATGCTGGGCAAGGAATGTTGGCTGGTAACTCTAGATCTCAAGGAGGCATACCTGCACGTCCCCATTCGACCAATCTGCAGAAGATACCTCAGATTTCTTGCAGGATCAGAGCACTATCAATTCTCAGCATTGCCCTTTGGCTTATCTACTGCCCAGAGTATTCACAAAATGCCTGGCATCAGTAATCGCCCATTGCAGACTACAGGGAATTCAAATTTACCCATACCTGGACGACTGCCTGCTACAAGGGGACAACAAAAGCAAGCTGACAACAGATTTACAAAGGGTCATTTACTTGCTACAAGCACTGGGATACACAGTCAATTCACAAAAGTCAAGGCTGATACCATCCCAAACAAGGACATTCTTGGGCGGAATTGGACACAGTAAAACAACTGGCATTCCTAACTGCAGAAAAACAAAAAGAACTCCCTCTTTACTTCTTGGCACTAACAAAACTGAACAAGTTAACAGCAAGAAAAGTACTGCAGGCCTTGGGCTTCATGGCATCATGCATAATCTTGGTCCCATTTGCCAGACTACATATGAGAAAACTACAGTGGTACCTAAAGAATTTATGGTCCCAACACAGACACAGCCTAGAAACAGAAATCCCACTAATTCCATGCTTAAAACAGGAGTTCCTATGGTGGGCTCAGGCATGCCAGTCAAACCCAGGCCTGCCCTTTCGCAGATGTCAAGCAAGCCAGACCATCACAACAGATGCTTCAGACCTAGGATGGGGGGCCCATATGCTGGACAAATGCGTGCAAGGATTGTGGACACAGGATCAACTTCACCTGCACATCAACCTAAAAGAAATGCTGGCAGTAAAACTGGCAATCCAAAAGTTGAGACCATTTCTCAAAGAGGGCCAGTTGATGATAAGGACAGACAACACCACAGTCATGTGGTACATCAACAAACAGGGAGGCACTCATTCTTACCCCCTATGCAGAATGACTTTGGAGCTGTGGACCCTGGCACTCAGCTACAACATCCAGTTACAGGCAATATTTGTACCGGGAAAAGAAAATACTCTAGCAGACATATTAAGCAGAACCACATCGGATGCCCACGAATGGAAGCTGCACCCGGACATCTTCAAGACCATCTCAAAGAAATGGGGAATGCCTCAGATAGATCTATTCGCATCACCTCTCAATCACCAGCTCAAAAATTCTGCACAAGGACATTCCACCCACTAGCATGGAAAGTGGATTCACTCTCCTTCAGCTGGAAAGGCCTAACAGCATATGCATTCCCACCTCTTCCCTTGATACACAAAGTACTACTAAAGATCAAGGAAGAACGTCCAAGGATAATCCTGATAGCTCCAAACTGGCCAAGACAACACTGGTACCCACTGCTGAGGAGCATGTCTCGGAACAATATGTGGCCAATAACCCTGATGCCTTTGATGTTAACTCAGAACAACTACAGCATCATACATCCAAACCTAAAAACGTTGCAACTGACTGCATGGAACATCACATAGCAGCAGCTAATCCAGAACTTTCCCAAAGAGTTAAAGACATTATTCTTGAAGCACGCAGACCTTCAACAAGAAGGAACTATGCTGGAAAATGGAAAAGGTTTGTCATTTGGAGTACTGAAAGAGGAAAAGATGTGTCAAACATAGATATGCCTAACATTCTGGAGTATCTGGCCGAACTTCTTCACTCAGGCCTGTCCTACTCCTCCATCAAGATACATGCATCAGCTATTTCAGCAGAATACAGCTTTGATCCACCTGTTTTTTCGCACCCTTTGCTCAGGCAGTTCCTCAGAGGAATCAAGAATGTAAAACCTCCAAGGAAACCACCATTACCAGCTTGGGACTTAAATTTTGTGCTAGAAAAGTTGACACTATCACCCTTTGAACCAGCAGCAACAGCAAACCTACAACACCTGTCATGGAAAACTGCTTTCCTACTGGCAATTACTTCAGCAAGGAGGGTTTCAGAACTACAGGCCTTAATGGCAGTGCAACCCTTCCTAATCTTCCACCAAGATAGAGTGTCCATGAGGACTAATCCTACATTTATGCCTAAGGTGGTATCCAGAGTGTCTTTAAACCAGGCAATCCACCTACCTACCTTCTTTCCCAACCCACAAAACAGAGGGAAAGAATACTGCATACCTTGGATGTACATAGACAGCTACGCTACTACTTGGACAGAACAAAAGTAGCAGAAAGACTGACCAACTTTTGTAGCCTATGCAACAGGAAAGGAAGGAAAAGCTATTTCCAAACAAACAATCTCCAAATGGATAGGAAATTGCATACGTTTCTGTTACTCCTTCCATGGAAAACCAATTCCACAGAACATAAGACCTCATTCTACAAGGGCAACAGCCACTACCACAGCCTTCTTACGAGGAGTGGCAACCAAAGACATTATTGAGGCGGCTACTTGGACCTCCGTGCATACATTTGCCAAGCATTATAATTTGCCTCTATATTCCAGATCCCGAGCAGGGTTTGCCACTGCTGTACTGCAAGGGATCCTAAACACACCATAATCTACTTTTATCCTCCTCCCCTAGTTGGCTATGGTATTCTACCCAGTTGTTATGACTGCAGATGCATCCATGAAGGACATAGTACAGTTTTGTACCTACCATAAATGTAGATGTCCGAACTGGATAGCATCTGCAGTCAGGATTACCCTCCCTCCTTCCCCTTTGTGGTACTCCTAGGGTGTTTACCCTCCTAATAGCTAGCTGGTGGGGGGGAGTCTTTTATGGTGTATTTGTTTGTATATATGTACATACATGCTTATTTTTGTGTTTACCTCTATCTTTTTGGAAACATTGGCATCTATCCAAATTTTAGCCTTCAAGAGGGCTACTGGCATCTGGGGCAAGAAACACTGAGGAAAATGGCGTCGGCTGATGCTTTTATACCCGAAGACCAACAGAGATGACGTCGGGTGAAGTGCGACATCAGCTGAAGCCGGACCCGGACTTTGGAATCCGGCCGACTGAAGGGCTGCCTGACGACAGGACAACCCAGTTGTTATGACTGCAGATGCTATCCAGTTCGGACATCTACATTTATGGTAGGTACAAAACTGTACTTTTTACTGTGAATGATGTACAAAAAATGTAAGAGATCTAGTAAATACATATTTCTGTGCACTGCCTAAAATATGCAAAAATGTTCTAGATCCACCAGGGAGACTCATTCTGTCTACTAAAGCCATTATCTCTTCCAAACCAGGAAAGTTTTTTGATAAGTTATTGAAACCATTTGTTATAAGGTGGAAATCAGACTTAAGGAATGTGTTAAAAATAATTGCCCATTGTTTGGAAGGATAATTATTACTAGGTCATGGTGAAGATACACTGTTTATATACTTCCATTAAACATCAATATTGCCTGGAAGAAGTAGCTTCTGTGACAGGTGAAGGACCAGTGGCATAATTTTGGGTAAATTGATTATACTTCTGTTTGGCACATAACTGTATCTTTGAAGGGGAGTTCTGTTTACAAAAGTAGGTTTTGCCATAGGGTTTGCATTTTGACCCAAGTTGTACTAACAGAATTTATGCATCATTTTGAACAGGGTCGCATATATTCTAGAAAATTTTACAAGAACAAATTATACTCTTTGCTTAATATATAGATGATTTGATTTTTGTATCTAAAGGTGAAGTGACCCTCTCTGATTTTTTTTGTTACTAAGTTACAGCAAAGTGATGGAGGTGTTTCTTTTCTCTGTTAAACTTCTAAAACATGTTTTCTTGGTGTTGAGTAGGGAAAGGGGAGGACATATTTCTAGTGTTTAACATCGTAAAGATACTGCTGATACTTTGTTTTGCTAGCTGACAGTATGTATCAGTCACATTTACTTAAATCACTGTCTTATTCAGAATTTATGAAAGCTAAACAGAGTGCAACGTCCCTCCTCTGGGACAGTAATCCAGGAGCTTCAATCTTTACCACTGACAGTGGTGGGAAACGTTCACTTAGAACAAATATAGATACTGACAGTATTTTTATATGGAGGTCTCTGCACTAAGCACAATTTCCCTTAAGAGCGCACAGGGAGCACACTCCACACCTGGGGCTGGGTTTTCCTCTCCAGACCCCAAGTAAGACTTCACCTACTTCATCTTTCTCTCTGCAGAAATCAGTGCTCTGTGTAGCTGACACACACACACACACACACACACACACACACACACACACACACACACACACACACACACACACACACACCTGGGGAAGGCTGGCACAGATTTATCAGCTCTGTTATCTCCACCCAGACTATAAGGTAGATTCATTGCTACCAGCCAGCTACTTTAAGGCTCTTACCAGGGTACTCAATTGCTGTCAGTAACTGTCAGTAAAGTAATACTTATACAAATGGTAATGTTTGGCCAAATGACAAGACTTTCTGGAGCATAAACCACAGTGCCACCAAATGCATGCAGTTACTCTCAAAGGTTAAAATATTTTCTAAAAGATCAGCCACAATGAAAGGTTTAGATATAGTTAAGTACTAAAATCGAAAGCATGAAATACTAAATATCAACTTACAGTAAACACCAGAGTTTCAGTTCACAGGAAATATAAAAAAAAATCACAGATGGGAAGACTCCAACAGATACAGAAAAACAATATTTAACCAGTCTCACTATATTTTCCTAACTGACTGAATAATTATTGTCTCCTACTTACTTAGCAAGATGAAATTAATGAGTGTCTGTTGTCAGTTCCAATAATTTCTGTCTCATCTCTTACTAGTATCTAAATATAATTTCAGTGCTGGCTATAGAATGACATCACATCTGGTCATCTGATTCTGTGGTTCCCACACTACTTCCCTGACAAGAAGCTGAACTAGGATCTAGTACAGATGCATCACAATGCATACCTAGAGCTTTGCTAAGGTATCTGGAGACTGTAAAACAATTGAAATACTTTCATCCTTTTGCAGAGGTTAACCAACCATTCTCTGGCACCCCAGGGTAGCAATTGGCTCACCACTAAAGACAGGACCCCAGCCCAGACATTGCATCTCTGCTGCATTCAGGCCTGTGAGATAAAATTTTTATGGCCTAAACCAAGTCATTTAATTTCAAACTATTTTTTCTTAAGGTAAGCTGTGCTGAGGTTAACCCTTTGAATACCAACATCCTCTGTTAACATATATAGATTTCCTCAGCTACAACAGTACAGTCTGATATAAATGTATGTTTCTTTTCTGTCCAGCAGGACTGTTGATACATTTTAACACAAGCAACTTTACAAATCAGTTTGATATATAAATGACATAAAATTCTTTACAAAACTCCAGGTAGCTATACTGGCATATTTTACACATGCACTTCCCTACTCTTTCAGGCATAGCTGGCACTACCTCACATTATCACATATTACCATTAAGCAAGTTGATCAAGACAGAATTAAGATGGTAGTTTTTCCTAAATAATATCAAAGAGGTTATTCATACTTTCATCAACAGCAAAGTCCAGGGAAGGTCTTTGGTAGTAAGAAAATGAGGGGACATTCAGTTTCTGTTAATGTCCAAGATTATTTGGATATTCTTTTTGTGGTAACAACTTGTAGTCATTTTTCAGGTTCATTGAAAAGCTTATTTTTTAGGAATTGGCATATTTTGTTAAGCAATCCTAATTTCATTACAACCTTACCAAAAGCTTTGAAGACCTACTTGTTATAAATAATGTCATCCTTTAGATGCTTTTGTATATTTAAATGTAATAAATGTGATGGTTGTACGTTTATGAACAAAATTGCTTTATTAATGGCCACAAACCATATGTGAACATTAGATGTAGTTGTAACAGTGAAATGTAGTCTATGAAATTTACTGAGATTGCATACATAATTTTTTCTTGTGTATGCAAGATTATTAGAAAGGCAAAATGAGGTTATAGGAGCATTTGAGGAAAAATCAGATTTGGGTCTCCAACTAGAGTAGTGGCTATTCATTAAACCAACAGTATCCTGCTAACCTTGATGTACTTAAATGTGCAGTCTTGTATCATACATCAGATAAATATGGGGGCAATGTGGGAGATGTGCTGTTAGTAAACAGTCAGTTTTTTCTTCAGTATGATACTTTTATTCTAAAGATTTGAATATTGATATAAATTGGAGACAGCTGGTATAAAAGGATATGTGTATTTATGGTCTTTTACATGCTGTGAGTTTATGTTTTAAGAATTTAAACGGTTAATGGTTATTTAACTGGTGTGACTGTATTTAATGGGTTATTAAAAGTGGGTTGTGAAATGTGCAACAACCCTTTGAAGGCATTTCTTCTGAGACCTCAGGTAATTATTTTCCTGTTACTGCCTTTGAGTAAGTGACATTTATGTTACTGGCCTCATTTTGTTATTTTATTCTACTGTTTTCCTTTAACTGTTTCTATTTATTTTTAATATCCATTTCATCTTTTACACCTGTGTTTCCATGTTCACCCTGTTTCAGTCTGTCCCAAATCTTCACCATTGTGTCTTCACTTTCCTGCACATGTGCCTGAAGTCTGTCCTCTTTACCTTCTCTGTAATCAGAACTTATCGGCCTTCTGTCCTAATTTCTTCATCTTTTCTACACTGCGCATCCTAACAACCCATTCATGCACTTCATCACCATCACCTGTAGCTTTCTCAGATGCTCTGTCTTCATTGCCGAAGTATCTGAATAATACAGTAACAATGGTCACACATTGTTTTGTACATTGTACTTTTCAGACTCTTTGACATTCTTTGATGTTTTTTTGTCAGTCACTTCCCATGACACACTGTACCAGTTGACTGCAGCCCCTTGAGTCTAACTTTGACCTCTTAATTCAGACTTCCCTTCTCCTCAACCAACCCTCCTGGATACTTAAAGCTGTTAATGTGTTCCACTATTTTCCTTTTTAGCTCAGTTTTACGGGATTTTAACTGCCTTATCTATACTCAGTTTCAGCCCGTGTGCTTCAGTTTTGCATTCCATTACACTATCTTTTGCTAGTTCTTGTTCAGAGCCTACATGTAGTGCCACATTATCCACATACAGAAGTTTTGTTGTTCTGTCCCCTCCAGCATTTTAGCTATTATAATCCATCACCAGTAAGATAAGCTGTGGGCTCAGAGCTGAACCCTGATGCCTACCAACACCTACTGGGAATTCTTTTGCAACTCCCACTGGGAGCCCTTTTGAGACCAAACACTTTTCGTAAGTGCATCACCGTGTCCTTGTACATCGCCTGTACTAATTCTACCAATGTTTCTAGGACTTTGAGTCATTGTAGGACTGTACAACTAAGCTTTCTTATGGCACACAGTTACAGATCTGTGCTGTGGAAACTGGGTCATCTGCATATGTAACTGCTGCTGCTGTTTCATGCACCTTATTGTTAGTGGTACATACACTATAGAACCTGATTAGGAGCTAAATCTGCTCTCTCAGTGGAGTTCTGTAACCAGTCATCCAAATGCATTCCAAAAGTAAATTAAGCAAGATTCTGTGATAAGTAGATTATATTATAAGTAATTATATTACTTGTATATTTGTAAGTTCCCACTTAGCATCCACTCAATCAAAAGCATAACATTGTCCA